>NC_137785.1:48254819-48719836 GCF_963455305.1 Plecotus auritus | reverse complement strand
ACCTTGCCTTTCCTGTACAAACTGTATTTCAGGGTAATCAAATGGATGATGAGGCAAAGTGCCTTACAGAATTCCAGCTAAAATACAGAAGGAAGGGACAGAATTAGAAATCACCACTTTGTAATGGACCTAGGCCAGAGATTCTCAATCCATCTGAAAACTAGATGTTAACTTTGCTGGACTCAACCTAACAATACTCTTTTTCTGTTTATTCACTTATGAAAACATCCTTCTAACTCCCATTCATGCCATCCCCCACTAAATCTTTCTCTGGCTTTTTCTTCAGCCCAATTCACTCTTATCTCTCTCTGATTTCCTGTGGCTCTTAGTCTACATCAGTGGTTCACATACTTGATTCATATGGGGATCTTTTCAAAATTCTGATACCAACACTTACTCAGAACAAGGTTTCTCACAATCAGGACTATGGACATTCTGGACCACATAGTTATTTTGTGGTGGGGGCTATCCTGTGCATCTTACAATGGTTTTGTGTTGTTTTTTTGTGGGGGAGGGTTGTTAATCCTCACCCGAGGATATTTTTTCTATTGATTTTTAGAGAGAGAGGAAGGGAGGGAGGGGAGGAGAGAAAAATATTGATGTGAGAGAAACACATCAATTGGTTGCCTCCCGCATGTGCTCTGACTGGGCCAGAATCAGACCTGCAACCCAGGTATGTGCCCTCTACTGGGAATCGAACACGTGACCCTTCGGTGTATGGGTCAACACTCTAATCACTGAGAAACACCAGCCAGGGCTATTTTATTTTTAATTCCTACCCAGATATGTTTTTATTGATTTTAGAGAGAGGAAAGGAGAGAGAGGAAGAGAGGGGGGAGGAGAGAGAGAAACATCAATGTGAGAGAGAAACATTCTGCACAACTGGGTATCAAATCTGCAGCCTTTTGGTGTACGGGACGATGCTCCAAACAACTGAGCCACCCAGCAAGGGCTCATCCTATGATGTTTAGCAGCATCCCTGGCCTCTACCCACTAGGTACCAGTACTTGACTCAGCTCCTATGATAGCAACCAAAAATGTCTGGTCTCTACCCGCCTAGGGGGAGGGGGAGGTAGGGGAGACAAAATCTCCTCCCACCTCCAATGAGAACCACTGATCTAAGCCATGATCACGAATGGCTGTTAAGCTACTCATGCAGGCGTTCCAGGGGGACACACAGCAACACAGAAGAATTTCTCAAATGCATCATGCTAAGTGAGGAAAAAAAAAAAAAAGCCAGACTTAAAAGGCTACATACTTTGTGATTCTATTAATGTGACATTCTGGAAAAGGCAAAATGATAGAGATGGAAACAAAATCACTAATTGCCAGGGGTTGAGTAGCCATAGAGAGAGTTGACAAAAAAGCGTAGAATGAGATATTTTGAGGGCTGATGGAACTATCTGACTGTGGTGGTAGACACATGACTACATATTTGTCAAAACTCACAGTAATGTACACTATAAAAAGTAAAATTCACTGTATGTAAATTTAAAAAAAGAAAAAAGAGCCCTGACCGGTTTTGGCTCAGTGGATAGAGTGTCAGCCTGCGGACTCAAGGGTCCCAGCTTCGATTCCAGTCAAGGGCATGTACCTTGGTTGCAGGCATATCCCCAGTGGGGGGGCGTGCAGGAGGCAGCTGATCGATGTTTCTAACTCTCTCTCCCTCTCCCTTCCTCTCTGTAAAAAATCAACAAAATATATTAAAAAATAAAAATAAATAAATAAATAAATAAATAAAATGCTGTAAAGTTGCCGAAACCGGTTTGGCTCAGTGGATAGAGCGTCAGCCTGCGGACTGAAGGGTCCCAGGTTCGATTCCGGTCAGGGGCATGTACCTTGGTTGTGGGCACATCCCCGGTAGGCAGCTGATCGATGTTTCTCTCTCATCGATGTTTCTAACTCTCTATCCTTCTCCCTTCCTCTCTGTAAAAAAATCAATAAAATATGTTTAAAAAAAAAAAATGCTGTAAAGTCAACTGATAAAGGCATACATAAAATAGTTGTTATACAACTATTCATTTGTATCGTGTGTATGTATACACATCCATATGTACACATGTTAATAAACACACACACAAACAAAAGTGTTATGCACACTGTGAACGATACTCACCTCTGATTAATAAGATTCCAGGAAATTTGTTTTCTTCTTTTAACTTACCGGTCTTTTCTAATTTTTCTTCAAAAATAAAGCAGTATTACTTGTGTGATTTCTTTTAAAAGTAATTTTAAAACAAGCAGATGAGAAGATTAATGCAACCTCTTCTAGGAAGCCTCCACCATTAGCCTTTCTCCCTCTAGGCTTCGCCTCCATTTCTTCCACGCACTTAACACAAGTTGCCCGTAGTCTCATTCTCTCTGTAGCTTTAGCCTCTCCTGCAAACTGAGCTGCGTGAGGAAGTGCCCACACACGCCTTGTTCCATGTTTACTCCGGTTTACTGCAACGTGGCACCTGTCTCGGGAATCACATTTATCTGGTTTCCTGCTCTATCCCCTCCTCCCACAATAGGCACTCGGTAAAAGAGCTGGTCAATGACTGACCAACCAATGGGGAATGAACAGGCATCTAATAAATGACCATTAAACCATACCCCCAGGGAACTGAACACTACCCAAAGGGTGATAATTAATGTTTCATGTCAGCCTAGAACACGGGTTCAGGTGAAGGACCTTTGGGATGGCCCCTGCCCACATACGTTTCTAGCAATTATTTGGGCTGGCTTATCATTTGCCATGTTTATGGATAAGAGACTTGGAATTGTTACTATGTAAGAGAACCTTCAAAATTATCCCAACAGTATAGAAAGCCAGGCTGATGCCATGAATTGATTCAAACTGGCAAACATTTAAGGTTCAAAGATTCAGCTACAGAAATACAGAATAGAGGAAGACAGTCAACAGGTTTTAGGTGACATCAGTCATGCTGAAGCTAAATGTTTGTCAGTAAAGAATGAAGTAAAAGACTTAAATTTTGGTGGTAGGAGTTGAACTGAGTGGTCACAAACCTTTCCTTTTGTAAGACACTCCACTTTCACATATGCAGGCAAAAGTCTGTTCATTAAGTTATTAAATCCAAACCTTATTAAAATAAATACTTTTATGATTCCCTGCACATGCCAGCAATATCCAGAGTAATATTTTAAATGTTCCCTTACTTTCAAAACAAAAACAACTCAGCCAAAGCAGACCAGGGCCCTAGCAGCCTGCAAGCTAACAGCTTATTTATTGCAGACAATAAAAACAAATTAGAAAGCTTCCAAATATCACAATTTTGTAATCCCAGTTAAATACATCCCACCCTGTCCATCCCACTAAATGCTGCTATAAATTTGGAAACAATGTATGAAGCAACTATTACATGACTCTGAGAAATAAACAGCAGTAGACAGATCAGGGAAATCAGAATTCAAAGTACCACTTAACCAGCAGTCAATTTTGTTTTATTTTTCTCTAAAATTCCCCAGCTTAGACTCAGGCACAAAAAGGTCTACTGTTTGTGACTGGAATCCCAAAAGTAGAGGAAAAAGAGCATGAAACATAAAAAAAAGTATTTGAAGAAATAATAAGAGACAACTTCCCATATTTGGCAAAAGACATAAATTTAAGATTCAAGAAGCTCAGCAAACCCCAAACAGAAAAAACTCAAAATCTATGCCCAGATGCATCATAATCAAACCATGGAAACTAACGAAGAAAAAGTCCTAAAAGCAAACATAAAAGTTATGCATTATACATATCAAAACAATGATTTGAATGATGCTGATTTAATATCAGAAACCATGGAGGCCAGAAAGTGGAATAACATTTTTAAAGTGCTGAGAAACAAACTGTCAACTCAGAACTCTATATCTAACAAAACTAACTTTCAGGAATAAATGTGAAATAAAGATATTTTTCAAATAAAACGATATTAGGAGAATTCATAGTCAGTAGACCTGCTCTAAATGAAATGCTAAAATTTCAGAACTCACCAAAGGTAAAAAGGCAAGTTAATGAAGAAAAGATAGTCTTTTCAACAAATAGTGTTGGGACAACTACACATCAATAGGCAAATATATGAAACTCAACCTAAAGTTTTCACCTTGTATAAAGATTAACTCAAAGGGGTCACAGATCCAAAAATAAAACATGAAACTACAATTCTTAGAAGAAATCATGAGGGTGCGGAGCAGTAACTCATCAGGGGTAAAAAGGAGAACGGACTTCCCGTTCTTTGTGCTTGCCTGCCTTGTTGCTGGTGCATTGCTCCTTCCTACAGGAGTAAAGATATTTGCCTTGCAAAAAAAAAAAAAAGAAGTCACGAGAAAAAAACCTTCATGACCAGAGATTAGTTCTTCGATATGACACCAAAAGCATAATCCAGGAGGAAAAACTTGATAAATTGAATTTGATTAAAACTAAAAACTTGTTATGCAGAAGACATTGTTAAGAAACTGAAAAAAAAAGACAAATACTGAGCTTAAATATTTGCAAGTCATGTATTTGACAAAGGTCTTATGTCCAAAGTACATAAAGAATTCTCAAAATTTAACAGTAAGAAAACAAACTGTCTACTTTTCTTTAAAAAATGGGCAAAAGACGAACAGATTCTTTACCAAAAAGACTATATAGAGGGCAAATAAGCACAAGATGCTTGGCATCATTAGCTATTTAGGGAAATGCAAATTAGAACCACTATGAGAAGCATTACATTGGGGGGAGGGAGACAGTAATACCAAGTGCCTGCCAGGATGCAGAGCAAATAGGACTCTTATATACTGCTGATGAGAATGAAAATTAGTACAGCCACCCTGGAAACTATTTAGCAGCTTCTTATATAGTTAAACATACATGTAACCACATGACCCAACAATTACACTTCTAGGTGTTAACCCCAGTGAAATAAAAACATTTGTTCACACAAAAACTGTATATGAACATTTATAGCAGTTCCATTCATAATCAACAAAAATTATAAACAACCCAAATGTCCTTCAACAGGTAAATTAATAAAGAAACTGTGGTACATGAAAAACTAGTCAGCAATGAAAAGGAATGAACTATTGATAAAAACGACATGAATGAATCTCAAATGCATGACACTGAGTGAAAGACAGTCTCATAAGTTTACATACTCTATGATTCCATTCATATAACATCCTGGAAAAGACAAAGCGATAGTGATGGGGAACAGATGAGTAGTTGTCAAGGGTTGGGTGTGACTACAAAGGAGGAGAATGAGGAAGTTTTGTGGGTTGAGACTATTCAGTATCCTAATTGTTGTGGCTACATAAATGTATGTATGTGTTAAAACTCACAGAACTGTATAACCAAAAGTAAATTTTACTGTATTTTAACTTTAAAAATAGCACATGTGGAGACCACCAACGTCCTTGGCACGTGCCCAAATTTCTATAGTTCAAACTTCTGGTGGTTTTCTTATGCTCTCAGAAAGAAAATATACTCCCTTAATAGATTTTTTTTTCCTTATTGGTTTAATTCAAAACCAAGATTTGACAAATTCCAAATTAGCTTTTAAATGCTGTTTTTCCAGATTCAAAATATAGAATAAAAGCCTTCAATTTTGTCACTCAGTCATGAAACAAAACAAAAATATTCTAAAGAAAGAAACAGATCAATTTCCAAAATGGCAACCAAAACAAAAACAAGACCGGGTGGGCTACTAGACAGGCCAACTGGAGAGCATCCCCACCCAGCCAGCATAGCTCAGTAGTTGAACACTGACCTAGGAACCAGGAGGTCATGGCTCAATTCCTAGTCAAAGCACATGCCCAGGTTTCAGGCTCAATGCCCAGTAGGGGGCATGCAGGAGGCAGCCAATCAATGATTATCTCTCATCATTGATATCTCTCTCTCTCTCTCTCTCTCCTCTCCTCTCTGAAATCAATAAAAACATTTTTTAAAAATAAATATAAAAAAATAAAGCAGGGGTGGGAAACCTTTTCCTGCCAAGGGCCATTTGGATATTTTAACATCATTCTCGGGCCACATAAAATTATCAACTTAAAAATTAGCTGGCTATGTTTGGTCAAACATTTAATTAGCTCAACCCTAATGCCTTGGCAGGGCCAGACCAAATGCTTTCACGGGCTTACTAGCATATGGCCCTCGGGCCGGATGTTCCCCACCCCTGATTTAAAACATAATGAGGCATAATGTTGAGACGCTAGCTGTATACTTAAGGCTTGTGCACTTTTCTGTATGTATATTGTACTTCCATGAAAAGTTCTTAAAAGCAATAATGTAAATCTATTTATAACTACATTTTTAAAAACCACTTGTGCCATACCCAATGTATAATATCCCATTTTTACAAGTATGAACACACAGGAACAAAGTCTAAAACAACATATACCTATTAATGGAAGTTCTCTCTAGCTATTGAGAATAGTGGTGTTTTTTAATTTTTTCATTTTTTTTCCTATAGTAGTCTGATTTTTTTAAACAACAGACACAATACTTTTATAATCAGAAAGTAATTTTCTTCCATTTTGGAAAATAGCATTCAAATTAAAAATATGATATTTATATTACAGATCAATTTATATAGGACTTAGACTGTGCTCCCTGACATAAAGGAGCTTTGTAAGCCTCATACAGTACCAGATTTCCAAAAGACACTTTACCAGATGTGTGGCTGGAACATGACTAATAGAAATACGGGAAGCTTCTCTGGTGTTTCTGAATAAAGGGGGGAGGGAGTCAGGTAAATGGTAAAGGTGTTCAGATGGAAGGAGGTCTGTGAGTGATGGTGTTGAGGCAGAATAGATCCTGACAGGGGAGTGGACCTAGGAGGAGACCGGGAAATTTGGAAGGGGCTGAAACAAAGGCTGTGATGGAGAGAGTAAGAGTCATGTCACAGGAAAAGACCCAAGGGCAGCCTACCCAGAGCCTGGTCAAGCATCTCTAACTTGGCCTGGCTGGGAAAGCCCCACCCAAATAGAGACAGTGGCAATCAGGCAATAAGACGTGCTCTCTGGAATTCAACCACAGTCAGCAAGTTAGCGTCAGTGCAGTCAGACCTGGAATGATTTTAAACAGATCATCTATCAGAATATATTTATAATATGTACAAATATATCTCTATCAGAAAATGCAATGCCTACAACTTTGCCTAAGCATTCTTTTATGATTCCTCTGACTTTCAGGAGTTGCTTTTTTGGGTTGCTCCATCATTTACAGAAAATACCTCAGGGTATACACTTCAGAGTCTGAATGCTGTCCTCCACTTTTGTGCAGCTACTTAACAGTGAAATGTGGTTTGTTCCGTAGGGCCTCTTAATACGGCATTCCTACAGCAAGAGATTGTGTTTCCCACTGCAAACAAGTCAGGCAGCGATGCTTTCCACATAGCCCTCACAGTCTACATACTTTAAAACAGCATCTTCCTCAGCCAGTTTTTTCTTCTTAGAAGCAATCAGGCAGAAGGTTCACATTTTATTAAGAAAACTACCTTCTTTGGCCAGGTTTTCAACTTCCACTCAGGTCCCTGACCAGACCTACTTCTGGGATTCTTTCAGGTCGACAGCAACCAGTCCTTGGCTATCTGAGACAGACACAGAGCCATATGCTGGCATCCCTGGCCCCTGGGCCCCACCAGACGAACCCAGTGCCAAAGGGCGGAGGTTAGCCCTGAAGGGCCAGACCCGAACAGCTGAACCAAGCCCCTAAGCAACACCTGTTCTCTTCCAAGAGGCCCAAGCACAGTGTATTTGTTGTTTTTTTTAAAGTATGTTTTTATTGATTTCAAAGAGAGGAAGAGGAAGAGAAGGACAGAAACATCAATGATGAGAGAGAATCATTGATCAGCTGCTTCCTGCATGCCTCCCACTAGGGATGAAGCCTACAATCGAGGCATGTGCCCTGTCGGGAAATCAAACTGTGACCTCCTGGTTCATGAGTCGATACTCAACCACTGGGCATTACGGGCTGGGCAGAACACAGAGTATTCTTAATTTACAAGGCCATGACATTTTCTTCCCTCATCACCCACTCCCCTGTCTATGACTTCTTTAGTTACAAATAACATCTGATGTAATATTTTAATTTTCTTGTAGAACTGTGGTCTTGAATTATGACCTAGCCCCGAAGAGCTGAGCCCAGACCCGAACAGCCGAATGCAGTGCCGAAGGGAGGAGCTTAGCCCCCAAGAGCTGAGCTGAGCCCCAAAGAGCCGAGCCGACCCAAAAGAGTGAAACCTAGTCCCGAAGGGCTGAGCCGAGCCCCAAACAGCCCAGCCAAGGACTAAGAATCTAGTCCCTAAGTGCTGACACTAGTACCGAAGAGCCCAGCCTAGCCCCTAAGATCCCAACCTTCTCCCAAACAGTTGAAGTCAGTCCTGAAGGGCAGAGCCTAAGGCTGAAGAGCTGAACCCGCTGTCCAAGGGCGGAGCCTAGCCCCGAAAAGCTGAAGCCCCTCGGAAGGGCCATCAGTGCTCAGAAGCCAAATGGACAGATGCCCCTCCATAAGCAGGCCCGGCTGGCACAGGATGAAGCACTTGGTGGGCCTCAGGCTAGAGTGGGGCCAGCATGGAGCTGGGCAGAGCCAGTATTTTTTTTAATTAATTAATTAATTTTTGTTAAACTCACCCGAAGGTATTTTTTCCATTGATTTTTAGAAAGAGTTCGAAGGGAGGAGGGAGAGACAGAGAGAAACTTTGATGTGAGAGAGACACATTGATTGGTTGCCTCCTGCATGCGCCCAACCAGGGATAGAGCATGCAACCAAAGTACGTGCCCTGGACCTTCAGTCCGCAGGCCGAGGCTCTGTCCACTGAGCAAAACCAGCCAGGGCAAGCCCAGTCCTCTTTCAGATGTGACTGGGTCACAGTCCAGCCTGTGAGGGGAGGACATAGGCCCTTCGTGGCCCAAGTGCCATGGGCTGCCTTCTGACTGGGAAGCTTGGAAAAAAAATGAGTCCTCTTGAGTGAATAACAGATTCAAGTAAAACCCCCAAGATTCATGAGGCCTGGCTGCTGGGCCGTCCCTGGGTTCCCTCCAAGACCTGGTTTACCTGGTTCTGAGTAAACCCAAAAGGAACCCCTGTGTCTATTCCTGGCAACTCAGAGTTGCCCAACACTGAAGAGATGACTCGGCCTTGGGAGCAGCCCACCCAGTGAGTCACAAAGCCCCCCTCAGTGCACACACCCAGCCAGGACCTCCTGGAGTGGAAGTGGTATCGGGTTTTCTGCACCAACCTCAACTACCCATCGCACATCATCAACTGTTTGACAGATGTTCTAACGATAATTTAGGTTCGGAGCAGGACTCAAAGTTTTTAACTTCAACAACATGGGAGCTTTTGTTGAAATGAGGCAGCAAGTTACCTTTATCTCCATTCAGTCAGTCATGCACTACAGAATACATCATCGACATGCCTCACAGAGGACCACACAGAATGCTGGAAGGCCTCGCACATGCTTAGTAATTCAAAATAAATCTGTGTAAAATATTTTATCTGGAAAATTAAAGTTTACATTTTTGTTTTATTTGGTCTTAGTTAAAAATACACTCTCCCGTCTAGCTTAATATGCCAATTAAGCCATGTCTCTAGAATAAGTGTCCCACTTAAATAGATAAGATACAAGCTGCTCCATATAGCACCTCTGTGCCAGTTAGAAACAGATCCCACTCTGGGTGGAAGCTTGGCTTGGCAAGAGAATAGCAAACTGAGTAGGGCACCCCCTCTGGGCTAACGAATGGGGCATAGGCAGCCCCTCCTCCGGTGCCAGGGCCTAAGCCTTCGCAAGCAGAGCATGCAGCTGGTTCTCAGCCTCCCTCACCCTCTCAGCTAGACCCACTGTGCGGTGCACAACCTGCCGGCTGTACAAAGTAGCCTTGGACAACAGAGATTTAAAACAGGATGCCAGGGACTTTCTATGTTCCCCTATGACAATAATATTGCTGAACCGATCCTGTATTCAGCAGGTCTTAATGCTCTGCATATTAAGTATTAAGAAGTTTACTGTTGTAAACAGGTAGAATTTTTAAAAAAAAAATTTTTTTTTAAATATGTTTTATTGATTTTTTACAGAGAGGAAGGAAGAGGGATAGATAGTCAGAAACATCGATGAGAGAGAAACATCGATCAGCTGCCTCTTGCACACCTCCTACTGGGGATGTGCCCGCAACCAAGTTACATGCCCTTGACCGGAATCGAACCTGGGACCTTTCAGTCCGCAGGCTGACGCTCTATCCACTGAGCCAAACCGGTTTTGGCTTAAAAATTTTTTAAACTTTGCTTTCATTTATATTGATCTGGTCTGAGACACAATGGCTGATTCTATAGTCCATTAAGAAAGAAAGAGAGCCGAAACCGGTTTGGCTCAGTGGATAGAGCGTCGGCCTGCGGACTGAAGGGTCCCGGGTTCGATTCCGGTCAGGGGCATGTGCCTGGGTTGCGGGCACATCCCCAGTGGGAGGTGTGCAGGAGGCAGCTGATCGATGTTTCTCTCTCATCGATGTTTCTAGCTCTCTATCCCTCTCCCTTCCTCTCTGTAAAATATCAATAAAATATATTTAAAAAAAAAAAAGAAAGAAAGAAAGAGAGGGAGAGAGAGAGGGAGGGAGGGGGGCAAGCAGATATCCTACACAACTCGATAGAGACACATAGGAGGGGCTCCACAAACTACTGGCCCTGCTGAGCTCCCCAGATTTCCTTCCCCCTACAATTTGTCATTCTTTATTGAGCACCACACCAGCAACATCCTCATTACCACCTCCACCACCATCACACATTTCGGGACCAGACAGAGAGCCATGTGGATATACTCACCTGTCACAAGTGGGGGTCTGTTTCCCAATTTCACCTATAAAACCATGCTCCAAGGAATATAAACCAACTAGAGGCCCGGTGCATGGACTCGTGCACTGGCGGGGTCCCTCAGCCTGGCCTATGCCCTCTTGCAATCCGGGACCCCTTGGGGGATGTCGGACTGCCAGTTTCGGCCCGATCCCCACAGGCCAGGCTGAGGGACCCCACCGGTACACGAATCCATGCATCGGGCCTCTAGTATGCATATAAGATCTTTGGTTAATGTCTTCCTGCCCTCCCCCTCCCCCCTTCCCTCTGGGATTCATCAGTCTGTTCCATGTTTCCATGCCTGTGCATTGAGCATCTGCTCCCTGGTGGTCATTGCGCATCATAGCTACAGGGTGAACGGTCATTTAGGCTTTTATATATATAGATGTGCTGGCAAATTATCCTGACATCAACTTATTATTAGAGAAATTAAGGAACTAAAAATCAATTTACACCTGCAAACATCAGGGTTTCATTACAATCCAACATTGGGACTCCCCAGTCAGCTGCCTGCCCCAGTACATTCACTTGGGCAATTTTCCTGGGCTGGTTAAACACCTGCAATTTAAACAGAGTATCACAATTGATTCATCATCTCTAGTCTTTCCTAAAACTATTATCCTAAAACACACCTGAGGGAATTTACCACCCATCCTCTCTCCCCAAAATCATACAAAGGATAAGAAAGATTATCAGAATCCACAGAGCTGTCACACATCTGGCTTCACAGAAAGGAATCAAACTATCACCCCTCCAGTAGCAGCTGTCACAGGGGAAAGAACACCGGCCAGAGACTCAGGTTCCAAGGCCACCAACAAACTGGGTCGCCATAGGTAAGTCACAACTTCTCTAGGGGCCAGATTCCTCACCCGTAAAACAAAGGAGGGGCACACAAGACTCCTTCTGTCTAAAATTCTGAGTTTCAAGATATTTGGAGCCACCCTGAACCTCCTTTACTGATTTACTAGTATACCATGCTCTCACCTTGCTATGCTCTGAATTACATCTCCCTCACCCAAATGCATATGTTGAAGCCCTAACTTTCCAATGTGCTATTTGCAGATGGGAGCCTTTGGGAAGTAATTAGGGTTGGATGATGTCATGAGATGGGGCCCTGAGGATGACATCAGTGTCCTTGTAAAAGAAGAGAAATCTTTCCCCCTCTCTCCAGACACGCACAAAGAAAAGGTCATGTGAGCACATGGTAAGATGGCAGTCACCCAGAAGCCAAGAGGAGAGGCCTCAGAATGAAACCTACCCTGCAGGTTTCTTGATCATGGACCAGTCTCCAGAAGTGTGAGAAATGTGAGAAATAAATGTCTGTTGTTTATTGATTTTTAGAGAGAAGAAAAGAGAGGGAAAAAGAGAGAAAAAAAAGCATCGATGCAAGAAACATTGATCAGCTGCGCCCCCTACTGGGGACTAAATCAGCAACCTAGGTATGTGCCTTGACCAGAAATTGAACTAGTGACCTTTTGGTGCACTAAACAATGCCCAACCAACTGAGCCAGGGCAAATTTCTATTGTTTAAACCACCCAACCTACGGTATTTTTTTTATAACAGACTAAGACACACCTTCAACATGAATTACTTTTTACTTTTTCCCTGTATTTGGAACTTGTTCCAAATTTACTAATACATCAAACTGAACTTGGATGAGTTGGAATGTGATTTCCAAGTAGCCAAGTATTCACTACTATGTACACTCAACAGGAGAAAACCGGGTCTCGGACTTGCAGGTGCTTATAAACTTACTAGAGGCCCAATGCACGAAGATTTGTACAAGAATAGGCCTTTCCCCTAGCTGCCAGCACAGCCTTCCCTCCAGCACCCGGGACCCAGGCCTTCACTCTGGCCGCCGCTTTCCTCCTTCGCTCCAGCCCTGCTGCCCTCCTGTAGCTCCCTCCACCCCCCCGCCTCCCCCCTCATAGCAGGCATCCCGCCCTGCTCTGGCCGCTCCACGCCTGCGCTCCCGCGCTGCCCAGAGGCCGGGGCGGGGCAGAATGTCTGCATCATTGCCATGGCGACGACGCAAGCGGCCCGGCCTGGCCGTGGCATCTTTGTCGTGTCAATTTGCATATTCCCTCCTTATTGGCTGTAGGCTCCATCTTTGTCGTGGAGTGACGGTCAGTTTGCATATGCTGTCTTTGTTAGCTAGGATTGCGAAAGACTGTAAGTATATCCAAATCTGTTCAGAAAGCCAGAGAGTCCAGAGAGTGAGGGACATATGTAATGTAAAGTAGGCTATAATGAAGCCAGAGTGACATCACAGGACATAGGACATCAATAGAACAAAGAAAACCCTATGAAGATGGACATGGCAGGGCCAGCAGAAAAAGAGTAGGGGAAGGAGATCTATAGGATCCTGCCTTACCCTGGCCACTCACTCCTGGGCAGAGGGCTGGAGTGGCCTCACAGCAGCAACATGTTACTGTGGGGAACAAGGAGCTTCCAAACAGGTTGAGGTAACAGATTTATGGGAAGAGAATGTGAATGGGAGAATGACTGAACTAGAACCTGGCTAGATGAGGTGGGACTTATCGGCATTAAGAATAATAGCTAGGGCCGAAACCGGTTTGGCTCAGTGGATAGAGCGTCGGCCTGCGGACTGAAAGGTCCCGGGTTCGATTCCGGTCAAGGGCATGTACCTTGGTTGCGGGCACATCCTCAGTGGGGGGTGTGCAGGAGGCAGCTGATCGATGTTTCTCTCTCATCGATGTTTCTAGCTCTCTATCCCTCTCCCTTCCTCTCTGTAAAATATCAATAAAATATATTTTAAAAAAAAAAAGAAAAAGAATAATAGCTAGGCCCAGCCAGGTGTAGCTCAGCGGTTGAGCGTCGACCCAGGAACCAAGACTTCACTGGTTCGATTCCCGGTCAGGGCTTATGCCCAGGTTGCGGGCTCGATCCCCAGTGGGGGGCATGCAGGAGGCAGCCAATCAATGATTCTCTCTCATCATTGATGTTTCTATCTCTCTCTCCCTCTCCCTTTCTCTCTGAAATCAATAAAAATATATTAAAAAAAAAAAAAAAGAATAATAGCTAGATTTACCAAGCACTTCTCTCAGCCACTTTCCATTCAACCTCCCCTCCCCACCCACCCTATGGCAGCAGGTAATCCTCTTACTGTACTCCTTGCCACTCTAGCCTGACTCAGGCTCCTAAAGAGCATGGTCCTAAATGTAGATGATCAAGATCTGTTTTTTGTGAAAACAGTGACCAAGGAAATCTAGAATGGGGTACAAGAAGCCATAAAGGATCCTCCTCCAACAACCCAACAAGTCAGGGGTCACCTGTCAGGCTGGAGGAACAGAGGAAACACAGAAAAAGGAACGAATGAAACTGGGAAGTTCTAACATGCACAGGTTAGACATTCCCCATATATTCCCCATCTCAGGATAAATTGTGAAAGATTTCAAACTGGACCAAAGAGATTACTGAGTATCTTCAATGGAAAAATAGGCCTTGATAGAACATAACTTTCCAAATTATCTGATGTTATGGGACTTGCGCCTTTGTCTTTGAGTCATTTTGCAACTCTATCAAGTAGTACCTAACCGATAGCAATGCAAGTGATTCCTGTCTGCACACAGGCAAATGAACTATCTGTGGGAGAAACAGCTGATCCCCTCAAAGCCAGAGTTGCAATCTATTTCAAATTCATTCCATGGGGTGTGTGTGTGTCCACAGGTAGGTGTGTGTGTGTGTCTGCTCTTTGAATTTCCCTTTGAACAAGTTGTTACATCTTACCAGTTCCCTTATTAATAAAGTATTTTATATTTGTATGAGAGTTATGATTTTACGTCTTAAAACTTATTCTTTAGCCTTAGCCAGTTTGGCTCAGTGGATAGAGCGTCAGCCTGCAAACTGAAGGGTCCCGGGTTCGATTCCGGTCAAGGGCACATGCCTGGGTTGTGGGCTCGATCCCCAGTGGGGGACTTGCAGGAGGCAGCCAATCCATGATTCTCTCTCATCATGGATGTTTCTATCTCTCTCTCCCTCTTTCTTCCTCTCTGAAATCAATAAAAATATATTTTTTTAACACAAATGTATATTAAAAAGAAAAAAAATATCCTTTAATACCCACAAGCTAAAGTAAAAAAAGGTGCCAATATTCTGTATTAGCTGCTCTAAGGGGAAAAAGGTTCCAGAGGTCAATAATTCTTCCAACTCCAATTACGTTAAAGTCTACTGGCTTGAGCATACAAGAGGATAATCAAGTCTCAATTTTTACCTTCCTACCCCTCCTCCACCAGCAAACATTGTCTCCAGCTTCCGAATGGTTTTCCTTGGCTCTGATCTCAGCAACTGTTAAATTTCATTGATAACCCAAGGAACTGGAAGAGAAGGGCTGAGGGACCTCCCTTTAAAATAAAACCATCACCTCTCCTCTGACTCTAGCACAAGAGTGGGCAACTTTTTTTCTGCCATGGGCCATTTGGATATTTATAACATCATTCTCGGGCCATACAAAATTATCAACTTAAAAATTAGCCTGCTATATTTGGTCAAACAATTAACTCACCCCTAATGCCGTAACAGGGCCAGGCCAAATGATTTCTCACGGCTTACACATTCCCCACCCCTGCTCTAACAGATGCAACCCATGTATTGTGCCAGAACTGGGACACAGGACAGCTGTCAAGGCGGGCAGACCCACCAGGAGTGGGGCCAGCAGGAGAGAGGAAATAGAAATGGGCTAAGTCCCTGCGGAATAGGAAAGACAAGTGATGCTGAAACAGTGCTCATAACCTGCCTCACGGTTGTAGAAACAGACACACACGGGGGTTCCAAGAGTGGTCTATGAAGGTAGGCTGCATAGCTCCCCATTTGCTAGCTGAGGGGACCTTGAGGGAGTTATTGATCTCAATACAGCCTCTGTTTCCTCATCTGTCAAGCATCTGCCTCAGAGGATTGCTGTGAGCATTAAATGAGGTAACATCTGTAAAACATTTAGCAATCTTACACAGTAAGTGCACAGTAAGTATTGGCTTCAATATTTTTCACTGAGAAATAAATTTAGTGTAATGTAAAATAAAAACCAGGAATATAACAAAATTTGATTGGCATCTGTTAAGTCCCATCTGTCATGTCCTTTCCACGTTCATTGCCAAAAGACCGGTTGGCCTTTGTTTCTCCCCTGAATTACTAAGTCTCTTACCAGGCTTTGCTGCTATCATCTCATCCTTCTCAAAGCCATTCCTCACACCCTCTAACCCAGAGATATCCAATAGAAATGTCAGCCACATACGTAATTTTAAATTGCTAAATTTAGCCCGGCTGGCATGACTCAGAGGTTGAGCGTCAACCTATGAACCAGGAAGTCACAGTTCAATTCCCAGTCAGGGCATATGCCTGGGATGCGAGCTCAATCCCCAGTGTGGGGCATGCAGGAGGCAGCCGATTAATGATTCTCTCTCATCATTGATGTTTCTATCTCTCTCCCTCCCTCTCTGAAATCAATAAAAATATGTTAAAAATAAATAAATTGCTAAATTTCAATTTTCTAATAACCATATTTTTAAAGTAGAAACAGGTAGAATTATTTTAATAGTATATTTTACTTATCCCAATACGTCAAAATATTATTTCAGCATGTAATCAATATAAAAAATTAAGTTATTTTACTTTTTTTCTATTACATCTTCAAACTCTAGCTTGTATTTTATACTTATGTGCACCGCAGTCATACTAGCCACATCTCTAGTGCTCAGCAACCACAGCTCTAACTGTTCCCCATCTCTTCCAGAAAATCCAAATTCATTAACCTAACAAATCTGGTCCTTTCCAACCTGGTTCCCCCTCCCCCTCCCCACTCTTCTCCTTCCATACCTTTACCTGGGGAACCATACCTGGTTCACCTCCCTTACCACCCCTTTCCGAGGCTTGCCCTTGACTCCCAGAACCTGATACATTCCTTCTCCACAGGACACACCACACCTTACACCAGGCACTGACATCAACACTCAACATGTGAATGTACCCATTTCCCATAGGCCACAGGGCTTCCCTGACACGCCTGCTATCCCTAGCCTCTATTAAAGCACTTGGTTTGTGTACTTTCTAACCCCAAGTAGACTGGGTGCCCCTTGGAGGCAGGATTTTTGTCCTATTTATGTCTGTCTATCAATGCCTACCCCCACCTACACATTCAAATATATATAAAAAATAGTGTTTTTTTAAAGGGGGAGAATATGTTAGAATTTTTGCCACCATCCAGCTAGTGATCTTTTTTTATATATATTTTATTGATATTTCACAGAGAGGAAGGGAGAGGGATAGAGAGCTAGAAACATCGATGAGAGAGAAACATCGATCAGCTGCCTCCTGCACACCTCCCACTGGGGATGTGCCCACAACCAAGGTACATGCCCTTGACCGGAATCGAACCGGGACCTTTCAGTCCGCAGGCCGACGCTCTATCCACTGAGCCAAACCGGTTTCGGCCAGCTAGTGATCTTGATCTACCTCTAAAGTTATTTAGCCAACTTTCAATCTCAAATTATACACATGTATATAGGGTTTGAACCAAAAATGGTTGAAAATAGCCAAATTAAAGAAGCAACTACCGCTGGAAGAGCCATTGTTCCTGGGGTGTGTGTTTTTTTCCATTGGCACAAAAATCTTTTAGCCTTAAACTGTTTTTCATAGCTGTGCTGGAATAAACGAGAAACCACAAAAATGAAGGCTTCCACTACGCCAGTCATCACAGTGGCATAGAAATAAACCATCCAAAACTATCCACTTCTGGTTAAACTCTGATCATTTTAAGTGCTTATTAACCCATTTAATTCCCAAATCTAACTAATCATTTGAAATGTTCAGAGACAAAATTTTGAATTGCAGCATTTCTTATGGTTCTCTCCAGCCTCCAAAAGATAGAGGCATCACTTCTCCAGCCCCATGAACTGCTGTTCTTTTCTTTTAACCAGAGACCTTTATAAAAACAACAAGTAGAACCATCCACCTCAATCCCACTTGCAACTCTTTCTTTACACATGTTAAGTGTCTGCTCACTCTAAGGGTTCTCAAAAAGTTAGCTTGTCAGACCCTGAGCGATCCTCTCTCCCAACACGTTAAGTAAAAAGCAGACAACTTCAATAATAATTACAGCATCCCTGGTTGTCATTTTACACTTCCCTAAGCAAAAGGGTTGGCCAAGCCCTAGCTGGTTTGGCTCAGTGGATAGAGCGTCGGCCTGTGGACTGAAAGGTCCCGGGTTTGATTCCGGTCAAGGGCACATGCCCGGGTTACAGGCTCGATCCCCAGTAGGGGCCGTGCAGGAGGCAGCCCATCAATGATTCCCTCTCATCATTGATGTTTCTATCTCTCTCTCCTTTCTCTCTGAAATCAATAAAAATATGTTAAAAAAAAAAAAGGCTTGGCCCAGCCTCTTATGGTCCCCCCGCCTTTTACAAAAATCTGCCTCCTAAGCAAAAGCTTCTGTTTCCTAGTAGCTAGCAGTGAATACACTTTAAAAACTTACAGTTAAAAAAAGAAAATAATAATTACAATGGCATTTTATTTCCACATTTCCTCCCCAACATTTTCCACTTAGAACAGAAGTTTATTTAATCATAAATATATAAATATGTTATTTTTCTTTTACGGATCACATGTTTTCAAATAAGTTAATCTTACAAACTACATTAATACTCCATTTTTTCTTTCTTTTCTTAAACAGAGATATGTCTATTCGTCTATTCAACTGTTTATCCATGCCTTACTATGTGACAGGCACTGTTTCAGACACTGAATAAAGCAGGGAAACGTATAACACCTCTGCTCTCATGGAGTTGATCCAGTCAGGTGGCAGATAAAGCCGGATGAGGGGGCTGGACAGTGCCCTACTTTAGATAGGGTGGTCGGAGAAGGTCTCTTCTGAGCAGAACAGCAATCCTGAAGAACAGAGCCAAGTGGGCATTTTTGGGCAAAAGCTGGGAGGCAAGGGATGAAAGAATAAACCTCAAATGCAAAGACTCTGAGGCAGGAGTAAGTTAACCAAATGTTAATCAAAGCTTCTGATAAACATGAAATAATCAGTACCATAAAATTCCAGTCTAAAAAGGCCTGTTGAATGCAGGTTATATTAGACTTTTTGAAATATAATTAGTCGCCCTGGCCAGCTTGGCTCAGTGGATAGAGCATCAGCCTGTGGACTGAGGGGTCCCGGGTTCAATTCTGGCCAAGGGCACATGCCTGGGTTGCGGGCTCGATCCCCAGTGGGGGGTGTGCAGGAGGCAGCCGATCAATGGTTCTCTCTCATCATTGATGTTTCTTTCTCTCCTTCTCCCTTCCTCTCTGAAATCAATAAAGAAATATATTTTAAAAAAAAAAGAAACAAAAAGGTGTTTAAAAAAAAAAAAAGAAAAGAAATATAATTAGTACCCAGCCCCTCAGCCTGACTCTCAATTCTCCATTTCTGTAGTAATAAACTCCGGGGCTCCCTGGGGACTCCCCTCTGAAAATCAGTGACAGACTCCGCCGTTTTATGTGAGGAGACAAGGCCACACACGAGAGGCACTGCCATGAGGGCTGGGCTGCCCTTTAAGTGAGAATTTTTCACACAAAAATCCTCCCCATCAAGAAATTAACTGCTTAAAAATATTTAGTTCCCAATACTAAAAAAGCAAGATCTTGTCCCAAAGGAAGTGTCACTTTCTGAACTCTATACCCTTCCTCTCATCCATCCCCTCTTCAGCTAATTGCAGGCCAGCTCCCAGCCCTGGACTACTTTGAACTGAGCCTTTAGAAGTTTAAATTGGCTCTTCTCCACCTCAGGAGATGCTGAGGCCATCCCCTTGGCCGGGGGTACCTTGCTCGTATTCTCGGCCTCTCCCAGTCCATCCTTCCTCCTTCTGGGCCCTCTGATCCCACCTTGCTAAGGATTCCAAGCCCCAGCACATCTCATCCTGCTTTTTTACTTCTGCATACACAGCCTGTCCCCCAGGAATAATCTTATTTTCCAAACAGAAATCTCAGGACACAATGTCAGTACATGAGTACCTGCTATAAGAATTACTGTAATTTCAGTGCTTGGAGTCTTTCACAATTTAAAGCAAATAATTTCTACAAAACTTAGGATGTACTTAAACATGGTCTAATGAGACAGCACAGGAAATTGGGACTGTCTGGGAAAATTGAGATTCTGTGATCACAGTCACAGGCCTTTGACTACTGCTCTATTCTCTAACAAACAACTTTACTTTCCAAAGAAATCTGACCTCATCCTACAAAAGGATCTGGAGCTACTTCCAGGAATAAGAATAAAGAGGCAGTGATAGTGGCTATGAGTTGAAGGCCAGAATGCTGGTATTTCCAGGTTATTTCAACAGCTAACAGGACCATCCTGGAAAATAACCAGCCTCGGCTGCCATACAGACCTCGGGCCCTTAATAGGGTGGATCACATATGTGCTGCAGCCCAGGTAAATCCAGATCTACCTCTCGGCTGAAAACATCTCTCTCCAGGACCCAGGTAGATATCCATTCCACCAGGAGGAAGAAGCATCTTGGACTCAGCAGGGCACATACCCTCCGGTCCTTGCCTCCTCCACTAAGCATCCATGACCTGAGAAAGGTTCTTACCACTTTCTAATTAACCATGATCCTCCAGGGCTGTTAACAGAGAATTAATTTGGCCCTCTGACTCAGGAGCCAGAAGGTCTTACCGAGCTCACCGTTTCCCACTGGTAAGTGCTTGTGGGTAAGCCAGACCTCCAGGTATGTTATAGGGAAAATGCTGACCAAGTCCATAATTTTTTTTAATGTTCAGAAATTTAATGATATTGCCCTCTGACGTAATAAAAGCACTTCTTGAAATGTAACAAAAATTAATAACAGTGCAAAAGAAGAATGCAGCCCATTTAATGAAGCATCCTTCCTAACAGAAAAAGTTGGAAACCATCATCAGATCTTACGCAGCCTTTGAAAGAAAACAATGCCAAAGCTCTTTTCGTTTGAATCCATCATACTAAATTTTCTTTCCTAATTTCCTTCAATGTTCCAATATTTTTTAATTGAGATATAATTCACATGTAAATTAGTTTCAGGTGTATGACAATGATTCAGCATTTGTACGTATTGCGAAACGTTCACCACAATAAGTCTAGTTAACATCCATCACCATAGTTACAAAATTTTTTTCTTGTGATGAGAGCTTTTAAGACCTACTCTCTCAGCCAACTCTTAAGTATGCAATATAGTATTATTAACTGTAGTCACCATGTTATATAGTACATTCCATCCTCATACAGTGTTTTAACTAATAAATGAGGGTACATTCCTTTCAAATGGAAGAAATTTTGCCATTAGCTTCAACAAATATATTAAGCACTCCTATTGTGCAGAATGCTTGCTTTATAGAAAAACATACTGAAAAAAATTTAAGCTTCAAGTTCCTTCAAGTTCTGTATTATCTAAATCATCCTCAAGGGCCTCGAAATTATAAAGTAAGGACAGTAATAAAAGCTTAATTAAAGTTTATGCTCAGTATATTAGCTTTAGGGCTAACTTATACTAAGGTAGAACTCATAACAGCTAACACTTTAGCAATTTTTGAACATAAGGTATTTGCATGTGGTATACATCTCAAAAAGTATGAAAAGCCATACAGTGAAAAATAAATCTCTGCCCTAGCCGGTTTGGCTCAGTGGATAGAGCATCAGCCTGCGAACTGAAAGGTCCCAGGTTCGATTCCAGTCAAGGGCACATGCCTGGGTTATGGGCTCGATCCCCAGTGGGGGACTTGCAGAAGGCAGCCCATCCATGATTCTCTCTCATCATGGATGTTTCTATCTCTCTCTCCCTCTCCCTTCCTCTCTGAAATCAATAAAAATATATTTTAAAAAATAAATAAATAAATCTCCCTTCCACCCTGGCCCACAGCCACCCAGTTTCTCAACTTGTATCATTCCAGAGATATTTTATAGTGCAACAGGGTTAGATGACTTGGTATGTGAGAATTGCTAAGGACTTTGAATGGAAGGCTCATTGGTACTAACATCAGCCCCTATTTTCAACTGAGGAAACCTGTTTGAGGCCTGAAGTAAACAAGCCACTGGCCAAGCCTCATGGAGATAAGAGACAAAGTTCATATTCTTGGAATCCATCCACCTCCCATCCCCATCCCCAACACACACACGTACACATAGAGCTCTAAACAAAGGTGACTTCAGGTGATGTGTTCCCTCTGCCCTGAACACTCTTCCACCAACCTTCCCTTTCCCTGGCTAATCTGACTATCCATATACATTTTATAATCAGTTTGTCTCTAAAAACATCTTGCTGGAATTGTGGGATTGTGTTAAACCTACAGATCAATTTGTGGAGAGCTGGTATTTTAACAAGACTGAGTCCTCCAATCCATGAACACAGTATGTCTGTCCATTTACTTTAGATCGTCTTGGATTTCTTTCTTCCGTGTTTTACAGTTTTCAGTGTGCCAATTCTATACGTGTTTTGTTAGATTTATACCTAAGTATTTCATTCTTTTCAGATCAACCGCAACTGATATGGGTTTTTGTTGTTTTGTGTGTTTTTATAATTTTAGTTTCCAATGATTTGTTGCTAGGATATAGAAATACAATTGACTTTTGTGTGTTGACCTTGTATCCTGCAACCTTGCTAACTGTCTTATTATTCCCAGCTTTTTTATAGATTCCCATAGGGTTGTCTACATAGACAATCATGCCATCTGCAGATGGGGACAGTTGCTCTTTCTTTCCAATCTGTATGCCTTCCATTTAGTTTTCTTGCACTGGTTAGCACTTCCAGTAGGATGGTGAATATCAGTGGTGAGAGCAGATGTCATTACTTTGTTCCCCATCTTGGGGAAAAGCATTCACTCTTTCACCACTATGTTAGCTGCATCTATCTATGTATGTTAACTGTAGATTTTTCGGTAGAAGCTCCTTTTCAAGTTGAGAAAGTTCCCTTCTCTTACTGGTTTGCTGGTAGCATTTATCATGAATGAATGTTGAATTTTGTCGAATGTTTTTTCTGCATCCACTGACATAATCATGTGGTTTTTGTTAAGCCATTCATATGGTGGCATACATCTATTGATTTTGGAAAAGTGGAACAGCCTTTTGTTCCTGGGATAAATCACAATTGGCTGTGGTGTACTATTCTTTTTACATTTAATGTTGCTGGATCTGATTTCCTAGTTTTTTGTTGAGGATTTCTGGGTCTGTGTTCATGAGGACCATTGGTCTGTAGTGTTCCTTTCTTGAACTATCTTTATCTGGTTCTATAAAACAGATGTGTACTATACACTTTCCTGAGTTCTTAGATGATCATTTTACTATTTTTAATTATCATGAAAACTGAAGAGTAGTTTTATCTTTGCTTTTCTGCTAGACTTTGGTTACAAGTCCTTGACCAGGAAGACAACTTCCAAAGATAACAACCATCTTCCTAAAGGAAAATGAGACTGTTTCACAAGGAGCCACAGTGGCTCTGAGAATGCAATGCAGTGAAACCCACTACTTTACCACCATCACCTGCAAAGCCCCTCCCCTGCCCCAGCACATCCCCCAGAGAGTAGAATCCATGAGGGAACTGTGCTGATTGGCTTTGGATGAAAACAGGCCATGGTTTCCATCAAATAAAAGATATATTATTACCCCACCCTGAATGCAAATACTCATATCTGTCTCTGAGTTACCCAGGAAAGCACCTATCAAATATTAACCCCTTAATTCCTACAATTCCTAAAATGCTCAATCATTACCACCCACATACTTACTGAGGAAGCCAAGACACAACAAGGTTAAAAGATTTCAAAATCAGCAGAGCTAAAATTTGAATTTAAACATCTATTACCCAATTTGTTAGAAAAAGTCCTACAAAAATGCAGCGCAATGTCAGGTCAATAAGGCACAGGAGGGGCTCAAGAAAGGGATCTGGCCAGGACCGGTTTGGCTCAGTGGATTGAGCGTCGGCCTGCGGACTGGGGGGTCCCGGGTTCGATTCCGATCGGGGGCATGTGACTTGGTTGCGGGCACGTCCCCGGTGGGGGGTGTGCAGGAGGCGGCTGGTCGATGTTTCTCTCTCATTGATGTTTCTGACTATCTGTCCCTCTTCCTTCCTCTCTGTGAAAAATCAATAAAATATATTTAAAAAAAAAAAAGAAAGGGATCTGAAGCAAAAAAGTTCCCTGAGGGGTCCTTGCAGAACTAAAATGCTGATTCTGCTTTTGGCACTTTTTGTTTGTTTATTTTGTTAATCCTCACCCAAGGATATTTTTCCATTGATTTTTAGAGGGAGTGAGGTGGGGGCGGGGGGGTGGGGGGGGGAGTAAGAATAAGAAAACCTGTGGGAGGCCTCTCTGATTCTGCATTTCTAACAAGCTCTCTCGTGCTGGAGATGCTGCTGACCACTAGGAGTAGCAAGGATCTATTGCAATGGACCACAGACCACAGGAAATGTCTATAAAAACGAAAATGAAAAAAAAGGCAAACTTTTCTCAAAAACCAGAATGAGGACTTAACCATATTTCTTTTTTTAATTTTTATTGATTTCAGAGAGGAAGGAAGAAGGATAGAAACATCAATGATGAGAGAGAATCACTGATTGGCTGCCTCCTGCACGCCCCACACTGGGGATCGAGCCCACAACCCGGACATGTGCCCTTGATCAGAATCGAACCTGGGACCCTTCAGTCCGCAAGCTGACACTCTATCCACCAAACCAAACCGGCTAGGGCTCATCCATACTTCTTGATGGAATTCTGAGCCATGTAACGCCTTAAAAATATCTTCAGCCTTATTTTCCAGTTTAAATTTATATTTCAATTTCTTGGAAGGTTTTTCCCTAAAAAAATCCTGATTTTTTATCAAGGCTGAGAAGCCAAGTACATGGAAAACTGGTGTGTGTGTTTTTTTTTTTATTTTGGTATATATAATTGATTTCAGAGAGGAAAGAAGAAATAGAAACATCAATGATGAGAGAGAACCATTGATGGGCTGCTCCTGCATGCCCCCTATTGGGGATCGAGCCCGAAACCCTAGTCATGTGCCCTGATGGAGATTAAACCCTGACCTCTATAAAAATTTGGAAAAAAAAAAAAAAAAAACCCTGACCTCTGCTCAACCACTGAGCAAAACCAGCCGGGCAGAAGACTGTTTCAAGTTGCCATACCGTCCAAGCAGGTTCCCATCCTTCACTCACCTCCACATAACCTCTCGTTGTTTAAACTCTAGAGATGAGACAAATGGCAGGGCTAGGTGAGATTTTAGGGACTGGGCCCCAAAGTTCTTCCAGATGCAAAGGAAAGCTCTACACCAAGCATGTCAAACTCGTGGCCTTCGGGCCGCATGCCTCGTTTATTTAGCCGTTAGACTTTGAGTGTGACATGCTTGCACACCAAAATAACACCTTAAGATACCACTGGCTCCCATTTCTGGCCTTAGCTGACAAAGTTTCAGCAATGAGGTGATAACTGCTGGATAACATTTTATACAAACTACTGGGTTTCAATTTCTTTACCAGATCTTTGGAGTGGCAAGTTCTATCTACTTTCATAAGTCCTAAAATGCTCTCCGGCCACCTCGCACAGAGGAAACAAAGCAAGGTGCTTAACAAGGCCTATATTCTACCTGGATCCGAGCTCCTGCCCTGCTCTCTTTTATTCGTTTCTGGTTATCTGTGCTGTACTCAAACATTGGCTAGCTGCCTCTTTTAAAAGGCAGTTACACACCTCCCCCCACCTCCTCCATTCTCTTTGCTAACAGCAATGCCTAACTACCAACCAGCATACCTCAGAGCAGACAGCACTGCAGCTTACCGGATAAGATCAGTTTAAAATTCTGGGAAGGCATAACTTGCTCCTTTTGTCTTTCCTTAGAGCCCTTCAGAAATACCCTCCAGCAACCAGTAGAATAAGCCTTTCACCCAGGAGATAGAAAACAGTCTGTATCCTGCAGTCTACAAACACTGGGACCTTTATTTAAAAGGTGTCCCCATATTATATTAGTCCCAAGGAACGTTTATCTATGTACTCAAGTCAGAAAAAGAAGGCCGATGCCTGTTAGAAACAAAATGTACCTACATTACAGCTCTCTGAGAAGTCTTTAAAGTTTTGCTGCCGCGCCTCCGAGGGAGGCCTACCTGTGACCGGGAACATCGGGACAGTTTTCCTGAACTGGAGCATGCCCTGTCCACAACAGAGCTAAGGAACTGCCCAGAGAGGCCTGTTACAAAACCACAAAAGAGGGGCAGAGCTGACAGACCCCTGCATCGAACACCCTGGAAGCTAAAAATAAGAATTCTGAGAAATGAGCTCTGCCATTGACAAGTCCAACAGAAAGTTCTCTGTTTCGGTTACCTCCCAAACTGGCTGCCCGCCCGAAGTGATTTAACTCTGGGTACCAATTGGGCAATGCCAGCCACGGTGCTGGGGCGGAGGACTCAGGGATGCCGGTTCTGTGTTCTAGGTTAATTAAGGAATCGGACCTCTACTGTACAATCTGGAGACTTTTGTGGGCAGATCTCGGCTCCCCCACTAAATCTAGGCTCCATGGCTCCATTCCACAAACATTTATTGAGCGTCTATCATATGCCTGGCGCTCCTAGGCGCCGGGGAGGAAACCAAGCCACGGTCCCCAGTGGTGGAAGCAGACAGAGAAGGACCATCAGCAGGGGCGGATGTTGTGCGAAAATCTGACACAAGTTGCTATGATCAGTAGTATCCAGGGGCAACATGAGCCCCAGGCCGGCTCCGCGGACCCCCAAGCCAGAGCATTAAACAGGCTCGCGACAGCGTAGGCGGGAGCAGGCAGGTAGGCCCGGGGGCAGGTGTTCAGGTAGGAGGCGCACACCTGAGGCGGCCGGGCAGAACCCCCAAGGGAGTGGAAAGGGCGGTCCTGGGACCCCGGGCGGGAGAGAGGGTGCGAGGAGCAGGAGTCTGGCCCCGCGAAGCGGATGCGCGGCCGAGGCCAGCCGGGCCTGCGCCCCAGGAGGGAGCAGGGGGAGAAGGCGCGCGGCTAGGCCGCCCGCCCGCACCTGGGGCCCCGCCCGGCACCTACCACTTGGGCGACCTTGAGGCAGCCGAGCGCGCCGCGCAGGTAGTCGGGGTCGCAGCGCAGGCCGGCCAGCCCGCGGCGCTGGCTCACCGGCTCGGTGGTGGGCTGGTACGGGCTGCTGGCGCCCGAGATCATGGAGGTGCTCGAGGCCTCGCCCTCGAAGCCGTCCAGCTCCTCGCCGCTCCGCATGCTGCCGGCGGTCCGGGCCACCTCGCACGGCCGGCCCCCGGCGCCCGGAGCTGGGGGGGCTCAGCGGGGCCGCCGCATCGCCACCGCCGCCTGACTGCCCGCCCGCGGCCCGCCCCGCCGCTGCCGCCGCCTCCTCCTTCTCTGCGCCCGCCGCCGGCTGCGGCCACGGCTCGGTCCGCTCGGGCTCGGCTCCCGCCGCCTCAGCAGCGGAAAGGAAAGGAGGCGGGAGCGAGCGGAGAGGAAAGGAGGCGGGAGCCGGCGCGGCGGCCGGGAGGGGGCGGAGCGAGTGCCCGCCCGCCGGCCGCTCGGCGGCGCTCCGAGGCCCCGGGGAGGCGGAGGCGGCGGCCGGACCGCGGGCTCTCGGGGGGGCGGGGCAAGGCGGGGCGTCCTTAGGCCCCGCCCTCACCTGCCTGCGCGCCGGCGGGGGCCGCGGGGCGGCGCCTGGCGATGCCTGAGTGCCAGGGCGGGGGTGGGGGAAGGCGGGTTGTGTGGACCGGGAAGAACCCGAGCTGAGGGAGAGGGTCGAAGTCGACCCAGGGGCACGGAGGTGCTGTCCCAGGGAGCAGCCTGTGGAGGAAGTGGGGTCCTCTGCAGGTAGCCTGGAGGACTTCCCGATGAACTCGGAGGTGCGCCGCGCCATCCCCGTGCTGGGAACTGCGTGGCCCAGGGTTGGCCTGACGCAGATTGTTCGCTGACAAGACAGGGGCCAAGCGTCTGGGCTCCTACCCTGGGTTCCTTGCAACAACCAGTTCTGAGGCCAGGGGCAAGGCGGGGCAGGGGTGTGGAGTAGGGGTGAGTGGGGTCGCTTAGTACTGGTCTGCAGGACAGATACACGATAAATATTTGTGAATAACTACAATGTAAGTTCTGGGTCCACCGGCCTGACCAGGAAGGGAGGCTAGCACACAGTAGAGTACCCTCGGTGACCCTCTCTTAGTTGAAAAAGTTTTGCGAACTCTGTCTAATCAAGTCAGGTTAAACACAGACTTTTGCGCTGAAGGGCATTAATTAGGGGCCAATTTACAATTCAAGTGTGAAGCTTAAGTAAAACATTGACTTTCTAAGAATCGTTGCTTTGGTATCCGACTCTTGCACGCCACAATGTGATGGGAGCCTCCCGTGCTCTAGGCACTGAGCAAGGCACTCCGCGGAGGTATTGTTCCCATTTTACAGAAGAGAGGACTGAGACTTCAGCGCTGCAGCAGCTTGTCCCAGGACACACAATTAATTGGGTAGAGTCCAGGTTCCAACTCTCTTCACTACACAATGTTGCCTAATATACAACTCAGATGGGCTTGTGAATTCCAAGCTAAGCAGTAAATACCAAAAGGGCTCTCACCTTTTGGTTACCAAAGATGAAATTTAGTGGCTCTAATTATTAGTAATACTCTATTCAATCGGCAAATATTGGGCACTTAGTACGTGCTAAGCAATATGCTAGGGACTGGAGACAGACTGACAGTCAAAGAGGATAAGCTGAATCATTGGGTGTAGGCTCTGGCCTCTGCTCTCTCCCAAAATCTCAGTGAAATGACAATTACAGGGATTTATTTTTTAAAGGGCATAAAACTATTGGGACAAAGAATGGGAAAGGAGACAAGGGCAACAAAATGTTGGAAGCAGAAAAGCAAATGGGCAAGTGGTAACTGACTTAGCAGATCCAAGAAAGCTAAACTGTCAGCTGGCACAGGCCAAGGCTGAAATGCAACTTGGGTTCTATCACAGAACAAAAGGCTTTGGCATGGGCAGCACCAGCACATCTAGAAATGACGGTGAAGGCGGGAATAAAAAACACACAAAAAAAACAAGGTCAATGGAGAGGTTTTTTTAAAAAAACATATATTTTTATTGATTCCAGAGAGGAAGGGAGAGGGAGAGAGAGACAGAAACATCAGTGATGAGAGAGAATCATTGATCGGCTGCCTCCTGCATGCCCCACACTTGGAATCTGCAACCCGGGCATGTGCCCTGACCGGGAATCGAACCGTGACCTCCTGGTTCATAGGTTGATGCTCAACCCCTGAGCCACGCCGGCTGGGCAATGGAGAGTCTTTTTAAGGAAGCAATTGGATCCCTGGATCCCCTCTCATGCTCAGCCCCCAAGACTGGAGTTCTAGTCTCTGGAGAAGGTAAAACAGAGGGTCTCAGCTGGGAATCACTAGGCACAGTTGAGGACAGGGGTACCATACTGAAAACTGTGTGTGTGTGTGTGTGTATGTGTGTGTGTGGATACTAAGTAACTTGAGGCCCAGTGCACAAAATTCATGCATTGGAGGGGGGTGTCCCTCAGCCTGGCCTGTGCCCTCTTGCAGTCCGGGACCCCTTGGGGGATGTCTGCCTGCCGGCTTAAGCCTGCTCCCTAAGCCGGCAAGCAGACATCCCTCTCCCAGTCCAGGACCCCTCACTCCTTACTGCTCACCTCTCGCTGCTCCTTAGTGCTACCGCAGAGGTGGGAGAGGCTCCCACTACCGCCGCTGGGCTTGCCAGCCATGAACCCAGCTTCTGGCTGAGCATCGCTCCCCCTATGGGAGCGCACTGGCCACCAGGGAGCAGCCCCTGTGTTGAGCATCTGCCCCCTGGTGGTCAGTGTGCATCATAGCATTGGTCGTTCTGCCATTTGGTCGATTTGCATATTAGGCTTTTATTATATGGAATATGAAAGAAAAAAAAAAGAGTTAAAGGAAAGAAAATCTCACAGGAAATAGAGTCAAAAAACAGAGATAGAAAATGAGAAAAAAAAATTAGAGCTATAGTCCAAGGCAATGTTGGCAAACCACGGCTCATGAGCCACATGTGGCTCGTGAGCCGCGGTTTGCTGACCACTGGTCCAAGAGAATAATAGAATAAGACTTCCATAAAGTTAGAAGAGAGTGAATGGAAGGAAAAAAACATAAAATAATAATTCATTAACATTTTTCAGAACCAAAGGACATGAGTTTTGGACTTAAAGGACCCACCAGTGCCCAGCATAGTGAGTGGCGTATCAGACCACTAGAGCAGAGAAGGGCCTTGAGGTTCCAGGAGGAACATAGCAGGTTTCATTATAAAGGATCAGGAATCAAAAAGGCATCAGACTTTTGGGAGCTACAAGGGAATGGAGCAAACCCTTCCACATCCTGAGGAAAAGTGATCCCACCTAAGAAGTCTGATTACAGCTGGAGTATGAGTCAGGTGTGAGGGTTGATGGAAGACTCAGACATGCAAAGACTCTCTGTCTCTTTCTCAGGAGGCGGCTAGAGGAGGACACCACCAGAACAAAGATTTAAAACAAGGAAGCAGCCCTGGCTGGTGTGGCTCAGTGGATAGAGTGTTGTCCTGTACACTGAAGGGTCTCGCGATTGATTCCTGGTCAAGGGCACATACCTGGGTTGCAGGTTCGATCCATGGCTCTGGTCAGGGTGCCAGCGGGAGGCAACCAATTGATGTGTCTCTCTCACATCTAGGTTTCTCTCCCTCTCTCTCTCTCTCCCCCTTCCCTCCCTCCCTTCCAGTCTCCCTAAATATCAATGGAAAAATATCCTCAGGTGAAGATTAATAAACCAAGGAAGCAGAGAACAGAGGATCCGAGAGAGGGTGGATGCAGCCTACAGAGAGGTGAAGTGGGCAGAGGCCCCTGTGCAGTAGGGCTGGGAGTCAACCAGCCCAGAATGGAGCAGCCAGAGACTTCAAGAGACTTCTTCAAGGTGAAATTAAGGAAATACTTGATATACAGCAAAGAAAGATACATAGTTTGGGGAAAGTTTTGAAATAAACTAGTGATAAATGCCTAGGAAACTAAGCAAATATTCATAGATATTATTAATTGCAGGAAAAATAAAATGATGTATAGAAAAGGATAAGTATGGTAAATCACATGGCTCAACTGTGAGTAATATTTGCATAATTATTATAATGTAAACAATGAATACTGACCTATCCAAAAGTATGTACCATATTAGGAGAGGATGGGGTCCAGATGTGTGCACGTGTGATAGGGAGATGGGGAGGGTGTGCAAGAGACTGAAATACTCATCATTCATCAGGGCAGATCAGTAGATGCTTAAAACTGAAAAACCAGGAGGTAGCAGTATATACGTGTTCATTACAAATGTAAAGGTAAGGGGTGGGGCGGGCTAGAAGAGGTCATTGGGAGGGAAAAAAAGGACATATGTAATACTTTTCAATAAGAAAAGAATATATAAAGGTAAAAACAAAATTAACCAGTTAAAAGTTACTAAGTGTTGCCTCTGGAGGAAATGTAATGGGGGTTTGAGGCCTTGTGGAACTATTTGATTCTCTCAACCATGTGCACTTATAACTTTAATAAAAATAAAATCTAAATTAAAAACATTTTTTTAAAAAAGAACATGAGAGTTGGTGGTTAACAAGGCAGATAGAGCTCCTGCCAGCAGAGCGGTGGAGAACAAGTACTAAACCCAGTAAATACAACCGCGCATGCTGAGTGCTGTTCATGGTGGTATGGGGATTTCCAGCAAAGATTTAGTTGAGTCTGTGGCTCAGAATTTCAGCTGATATTTGAAATATGAACAGCAATTAGCTAGGTAAAGAGATGGTAAGGGTGGGTGGAAGTGTGTTCTGGGCAGAGGAAACAACATGTGCAAAGGCTCAGACACAAGCAAAAGCAAAGCACAGTGAAGAGGCTCAAGCCCAGAATGCGAGGGGAGGAGGCCTGGCAGACAAGACCTAAGCTGGAAGGTAGCCATGGGCCAGTCTCTGCAGGGCTTCACGGGTGCCATGAGAGGGTGGACTCTGAACGAAGTGGTAAGCGGGAGAGTGGCCTGGTGAGGCCTTTTAGAATGCTCTCTCTGGCCACTAGAGGGAGGTGGATTGAGCGAGGCCAGATTGGAGGTTCTCCTCCAGTACTTATTGTCTCCTGTCCCTGGACACTAGCCTAAGTTTATTTTTAGTTCCAAGGACAGACTCAAATTTTTTTACTTTTGATTTTTAACAGAAGTTCACAGACTTCCAAAAGGTGTTGGTGGGAATCCCACATAGTAATAGTAGATAAAACCTGGTACTTTGGTGCCTTCCTCAGTGTTAAATTGCAATATATCATGAGTCGGTGGCTATAGCTGTGCCTCCAGGGCGTTTACAAGAGCTGAAGTCAAAATGAAGATAAATAAATGATAGAGAAGATAAATTAGTGATAAATGCGTAGGAAACCAAGCCAGCCTTTGGACAGGTCTCTGGGTTTCAGGGTCTGAGCCACATATCAAGGGCTGACTCAAGGCAACCGGACTCAGAAGAGACTGATGAATAAACCAGATGCTACTTTATTAGTTGCTGCCAGTGGAAAGAGTCTACCAGCAACTGTAAGGCTGATTCTTATCTCAGTCCCTGAACTCATCCTGAAAGTATATTGGCTATTCCCCAGGATACTCTTCTTTACCTGGGTCAAGCCTGGCCTCTTCCCAAGTCCCTCAGTCACTCAGTTAGCCCTGGGCTGGTCTCCTTCCAAGGACAACCACCTCCAAGTCGGGGGACTCCTCACTAGCCCCTCTCTGCAAGAAACACTGACTCCATGGACTCATGGAGGGTCCTTAACATCAAAAGCATTGACCTTACAAGGACTTTAGACTCTAAATTCCATGAAGGGCTGGGAGCAAAACACCCTCCCAAACTGTGGTCCTGCAGGCTCTGCCCCTGGAGGCAGTGCCTGATAATGGTGAGGTGAGAGGGGGGGTTCGCATTTCACTTCATTTCTTACTGAGATCTCTCCCAGTGCACCTCTGTGAGTGTTGGGATGGGGTAGCTTTTCCTGTAACTCCAATTTAACAGATCGAATCTACTACTTTTAATAAGCTCAGTAATTAGCAGGAGCCCTAGAGACTTCTACCTCAAACAGAAAAATAAACAGTGGTGGTGAGCCCTAGCCAGTTTGGCTCAGTGAATAGAGCATTGGCCTGCAGACTGAAGGGTCCCAGGTTCGAGTCTGGTCAAGGGCACATGCTTGGGTTGCGAGCTCGATCCCCAGTAGGGGGCATGCAAGAGGCAGCCAATCAATGATTCCCTCTCATTGATGTTTCTATCTCTCTCTTCCTCTCTGAAATAAATACAAATATAAAAGATTTAAAATATATATATATATTTTTAAAAATAATCCCCCCCCATAAAATAAGCAATGGTGGTGAAATTGAACATTTCAAGTATAAAGTATATAGTAGGAAGACCAATTAAGTTTATCAGAAATAATTATCAATATTTTTTAAAATATATTTTATTGATATTTTACAGAGAGGAAGGGAGAGGGATAGAGAGCTAGAAACATTGATGAGAGAGAAACATCGATCAGCTGCCTCCTGCACACCCCCTACTGGGGATGTGCCCGCAACCAAGGTACATGCCCTTGACCGGAATCGAACCCGGGACCCTTCAGTCTGCAGGCCGACGCTCTATCCACTGAGCCAAACCGGTTTCGACAATAATTATCAATATTAAGCATGACCCAAACACCCAAGAAAATCTCATGTTTAATGTCACATGACTTACAACTTGTTTTGATATTATTTTATTCTTACAAGGCCTTTTAAAGAAGAGTGCCCATGTAAATCCCTTACATCTGAGGGATTCGACTCAAAGATGTAAAAATAAACAATCCATTTTGGTGTTTGAGAGCAACAGATGCCCGTCTTCTGTGGGGGGACTGATGGGGCTCCTCCAATAGTGTTCCCACGTGTCTGGAGGGAAGGGCCGGGGCCTGGGCAAATTCCAAGCGGAGCAGTTCAGGGGTTAGAGTCAACTGCTGCTTCTGAAAAAACTTGTCCCTTCAGCCGGAAAAATGTTCTCCAAATCTTCTCTAAAAATAGTGCTCGCTGGGATTTTCCAGTTTGACATTCCTTTGGTTCCTATGACCAAGGACAACCCGAGCCAATCCGTCTGTGTCCCTCCCCGGAGCCTCCAGTGGAATCCCAGCCTTTGTGGGACCCCAGTTCCTACTGTGGCCTCCAGACCCTGCTGGCACTTGACAACTCAGGGAAGATTCGTCTGCTCAGCAGTTGCTGGCTTCTCCCCGGCTGCCTGCTGCCTTCCTCCCATGGCAGAGGAAGAATGGCCTTCTGGGAAGAACGCTCAAAGGGTGGCTCCAAGGAAATGTGAGCACTACCTTCACTTACCCCAGTAACCATGGTCAGGCCAGGCCGGGTGCTGGCTAAACTAGCCAGTGAACCTCAGGGAGCAGCTGAGGTAGCTAGGAGGCAACTTACCTAAACCAAACATTTGCTGGTGGCCCACCACCGTCTGCCAGGCCCTGGGCTGCATGCTGGGGCCCCAAGGCTCTCCCAAAAGAACTGTGCACGTAGTAATTGTGGAACCAGAACAGACGTGTTTGCTTCTGTCTGCCAAGCATCCATCCCCCTGCTTTTCTTTTTTAAATAAGTTTTTATTGATTTCAGAGAGAGTAAGGAAGAAGGGGAGAGAGAGAAACATCAGTGAAGCTTCCTGCACAACCCCTACTGGGGATCGAGCCCGCCACCCAGACATGAGCCCTGACCAGGAATCAAACTGTGACCTCCTGGTTCGAGGGTCGAAGCTCAACCACTGAGCAACACCAGCCGAGCCCCCTGCTTCTAATGACAGCACCACCACCTTGTCCTGAGCATACTCCTCTTCTACTTCCACCTCCCAGGAAGAGTGGGCACCTGACCCAAGAATGACCAGGCATGGTTCCCTGCCCTCCTAGAACATAGCTCATGGTGGGCATGGGACCTGAGCTGAGCCAGAGATTCCCACCTGGGAATTTTCTCTAGAATGCAGGGGTTCGTGAACTTCCATGTGCAGAGGAATCACTCGGGATGTAGATTCTCAGCAACTCCTCTAAGAATCTGCTTAGGCCTGTGGTGGGGGCAGGATTGTGCTGCTCCAAGTATCTGCAGGGTACAGCGTCAATACAATTACCTGGGCCCGGAGAGGGCAGGGAAGGCTTCAAGGAGTTAAGCTGGGTCTTGAAGGCTAAGAAGGAGTTTCCTCAGCAGCATGTGATCCTGCCAAAGGTATCTGCCTTCTTGCTTGGCATGTATGACCCCAGGCTCTCCTGACCATCCTATCTCTCTGCTTGCTCTTTCCAGTCATATTCATAGGACTGGCCCCTAGAGTTCAACGTCCTTCAGGCCACAGCCATTATTCCGAGATCTCCAATGGATGCCTGAAATTGCGGATAGCACCGAACCGTATACATCCATAGACATGTATTTTCTTTCCTATACATACTTACATATGATAAAGCTTAATTTATAAATTACGCATAGTTGAGAGATTAACAATAAAAACAGAACAATTCTAACAATATACTGTAATAAAAGTTATGTGGATGTGGCCTCTCTCACAAGACCTTATTGTAACTATCTCTTACTTGCCGTAAATGGTTTGGTGTTACTCCTTTCAGAGGATCCCCCTTGCTGAAGTCTTTTTTTTTTTTTTTAATATATTTTATTGATTTTTTACAGAGAGGAAGGGAGAGGGATAGAGAGTCAGAAACATCGATGAGAGAGAAACATCGATCAGCTGCCTCCTGCACACCTCCCACTGGAGATGTGCCCGCCACCAAGGTACATGCCCTTGACCGGAATCGAACCCGGGACCCTTCAGTCCGCAGGCCAACGCTCTATCCACTGAGCCAAACCGGTCAGGGCTGAAGTCTTCATATAGGCTCAGTGCTTTCTGGCGCAACACATTTTCTTTTCGTGTTTTTTACCCATAAATTTAATGCCTTTCCATCGTGTGTGTGTGTGTGTGTGTGTGTGTGTGTGTACATGTATCAAACTGGGGACAGTGAAACAAGGAAGTGCTTAGGATAGAAGCAGCAACAGGACAGAGCCTAGGCGGGGCTGCTTTGGCTCACTGGAAAGTCAGAGAAAAGGGGGCCTTGGAGACAGGTTCAGGAGTTTCGCCCAGGACGAGCTGCCACTACCCATTGCTCCCCTGGTTGCAAGTCTTGTGCAGACCCTTAGAGTTTAAGAGGTGCACGCCTGTGGGGGAAGAGGGGGGAGAAGGTCAAGGTGACAGCGTGCTCCTGGCAGGGAGAGCACACTAATGCCTTTCCATCTTAACTGAGCACTTATCCATGCACTGTGGCCATAACTTTTGCATTTTGAGGTATGACTGCAAAACAAGCAAGAATTTCTTTTCCCTTCTTCACAATTCCACAGAGACTCATTCTTATTATAGATCTTGCCAAAACTGGTTTGGCTCAGTGGATAGAGCGTCGGCCTGTGGACTGAAGGGTCCCGGGTTCGATTCCGGTCAAGGGCATGTACCGTGGTTGCAGGCACATCCCCAGTGGGATGTGTGCAGGAGGCAGCTGATCGATGTTTCTCTCATCGATGTTTCTAGCTCTCTATCCCTCTGCCTTCCTCTCTGTAAAATATCAATAAAATATATTTAAAAAAAAATAGATCTTAGCAACCTCGGCATATTATATTTTTCCTCTCCTTATCAAGAATATCCACGTTTACATTTAAAGGGAGCACTTTAGCCCTAGCCTTTGTGGCTCAGTTGGTTGAATGTCGTCCCATGCACCAAAAGGTTGCCAGTTTGATTCCAGGTAGGAGGCAGCTGATCAATGAATTGCTTTCACATCGATGTTTCTCTCTTCTCCCTCTCCCTTTCCCTCTCTAAAAATCAGTAAGAAAAATATTTCTTAAAAAAAGGGGAGGGAGCACTTTATTGCTTCTCTTTGGCATATCTGAATTGCCAGCACCACCACTCTTGCACTTGGGGCCATTACTAAATAAAATTAGAGTTACTTAAACACAAGCACTTGGCAATACTACTAAGTAACTACCGGGTAGGAAGCATTTACAGTATGAAGTCACTGGACAATGGGACAATTCGCCTTCTGAGGAGGAGGGTGTGGGAGAGCGTGAGATTTCATCACACTATTCAGAACAATGTACAACTTAAAACATCTTAATTATTTCTGAAATTTTTCACTTAATATTTTTGGACTGAGGTCGACCAAGAGTAACTGACACTTCGGGAAACTGAAACTGCTCAAGTGCACCCAGGTAAGAGGGGACAACTGTACCCGCTTCATCTCCTTTCCTATGACTCCAGACCTTTCTCCTGAGCTCCAGCCACTGAGATCCAACTGCCCACAGATATTACCTTTGTCATGGAATTGTGTGCCCTGAATTCCATGAGGCCAAAGCATAATTTCATAATCTCACCTGATGCCCCCTGGCCAGTAAGCACACCTACTCCTTTATGAGGCTAGTAGGAGGGAGAGGCGGCCGGAGGAGGCACTGCTATTGTACATTCCAGGTGCCAGACACTGCTCTACCTGGCTTTCACATATTAACTCATTAAAGGCTCAGAACAGCCACTAAGGAGGGCTAACTCCTGGCATCCTGGAGGGCTCAGGCTAGACGTCAAATCATCCAGCTAGATATTAAAACAATATCAACATTTGGCAGAATGTCCCTCAATTCCTGAGTCCCCAGGCTGGGTCAGGTACTCCAGCCCTCGCTTTCTTAGCTCCTTGTATCGAAGTATTTATCACAGGGGTTATGACTCACTGTTGACTCATCCATCTGCAGCCCTTCCAGCCATAAGCTCTGAAAGGGCAAAGGCCTCTTTTATCTCCATTGCGTCTCAGGGCCAGATGTGGGATAAGCCATTCATGGGACACGGGATTATATTCACGAGTTGCATATCCTCGGACAAGATATTCACCTCTGTGGGCCTGTTTCCTCATCTGTGAAGAGTTTAGAATTGTGCTTGAGACAAAGTAGATACTCAGCAAATGTTTACTCATTGCTGTTGTCATTATTCTGAACGAGCAAGGCAGGGCAAGGCATTCTGGAAAGAATAGCTATCCTAAGCAAAGGCCCTATCAGAAAGGCCGGAGAGGTTCAGAAAGAGGTGAGCAGTCTGGGTTCCTGTCCAGACAGGAAGAGGTAAAAGGTATTTGAAGGGCAGGGGCTGAGACAGGTAGGCTGCCTTGCTGGAAACAGATTCCCAAAGCCCCAGCAGTCAGGGGAGCCATCAGAGCTGCATTTTGCTCTGTAAGCAGGGACTGACATGATCAGATTTGGGTGAAAACAAAAAGTACAGATGAATAATTCAAAATCTTATCTCCTCTGTATCAAATGGGGAGTAGAGATTCTGTTACCCTGAATTATGTACAAAGCCCTTAAAAAAATATGGTCTCGCCCTAACTGGTTTGGCTCAGTGGGTAGAGCATCAGTCTGTGGACAGAAGGGTCCCAGGTTCGATTCCGGTCAAGGGCACACATGCCTCAGTTGTGGGCTTGATCCCCAGTAGGGGGCGTGCAGGAGGCAGCCAATCAATGATCTCTGTCATCATTGATGTTTCTATCTCTCTCTCTCCCTCTGAAATCAATAAAAATGTATTTTAAAAAAATGGTGGACCTTGGGAAAAAAAAAAAAAAGTCTCAGTGCCCCCGAGTATATCTATAGATACCTAGGGGCCCCCAGACTCATTTGGGGAAACCTGGGGCAGCCAGAAAAGCCCTCAAGGTGGTTCAGGGAGCCTGATTCTTGGAGAAGAAGTGGGCTGAAGCCCTCCAGATCTGTGGGCACATGAGCTAAGCCTGAGGACAGACAAACCTTAGGTAACTGATCAGAGTGGACAAGAAAACACTCTGTGTGACATGCGAAGGGCAGAGTCTGGGAGACCAAGACATTGGGGGGAGGGGGAATGAAATAGCGGCCGAGGAACACACTTAAAGAAGTCATGGAGTTGAAGGTTCTAGGATCTATTGCCAAAGGCCTGAAAGGCACACCACTTGCACTTTTTAGCCTGTATACACGGGCAGACCTAAAGATTGTTTTAATTAAATAAATTTATTTGGAAACATCAAAATTATTTTTAAACATTTAAAAGGCTGTAAACACAGTACAAAAAACTCCCCCCACTTACCTATTTGAGTTGCCAATCTAATACCCCATCATCCCCAAATACTTTAGTAGTGCGTATGTCCTGCCAACAGGGACATTCTCCTTTACCAGAATACAATCAGGAAATCATTACTGACACATCACTACCACTAACCCTCGGATCCCATTCAAGTTTTGCCAATGTCCCTGTCTTTGTAGCATAATGACCCCATTCAGAATCATGCATTCCTTTGTCATGTCTTTTTAGTCTCCTTCAGACTGAAACAGGTCCTCAGACCAGTCTTGACTTCTATGACCTTCACACTTTTGAAGATTACAGCCAATTGTTTTGCAGAATGTCCCTCAATTTGGGTTGGTCTGATGTTTCCTTAGGATTACACTTTGGGCAGAAACCCCCTAGAAGTGATGCATTCTTAGCTCAGCCTGTCAGGAGGCCTGTGATTGCTCCTTGTCCTAATGATGTTCCCTTTGATCAGTTGATTAGGCTTGTGTCTACCAGGCTTCTCCGCTGCAAGTTACTCTTTTCCCCGCCTTGTAATAAAGGAAAAAACCTGGGACAATTTGAGCATCTAAATATTAATTGTAATGTCTGATAACCCACGGAATAAGTTATATAAATTTAAATTTTGATGAGGAATGCTATTTCTCATGAAACTTCCAATCAGCTTATTAATTTATATCAATATAGATTCATGACTTCCTATTTTATTCAATGGGTTATATATACTCCATTACAATCTTTTCTTTTTTTGATGCTCAGATTGTCATTGATTTGGCCAGTGCACTCTTGTTTTTGTGTTTTGATCCCTTTTTACTTTCTGGCACAGATGTTCCAAGCTCACACTTTGCTTGCCACAGCCCTGGAACCAACCATTCCCACCCGATTTATTTTATTGGAAATGGTACTTAGAAACAGAGATCTAGGCACAAGGTGTGCTCATTGCTATTAGGCTGTGTCAGCTCCCAGGACCTCTCAGTGCAAACAGCTAGGAAATTTTATATATATATATATATTTACATACATGTTTTTATATCTGTGTATGTGTCTATTGAAAACCATAAGACCGTAAGTTCACACTGATAGTTGCAACACCATTCCAACATTCTAGTTTTCTCTTTCCATTATTTTTAACACCCTTCTCTGTCAGTGAGAAATCTGGCTATTTTCTTTCATACATTTACTTGATCAACGTTCCTGTATGTAACCATCCTCCCATCCCCATCCCCACCCCTATCCCTGCACAAGTGCCCTCCTGTCACATGACCCCACATTGAACCATCCCTCTCACTCACCCCACTCAGGTTCTGACAACCCATGTGGGTGCCCTTCACCCCACGGGCTTATACGAAGTCGGGCCAGCCCCACTTGGGTTCTGACACCCTGTGGCCCCCCCACCACCACCACAATCTCACTCAGGAAGATGCCCTTTTCACCCTATTGGGCTACCTCTCCATGCCACGCCATTTTCCCGTCCGGTCCCCGACACCCCAGAGGCATTCTCTTTACTCCGCTCAGATTCCAAAGACTGGCTCTGGGTCTTCACAGCTCCCAGCCCAGCCCAGACATCTGCCATGCTCTGCCCACCTAAAAAATTTTAAGGCCAAATCAGTGAGAAAGAGGAAAGGTTTTATTTTGAGCAGAGAAGCTGTGTGGTAGAGACATCAGTTGGCTTGTCTGTTGCTCCCAGAAGACTATCAGCCCTGTAGGAGCAGGGTCCACCTAGTTCTCTTATCACTGGCATCTTGAGTGTCACCCACTCATGCCCAGGGTTCCTTGGAAGATGGCAGGAGTTGCTGAGGAGCAGCAGGGAGGAGGTCCCAGGAGGCCACATACTTCAACCACTTATGCAGAAGCCCACACATGCAGATGGCAGAGAACTGCTTTGCCTAAGAAATCAGGCAGTTGCCCAGGTGATGGAATTTATGGTGTGCTGAAAGCTTGTCTGCCCTAAAATAGCTCTCCTGCTCAGTCTAAACTAGCAGTTCATGTCTTTGGATTTAAAACCTAGTGTTAGGCACTGCCCAGGGTGGGGGAAAGTATGCAGATGGGGTACAGAGAGGCAGCAACGACTCCTGGATTCTCAGTCACGACTCTGCTTCCTTCTGTGTGACCTTGACAAGTAATTTCTCTCTCTGGTCTCTTTCCCCATCGTTTTGTTTAATACATTTTTATTGATTTCAGTGAGGGAGAGGGAGAAACATCAGTAATGAGAAAGAACCATTGATCAGCTGCCTCCTGCGCGCCCCCTACTGGGGATCAAGCCCGCAACCCAGGCATGTGCCCTGGCACAGGTCAATGCTCAACCACTGAGCCACTGGTCCGGCTCTTTCCCCATCTTTAAAGTGATGCTTTCTCGGGCCTTTTCAAGAACTAAGATCTTTGTCTCCCACACCATTAGTTCAGGGCTCGTTCAGTTTCAGGACTATCTGCATGCTGGGCACTGCATGAAGCAGGCATCTCAAGGCAGCCAGCTTGCCTATGAGATAAGTGAGATTCTCCACACCACTTTCCAGAAGAGGAGCTAAGATTCAGAGAGGTGCCCTAACCGGTTTGGCTCAGTGGATAGAGCATCGGCCTTCGGACTGAAGGGTCCCAGCTTCGAATCCGGTCAAGAGCACATACCTTGGTTGCAGGCACATTCCCAGTAGGGGGTGTGCAGGAGGCAGCTGATCAATGTTTCTCGCTCATCGATGTTTCTAACTCTCTATCCCTCTCCCTTCCTCTGTAAAAAACCAATAAAATACATTAAAAAAAAAAAAAAAGATTCAGAGAGGTTAAGTGACTTGCTGTCTGCTCGCCTCCTGTGGGCCTGCTGTAGAGAGAACATATCCCCTCAGATAGGTTTTCAGGGAGCAAAACCACCAAAGAGTAATTGGAATTGCTGACATACCTTCTCAACATGCACATATTATCTTTATGCAAAGTTCAAACAAGTACAGTGTTTAGTGTCCTATACACTCCAAAGTTTAATTCCAGGCTAACATTTGTTAGATGATTCTGAGGTCAGAAATGGATTCCCAGCAAAATGGTGCCAAATATTTTAAATATCAAGGACAGATGTAACATGCCACAGGCTGCTGACAGATGTACCCAAGCAACCCCATTCTCTAAAATAAATTACTGCCTTAAAAAGGGACACATTTTAAATTGTTGAATTTTTCTCCTAATAAAAATTAAGATGCTTATAATCTGAAATTCAGATCTTAATTGCCTTTTCTGGAACTTGAAATAGAAGTTCTTTAAAAGGAACTGATTAGGTGAGGAGGATTTGCTGGGAGGCAGGGTGGGGAAGATGGAGGAGCCTGATGACCATTTAGGAATGTTAACTACATTCCATTAAACGTTCTAGAGAAACATCATATATAAAAATACCTTGACATTTGTGTGATTTACCTTGAGTTGCTTGATGAAAACAATCAAGATAGAACACAGTTCAGCCCTGCCCGGTGTGGCTCAGTGGATAGAGTATTGGCCCGTGCACGGAAGGGTCTTGCGTTTGATTCCCAGTCAAGGGCATGTACCTGGGTTGCCTGTTCAACCTCTGGCCCCAGCTGGGGCACTTGCGGGAGGCAACCAATGTGTCTTTCTCATATCAATATTTCTTTTTCCCCCTTCCCTCCCTTCTAAAATCAATGGGAAAAATATCCTCAGGTGAGGATTAACAAAACAAATACAACACAATTCAATGTTAACAGTACTGGAAAAAATGTTAACTTTATTCACATAGGAATTAACAAGATTAGAAGCACTTGAAAAGTTAGGCTCCTCCTCTGGGAAATGCTGCCCAAGGTCTCAACCCTCCCAAAAAGAACCCTGGTTCCCACTGATCTGGTACACCCCGAAAGCCCCATTCCTGGCCTCTCAATCCCCTGCTATCTCAGCATCTCCTCCCCCTTCAATCTGTAAGATTCCCTCAGAATCAAAGCCCAGGAAGAGACTTCTGGGCTATGTCTCAAGGGTGGCCTGGCCCATTGCACCAGCAGGGTACACTGTCCACGCGCAGTGGTTTTGGCTTCTTCCTGCCTCCTGCTCCCAACACTGCTACAGGCCTGTCATCTCAGTCTCCTAATCAGAACACACTATCTGTGCCTCATCAAGTCAGCAGGCATCAAGATAGCACTTGCATCCTTGTGGCTATCTGCAGGCCTTACAGGGTAAGGAATACAGCACTAAAGAGCAAGCACTGTCCTTGCCTCCAGAATGGAGGGCTCAGCTGTGTGTGGCATCCCATGGGAACTACACCAGGAGAATGGTTACAGGATACCCATCCATCCCTCCAACCTGTTTTCTTTAGAGATGATATTTAAACTACAGAATGTAAAATGCCACAAATGGAAATGGTAGATTCTACAAAGGGAGTGTTGCTGTAACAATGTTTATTAGGGAGTTTCCTAGAGGTATTTTCAGGGTCAACAATCACATTGAAAACCTACCCTAAGCCAGGCACATGTGTACCTCCTCTAATGTTCACAATGAATGGAAAGACATTTTATCCCCACTTTACAAAGAAAGGCCTAAAAAAGGGTGAAGTTCCCCAATTTTGATTGTTTTCTTTTTCTGCTTTTTGATCAATTGCTCATCTGTCTAAACTAAATTTGCCTGATTCCATAGTAAGACTTCTGCAAGGTCAGAGGAAGTACCAGGATTGGAACCCATCGGAGCCTAATCCTTCCCTTGCCAACAGTCCAGCTGCTTCCCTCCATGCACGGCTCCCAATACGGAGGTGGCAGGAGAAAAAACCCAGATGCAGACCTGGTGAAAGTCTACATCTCAGGGCCTGCCAAAAGCCCTTACCGCAGGTAACCCTAAACTCTTCATGCCTTCAGAGGTAGCTATCCTTCCAAGATATGGGAGTGGCAGGCACAACCTGCCTTTCTCAGCAAAGTAACTGACTGTGGACCCTTCCCCCTTTTTACAGGTGTATTGTATTCTTTCTCTTTGGGTACATTCTCTGCCATATTTTCCCACCTAACAAGAATGACTCCTCCATCTGTGACAGAAAGGGAAAAAGGCTAAACAGCAGCACACGTGCTTAGGTCACAGGGGTGGGCAAACTTTTTGACTCGAGGGCCACAATGGGTTCTTAAACTGGACCGGAGGGCCGGAACAAAAGCATGGATGGAGTGTTTGTGTGAACTAATATAAATTCAAAGTAAAGGAGTGGAGGGGAGAGCAAGAGAACCCTCCGCTCTTTCGGCTCCACGGGCCAGATAGAACAGCCGAATGGGCCGGATCTGGCCCGCGGGCCGTAGTTTGCCCACGGCTGGCTTAGGACCACATATGAAAACACTTTCAATTGGCATATTTCCCCATCTGTTTTAAATGCGTAAAATAAACACCTGCACAGCACCACAATTAGCTGAAACTCAGAAGCTAGACCTCTTGGATTCAATTCTGGCTCTGACCTTGGTAGCTGTTTAGTCTATCCATACCTCAGTTTCCTCATCTGGAAAGTAAGATGGAGATGATAGAGGCACTTGTCTCTCAGAGTTGTTGTGAAGATTAAATCACTCTATAGGAAACATCTATAGAATCACTGGAATACAGGAGGGTATAAGCATTTGCTTTACAATACTACTGCTAGTGTCACCAAATAATCCCCAAAGTAAGTGTTTACTCACCAAACTTCCTAATTTCTACAACTGCTGGTAGGTGTACAGGATGATGTAACCTTTATGGAAAGGACTTTGATCATCTCAAAACAAAAACTACGTTAAATACATTTGTTTACCTTTTGACTAGGACAGGGTGGGGAACCTTTTTCTGCCAAGAACCATTTGTGTATTTATAACATCATTTGAGGGCCATATTATCAACTTAAAAATTAGCCTACTGCCCTCGCTGGTTTGGCTCAGTGGATAGAGCGTCGGTCTGTGGACTGAAGGTAGCTATGTTAGATTCCAGTCAAGGGCACCTGCCCGGGGTGCAGGCTCAATCCCCAGTAGGGAGCATGCAGGAGGCAGCCGATCAATGGTTCTCTCTCATCATTGATGTTTCTCTCTCTCCCTCTCCCTTACTCTCTGAAATCAATAAAAATATATTTTTAAAAATTAGCCTGCTATATTTGGTCAGACATTTAATTAACTCACCCCTAATGTCTTGGCAGGACCAGACCAAACGTTCCCCACCCCTGGACTAGGTAGTCCCACTGCTAGGAAATTACCCTGAAGACACATGTCCACAAGTAAAAACGACATATGCACAAGGCTATTCATTGTGGCATTATGTAAAAACATGACTGGTGGAGGCGGCAAAGGAGGCAGGGAGGGAGGCGTGGCAGTGGATCGGCCCTGATCACTGGCCAGGCCTCAGGACCCTACCCCTGCAAGAATTACATGCACCGGGCCTCTAGTGCTAAAATAAAAGAAGCCAGACACAAAAAGGCTATACATATTGTATCATTCCATTTATGTAAAATATCCAGAGTCGGCAAATCCATAGAGAGATTTGTGATTGCCAGGGAATGGGGAGATGGGAGAAGTAGGACTATTAGGTACAGGGTTTCTTTTGAGGGTGATGGAAATGTTCTGGAATCTGGTAGTGGTAATGGGTACACAACATAGTGAATATACTAAAAAATCCCTGAAATCAACATTTTAAAGTGGATTTGAAGTTGTGAATTAAATCTCAATTTTAAAAAAAGACACAGCTAGTTGGAGATCACCACTCTTCAAATCTGGGGCAAGCTGAGCATAAAAAAGATTGAGTTATTAGATTATAGCACTTCGAATTAAAAAAATAAAACCAAATTCATAGTAAAAACCACAACCCAAAAAGGACAGAGCGTAGAAAACCCTTCTTTACAGATGAATGCCAGCTAATAAATGTAGAAGGAATGATGGGATAAGAAAATTACCATTTAAGAACTCCTAATGTGATAATTACTAACTGGTGAATTTATATAAAAGAACGTGAGAGTTCAGTATACTTCTCTTTCAACTTTTCTGGAGGTTTACAATTTTGCAAAATAAAAAGTTGGGGGAAAAATTTGTATACTAAATCAGCTTTAAAGAACAAGAAAACCAACATGCTTAAACTATAACAATTAGAAATGCAATGATGTCTAATACAAAGAATTTAATCTTCTTGAACATATTTTACTATTCCCATTGATATAGTTGCTCTGCAAGTCCTCTATGAATCCTCAAGGCTTCTAAATTAGTTAAATGAAAATCACCTAGCCCAATTCAGAAAATCAAAAATTTATCCAAGAGGCAAGAAAATAGGTTGGACAACTCACTAATACCATTGTACTTTACCCACTAGGTGACACTCCACATACCTCAAAATATGGCTTTCAAATTTTTTTTAACATAATTTCTGAGAATTTCGAGAGGTATACATTTTTAGCTACAGGGCAGACACCCCACATGTCGAGCAGACAATTCAATGTATCTCCAGTGGGAAGATTTGTCATAAAGAAAGTCACCAAAAATTATAAGCAGTCTGGATTCGTGTTTATTGAAGCCAGTAATTAGAGACATCTTCTTTCCCAGCACTAGAAAGCAAGGTTCCACATGACTGCATACTGAATCTGGACAGAGCCACCCCCTGGACCAAGGCTGCTCAGGGAATAATCTGCAGTCCTAATTTTAAGTGAAAAATACCAATAAACTTAGTATAGAGACAACAGTGAACTTCCACTTACAGTATCAACATTGTTAAGGTCATGATGTACAGAGCAGTCACTTTCAACTTTGTTAAAACTAATGAAACGCGAAGTCTTCAATTTAAATACTGATTTTAAAATGCCAATCAAAAAAAAAAAAGTGCAAACAAAATTAAATAATTCTAGCAGCATACCCGTTGCATTTTTAGGAAAGAATAATTCATGGCCTCAGTAAGACCACATCTTCAAAGCTGGGCTTATTTCTTTGATTTTTCCATTTTAAAGACAAACAGCAGATGTAACCACTATAATGTATATAAATAGTCATAAAATTGTATTTAATAGTCTACCATACAAGTGTATTCTGCAAATAACATGAATTTTACTTTAAAAAGTAAAGGCTGTTTATTGTTTGGCCTTTGGTTCCAATGCTTGAAAGCCCCAAAATAACAAAAAGACCCTCCCATCCCCCCACCTCCCAGAAAGAACCCTGCAGCTCCCCAAAGTTGGTAGACTTTGGCAACCACTAAGCACATGACACTTTGCAATAGTTTCTTCTGATACTAGGAGCATCCATTTGTCATGAGAAACTAAAAGTGGTCTCCAAGAAACCCTCCCTCACAAAACACAGGTGCCTTAGCATTTCATCGGTTTTAGTACATTTTACAGTGACACAAAAGTGCTTATCAGTTTAAATCATAAAAAAATAAAATAAACGAAAAGTAAAATTATGCTTTGAAATTTAAAATCACTCCATATCCCTCTTAGGCATGTGCCTTTCCAAGAATTCTTTCTTATTCCTGAGGTCACTCATTTTGTGCCCCACTCCCAGCCACTACAGAGAAATTAAGTGACCACACCAGCTAGTGTGGTCACAAGCTGTTGGGCATCTATTGGTCACTACCCCACAACGATCACTCCACAGTCAGTTTACTGTCATTACCTGGACAATTGGGTAATTGGAAACCACAATACATTTAAAAAAAAAAAAACTGAATTTAAAAAGGGTGAAAAAGTATATTTTCAACAATAAAACTGGCACAAGAAACATGTTTTATGTTTGTCAGAAAGGCAAGTAAATACTCAGCTTTCTCCTTAACAGTGTTCAGACCTTTAAAAAAAAAAGCAATTCAAGACAGTTTTAGAGTCTTGTTCTATAACATAGGATATTAAGTTATGCCCAGTACTATGTTAGTGGTCAGTCAAATCTTTTATGTAAAAGTAATAACATTAGGGAAGTTATGCTCAGACACAGTACAATAAACATTCATATAAAAAAAGTAAACTCCACATAAATGAACTGTGGTTTTTCCCTTGGTTTGACAACAGTTTTAGACATTAAATTAATGGTAGTGTTTGCCTTTAAAAGTTCTGTATCATGTATAAAATTAAAAGTGCCATTTCAAATCCACAGAAGTCATTTCCAGAATGGTGCTGTGACATGATAATGTGCATGAATTTGCCCTAAATGGAGACACCTGAAACTCTTATTTCCATAAGGAAAAAAAAAGCTACATTTTATGAAAAACATAAAACAAGAGAAGTATATCATTTTCATTTTCAATATAAAACATTCATTTGTTTGTCCACCTCATAGCACTGATCAGACCAGGGAGCTAGGACAAGACCCTTTTGCATCAATGGAACCACATGATGGCTTCCACAGACAGTAAGGCAGGGATTGGTGCAAGCCAATTAATCAGTGTGCAATTACATTAAAAACCTCCCTCAAACTTTCTGCAGTAGTTTGCATTATAGTAAAATGAGAGGTTGGTCACCCATTCTCTATTTGTAGGCCAGCCTGTGGTAGTAAAAAAAAAAAATGTTTTTGAAATTTAAAAAACAGAGGAGTTGTTGTTAAGAAAACACTATTTAAAGTAAACTAATTTTGTAACTGCCGACTTTAAACACATCCCAGTGACTGTCTGCCCCACCATGCACATGCATGGAGCCCAGCACCTCCCACGAGAACATGTAGGCCAAGCACTTGAGTCCTGGGAGGCTGCCATCTTCCCCATCCCTGTGTCAGCTCCACCTGACTCAGGCACACCCACACTTAGCACATCTTTCATAAATTAAAGATGCATTCAGAACAATTCTAATTCCCATTTTGCTTAGTGTTTAGTTTGGAAATGCTTCTGATATTAAGTCTTAAAAATGATTATTCAACTTCTACCGAACACACAGTATTTACTAACACTGCCCATCTCCTCCTTCCTTCACCTCCTTTAACGTTCTGCTTCCCCACCATCACTTCTCTCATTCCTCCTTTAAGCCTTTTTTGTTTCCTGGACTTTCTGCTACTTAATCTGCTTCCCAAGAACAAGTGAATTTGCTAGCACGCACCTGGTCAGACGAACCATCTGATGAATGATTTCCTGCTCTCATTTGCTCCGCCCTAAAAGAAAGAGGGCTCTCTCTTCATTTACCTTCCCCTCCACATGAAGACCCAGCTGCACTTGCTTCCCACGAGAGAGCAACATGCCTGCGAGTCCAAGCTTATCCTTAACAAAGGGATCTGACACATAATCTTCCTAAATGTGCAATTCACACTCGGACAAGCCAATGAAGTTTTTTTTTTTAAAGTTCATCTCCCCTGCCCCAAAAAACTGATAGCATGTGCCGTATCAGAAAAATCCTGGTCTTAGCAGATCAATATACATAGTTATTTGGTCATTTTACATATGCACTTTTAAGGAGGATCAGGCTTCATTTTCTGTTGAAGAGTTTGTTACCATGGAGTCTGGTTTTCGAGTCATCCTATCCAGTTCTTCCTGAACATTTGTCAACACAGTCTTTTGTCCTTTAAAGAAACAAACACAAAAAACACAATGATGGGTGGTTATTGAAAAAAGCCTTTTTTCATTACAATGATTATGAGGCAGACCTAAATTCAGTCCTTTTTTATCCCAAATGTCATAGGTCTGTGTTTCCCAAAACCAAGTAATTCCTATTTCCTACCAGGGAATATCAGCTCACAGCCTGGGCCACCAGACCAGATTCTGAGTCCGCAAGAACTCAGGAGCCCTGAAGGCCCAGGCTGACCTGAGGATGGAGTGATTCCCTGATGGCATCCTTTGATATGAAAACACCCATTAGGGAAAACACTGTATAACTTATCTTACAGCCAATGGAAAATTAAGAGCCAAGAACTTCTAAAATGGCCTCAAGCTTCCAGGGAAAATGTGTAGTCCCAAGGAACTTGATTATTTGTTCCAGAGACCTCTAAGATACAGACTTGCTCTAAAGACATAAAGAAGGACAGATGGAGGGGGGTGAGCTTCATGCAGGAAAAAATGATGACCCTCCAGTGAGACAGTGAGTGTTCACAGACTCCAGCGCACGGTAAGACTGAGGGCAGTAAAAAACCAAACAAACAAAAAACTCCTTATAAAGCATTACAAGAAATTAAATAAATAAAATGCTAACGGTACACTCTAGACCAGTGGTCGGCAAACTGCGGCTCACGAGCCGCGGCTGGCCGCTCTGTTGACTAATGAATGAGTTTGCCGACCACTGCTCTAGACTATGACCTCCAATGGACAGAGCTTCTACACCAGGGACATGTATAGGTTAGGACCTACCTCAATTCACCCAACAGTCAGTTCCTGAGAACCTGAATGTACACTAATCCCACCATAAATGTGCCCAGGAAACCTGCTCAGTAATAAGGTAATCCTACTGTAAGTATAGTCAGTATAAAGCAGAAAAGTGCTTCCTTTGCTTGGCTGCTGAGAAAACCGAGGGTCTGTAGGTCAGGTGAAATCACTCTCCTGTCCAGTTCCCACCTCCAGCACCCCTCAACCAGAAGGCTCATAAGTCTCCAAGGGTCCATCAGTACCTGACTTCTTGGCTGTGCTCTGCACCCCACCAGCACCAGGACTTCCAGGAGAGCCTGTTTTTTTACTCAACAGACTGTTGAAGAAGCTAGCCAACACGCCTTCACTTGCTGCATTATCTAAGGAAACATTAAGAAAAAAAAGCATCACACAAACTGGGTAACTCAATTAAACAAATAAAACCTAGTTTTCAGCTTGGAATGATCCAGTAGTGGCTACTGTCTTCCTAGCATACTGAGCACATTCATCTACTATGATGCCTTATATACGGCCACTGCTGCAGCTAGTTACAAGTCGCATGATTAATAAGTGGAATCCTGTTTAGATTTCCCACCTGTTTGGAGGCATAATAGATAACCTGTGCTTTACATCATCTCCCTCCCCAAGTCCCCAAGCCAGTGTTTTTCAGAGTTTTATAATCCCCTAACACTCCAAAGCTGCTGTGAAAAGTTCTTATTCAGAATAGAAGACAGTCATCAAATATGCAAGAATAAAATAAAATTTTGTTTTGAGGTCTTATTGCACCTAACATCTTTGGGTATTAATTACTAAGCCAGTGGGAAAAGAGCTATTTCAACTAATAAGTAATTGAGCTTCACAAGAGAAGTGAAGGGGGTAAGTCCCACAATTCATAAATGGTAATAACATAAACATAATGAGAAACAAAACTAAGGACTCAAAACACACATTTTAATGTGACTTCTTATACTGTATTCTTCTCCAAAGGAATCTGCACTGCCTAACCAAGGTCTTACACAAAGTCAGGTGCAAGGGCCACCGATTCCAACAAAGAAACAGGCCTTGGCCTCTGCCAACCACATGTCCCTCCCCTTGAGAGAGGGGATGTGGAAAGCAGCCCTTCTTGGGGAAGAAAACAGCCCATGAGTCTCTACCTTCCAAACCCAGCCACACAGTCCCCACAGAGCTCAAGCCTAGGACTAAGCCACTCTCCACAGACACAGGATACATACTTTTGATGTTTGGATCCGGCTTCTTTACTGACGTGCCTGGGGAGGCACTAGGCACGCTGGCTGGCCCTCCCCGGCCCTGAGTTCTTGGAGAGCCAGAGGGTCCTCGTGCAGGGGATTCCTAAGTCCAAAACCAACCCAAGTCACACACAGGCATAAAAATACCAGAAAATACATACTCCGAAAATGAAACCATGAGTCTACAGGGTATTTTCCAGTCTAGGGAGAAGGATGGGAGGACCGGGATTTTGCTCCCAGCTCAGTCCCTTTCTAGACCTGTTTCTCCTGAGAGAAGAGGTATCAAGATAACAAAGCCTGTTCACTCAAATTCCCAGAGGAGTATTCCTTCCTCAGATATTTTCTGAGTTCCTACTATGTTCCTGGCCCTAGGCCTTTGGGGGACCAAATTCCCTTTGAAAATACAAAAGCCCACACACGCTCTTACAAATAATGGTATAAGATTTGAAGACACCCAAGACACTGGGCCTTGACCCTCTGTTTAAGGTACTCACGGAAGCTCTCGTGGGCGTGGCTGGCTGCTTGGCAAGGAGTGACTGCAAAGAGAGGGACATACTGGCCATTAACCAAGGCCTGCCAAGAGCACTGAAGGTCTGGAGAAACACTTCCAAGTATTCCACTAGAGGGCACCATTAACAACAACCAAATCATAGGTTTAACACTCTAAATGCAAAAAATTTCAATTGAGCAGTTTGGTATTTGGTGAAAAAATATATTCTAAGTAACTAGTTTTGAAGCTAAGGAAGCAAGGAGAGCACAGAAGGGAGGAACAGTTGGCAAAAGAACTGTTAACACCCTCTGTTGACCTGCCTGCACCACCAGACATGTCCTGTCTAACCCCGTGTTAGACATAGGCATGTCTAACAGCCCAAGTGAAACAGGTGAGGCTGAGTTTGCATCCTGAAGGCCTCTGCTCTGGCCTCACTGGTCAGCTTGGGGAAGTTACTTTCCTCACCTACAGAATGGGTGTATCAGCTCACCTGCCTTCATTCCCAAGGCTGTAGGGGGCTATGTGAAATAATGGAAGTGAGTTCAGGGCACTTGGCCAACATGTAAGTATGCCAGAAAACCTACATTTCCAGACAAAAAAGGTACTTAAAAAGATAACTAAGCCCATCACTGTAGAATCTGCAAGGCAAGCAGTGATTCCCTGAGGCAGGTGGTCTAATCCCTATTCTGCACCAATTCTAGAAATGGAAGAAAACGAGACCTGCTCGCAACTCCTTTAGCAGCTCTCTAATGCCGGCAACCTCACCCCAGGGAACTGGCATTTCACTCATGAGAAGGCCTCTGCTCTGGCCTCACTGGTCTTACCTGCTGCTTCATTAGGAACACCTGCTCATCCTCCGCTGCCAACTCTTTGTCATGGACCAGCTGTGAAGGGAAGAGACACACTCATTTGTGGTCAGAGGTAAAGAACACCTGAACTACTATAAAAATTCATGCTGAAAGGAGCATCTTGGGCTAGGGTCTCCACATGGGTCTGGGCAGAATCCCTGCTGAGACTGTTTTTCTGAGATCAGCCTTGGCATGTGGCCAAGTGACTTTCTAAAAGTCTAGCAGGTTCTAACACCTCCTAGGAGCAAGCAATCAACTAAGTAGTTCAGAGGTGGCGGAGGTACTGTCAGGACCTAAGGGGAAACGTCAACCCCACTCCATCACTCATGCCCACCCGAATCCATCTGCATAATACCACACTTCATCTAAAGACTTTTTTTTTCATAAAGCCCTTGGATTACTAACCCCTGACCTAGGATCATTTAATGTGTAAAATCTGATTCTTTATAGTTTCTTTTTTCCCATTAAAAAAATACCTGTAACTCTTAAAGTGATTGATTTGCTTACCTTTCTCACAGGAGGTTTCATGATAAAGTCTTCATATGCATCTTCGGGCTTCACAGTTGTGAAGTTTTCATGTAAAATGGCTATTTTCTTTTCATTGTCCCAGCCAGCAGGTCTAAAGGCAAAAAGAAAGGGATTGACTTGTTTTTCCTGGGACTGCCTTATAGTGTACAGAGCACATTCTGGGTTAGATAGGACTCCTGGATGAGTTTTTCCCCACAAGATCTCGTCTGTAGTTGCTGGGTTGGCTTGCAACTTTCAGTAGACAAGCCAAAACTTACTGCAGGTATAACTCATCAGATCAACACTGCAGGCCCTGCTGGGGTCTTACTGACTACACATGCTGACCCACAGCAAGTGTTCAGAGCCTTCCCACAACTCCATCCAGAAGAGCAAGGATACAATGGAGCCCTGTTCTAAGAGCAGAGAATGCAGAGACCAGCATAGAGGCCACAGCTCAGGATGGGACTGTTTCTCTTTGGCATGCAGGCACCTCTCCTGTGAGCTGTTTCTCTCTTATCTTTCTGACAAGTTTCTTATGGATTGGTTCATACATTTTACTGGTTTGGGAAAATCTACCCTGGAGCCAAGGGGAGAACCACGACCTGCACTATCCTGGGCCCCAAACCAAAGGGACACAAAGAGTCCTTGAGGCTCCTACATGGATGCTGCCTAGCTTGACATCTCAGGGCAAGATGGTACCCAGGATCCATTAAGTTAAGCCACAGCCAACAGACTTTCCTAAAGGAGCAAGTTTTAAATGTCCTACATGACATACATTTGAACTTTAGAAGTTCTAAAAGATGGTGATTGATTGTTCTCATAGGCCTCTCATTCTCCATTCAATTCCTGCTCCATAGCTCTAAAACCAAGACAGTGCTTAGCCAGGGGTCGGCACCCAAATCGCTCTGCTGACGTCATCAGCTCCCAAATAGGCAAACTACCTAGAGGACCAAAAGTGTAAAGGGACAAGGTGTGATCAAGATACCGCCATGACCCATGCAGCCTTCAGAAGATGCAAGATACTTCTCCACTCCAGACCAGCCCCAAACCCAGCCAGTCTCCCTGCTCCTCCTGCTCCCTGGGATCATGTGTGATCTGGGCACTGGCCGACTCCAAATACATACTACTCTGCACTTGTGCCACTGACTGCTTTAGACAACTCTCTAATATCAGTCCAAGCCTCTAGGTTTGCTGTCTCAAGCAGCCCAAGTGAGGTTCTCTCTGAATGTTTAGGAGGCAATCCATTCAGTCCTGAGCTCTTGGCTTTCACACCTTCAGTCTTCACATAGCTGTCCCTCCTCCTCCTCCATTCTTTCTGGCCTGCCTGGCCCACACCATTCATCCTTCTAGCATCACCCCCTCTGCCTTCCCTGCTGCACTGTCTCCACTATCCCACTACTCCCCTACCTCTCCTTGGCTGTGGGTATGTCTCTACAGTGCCATGTGCAGGGACCACCTCTCATTCATTTCTGTGTACTCAGCATAGAACCAAGGTACCTATGAGGTGCTCAGTATTTGCTGAATATCCTATAATTTTTAAGTCAAGAGAATATCTAAGACTAAAAACATTGATCTACTGGCATAAGTCCTCTCAGAGACCACAGCTTCAACATTTATTTATGCCTCCACAGCATTATCATTCTCCAGTGAGTGAAAGACACAAACTCAGGCAAACAGGTATCCAAATCCCTTGCCAGGGGCTCCCAAAATGTGAAATGCTGGAAACACACTAAGCAGGCAGTATAGCCAAAAGCCCATGCTGACAGGGATGCCTGCTGATGAGCAGAGAGAAACCAGATGCTTCGACAGAAAACATTCAGGATCCCCAAAGCACCAATTCCCTCTACTTCAACTCCCTCCCTCAGCTAGTATTTTACCAGAGTAGACAATAAGTGGCAAAAATGGCTGGCTTCAGTTTTGGCAACTTGCTCTCAAGGACGAAAGGCAGCACCCATGACCTCACGCTACCCACTTCTCTCAGACTGGAGGCAGAATGGCAAGTAATCTGGGAAGGAGCGGAGAGGGAAATCTGAGTGTACCTATCACCTGTGAGGTCCAGCCCAAGCACTTTGCCCCAAGGTCGCAGAAAGCTGGCTATGTAAGACAGAAGGCACCTTACTTGGAAAGATATAAAGTGAAGAGCAAATGTACAATAAAGAAAATAATTTGAAAGCATCATCTAAAAAAGAACTCACATAAAAACTGCATCCTTTTCCACAACTAAGGCAGGCGTGGTAAAGTGGAAACCATACGTTTTATGAACGATGTACTTATACAACAAGTCGAGGTTTTTTTCTTCCTTCACTGATGTGTAAATCAAGGCAGCTCCATCTAAGCAATCTGCCTAAGGAAAATAAATTCACTACAGGAAACAAAAGCAAACACACACAAGCACAATCCTCACACTACACCCATAGGTTGACCAGTTTTTGATTAATACATGATCAACAGAAAAGCGTTAAAATTTTAAAAGCTAAAAGGATAATAGTAGCAGACAAACCAGGTCAAAAGTAAAGAGCATGTTGCTAGTGGGCCATGCAGTTCATTTTTAACATGTAAACTTGTTTTCTGACCCATTAAGATTGCTTCTTAGCAGCCAAGTTAATGACTCTGAAGCTAGCCCAGGAAACACCCTCAGCATATCCAGGGTACAGATTCTTTCCCACGCAGATGCTCACATGTGATTAAGTTTATCATTAAGCAAACTTTTATGAGATGGGTACCTACACGTACTGGTAACCACCACTGAGCAGGACAAGCTAAAGGGTCCAAAGGAAGTAATAGGAACGTATCCCTCACTCCCACCCTAGGGAGTGAGACTATGGCACCAACTGCTATTGGATTTTTATAGACACTGGACTCAAGGAATTACTGACACAACATCTTCCTCATGGACAGCACAAAACACTTGTAGCATGTAAAACAATACTGTGTTGGGTAATTAACCCTTTCTGCAAAAGAAGCAAAGTTTAAAAAGATTTCCAAGATATGATAAAAGTATCTTGGTAATAAAATCAAACATCAGTTTTCTTCTTAAATATAAAAGCCTATCAAATGTACAGCATTAAAAATAAAAGTGATCAAATATAGGCAAAAATTCTTAAGTCTCAAATTCCAACATAGTAAAATACAAAACTAGTAAAAAGATGTATACAGTATCTCCCTGGCAGAATCTTTCTGGATTCAGGAAGTACTTTTCTCCTTGAAGATGCTCCACTTGGGAGGGAACCCTGTGCCCCTGGGCCCCGAAACAGCACCTCAAGGATACACTGGAGGCAGAACCTCCGTAGATGTGACTGGATAAAGTCAAAGTGCTCGTCCCTGTAATCATGCTCCTTCTCCAGGACACTCACGGCATCACACTGCAGGGAAGACAGAAAGAAAAATGAGTTACCTTTTCGCATCTTTACCTGATGCACTCTTGAAGAGTGTCTTCTTCAAGAGTAAAGTACCATAGCTCCAAAGAAAGCCACAGGCAAAAGTCCAAGCATTAATTAAACAGACAAGAGTGAAAGGCAACGGGACAGTCCAGCCGGTGTGGTTCAGTGGTTGACCGTTGATCCATGCATCAAGAGGTCGCCAGTTCAATCCCCAGAAGAGAGTGTGCAGGAGGCAGCCAATCTATGTTTCTATCTCTCCCTCTCCCTCCCCCCCTCTCTAAAATCAATAAAAACATATATAAAAATTCTTTAAAGAAAAAAAAAGCAACTGAATATTTTTTCTTTTATCCTGGACCTCAGTTTCCCTATCTGTAAAGTGGGAATACAATAGCCCTGATCACCTCACTAAGGTTCCAAGAATCAAACAAGGTCACATCATCAAGAAACAGGCTTGCCCTAACTGGTTTGGCTCAGTGGATGGAGCATCGGCCTGTGGACTGAAGGGTCTCAGGTTCGATTCCAGTCAAGGGCATGTACCTTGGCTGCGGGCACATCCCTAGTGGGGAGTGTGCAGGAGGCAGCTGATCGATGTCTCTCTCTCATCGATGTTTCTAACTCTCTATCCCTCTCCCTTCCTCTCTGTAAAAAGTCAATAAAAACATATATATTAAAACACACACACACACACACACACACAAAAACAGGCCTACTGGGCATGGTTGGGCACTGCACATTCCATAGGGCTCCATGCTCGCAGAACCCGATGCAAAAGGCACACCCTATAGTTTGGGCAACACAGTGGCTCTGACTGGGAATAAAGTACTTTTGAAACTCAAACTGTTTTTAAAGCCACTTCTTTTTATTTTGTAAGAGACACAACTTTCTTTCTCTATAACTGAACTTAATTTCTATTTCCACTTCATCATTCTGCAGGATAAAAGAAACTGAAATTTCAAGTTCCCTTCCTTCTTTTCCTAGGCTTATGTTCCTTTCTGAAAATCATCTCAAGTCCAACAGACTTTACAGACCAAAGCCCAAAAGAATTCTGCTCTTCCATATATATTTTTCAACAGCCTTATGAAAACTGTTTTTAGTTCTAAGTTTGAATCACTCAATAAATTGATAGTGCTTCATGAAGAGATCAACCCAGGCAATGAGCAACTGAGTTATGTCATATTTCCAGCAACAATGTTTAAATGACATTTTCTATGCTGACATATTCAATGTACCTTAATGAATCCTGAATTAGCCCAACTCTCCCTTGGGAAGACGCCTAATTAAAGCTTCCTAGTTTCTTTCAGATGGTGACTGTTCACTGGCCAAATCCAGCCAAGTTTGCAGCTCCCTGGCACACACCTTTGTGCACACCACCAACACTGGGATCCCCAGATTATGAGTCAGCATATTGTCACCAAGAGGCAGGGCAACATTTTCTTCATCAGGACCCGAGGTCAGAGGCCCTCTTCTCTGTGGGGAACCTTGACAACCTTCTTCTGGTTCAATATAGTCTTGAAAATCTTTCACAACTATAGGTGAAAAAGGAAAAGAAAATTACATACACAGAGATACATGGCAGCTTTAGAAAACTGAAAAAAAAAAAAAAAAAGGTAGGAACAAGCACAAAACAAAAAGAATTGTGACAAATTTCCTACTAATTGCATCCTACTGCAATATTAGGGATTTGGGGATGATGATGCAAAATGCCAATTCTGACATATTCAGTTTGAGCATTATAACTTCAGAGCAGCAAAAACATTCCCCTGGCCTGGCCGGTGTAGCTCAGCAGTTGAGCATCAACCCATGAAGCAAGAGGCCACCGGTTCGATTCCCCGTCAGGGCACATGCCCGGGTTGCGGGCTCGATCCCCTGTGTGGGTGTGCAGGAGGCAGCCAATTGATGATGTTTCTCTCTCATCTCTCTATCCTGCTCCCTCTAAAAAAATCAACAAAAACATATTTAAAAAAAACACATTCCCCTAGACATCAATTGTATTCAACTCTTTTTTTTAAAAAAGATGTATTTTTATTGATTTCAGAGAAGAAGGCAGAGGGAGAGATAGAAACATCAATGATGAGAGAGAATCATTGATCGGCTGCCTCCTGCATGCCCCCTACTGGGGATCGAGCCCACAACCCAGCATGTGCCCTTGACTGGAATCGAACCTGGGACCCTTCAGTCCGCAGGCCAATGCTCTATCCCCTGAGCCAAACCAGCTAGAGCTGTATACAACTCTTAAACAGGTTTTTAAAAACTTCAAAGGCCTCGCCCTAGCTGGTTTGGCTCAGGGGATAGAGCGTCGGTCTGCGGACTGAAGGGTCCTAGGTTCGATTCCGGCCAGGGGCACATGCCCGGGTTGCGGGCTCAATCCCCCGCAGTAGGGGATGTGCAGGAGGCAGCCAATCAATGATTCTCTCTCATCATTGATGCTTCTATCTCTCTAGCTCTCTCCCTTTCTCTCTGAAATCAATAAAAAAATATATTTTTTTAAAAAACTTTAAGGCTTCAATAATTCCTACTATAAAAAGCCACTTTTCTTATATATCATACTTTTTCAAAATATCAGGATAGTTGGACTGTGTTACCTCAACAGAGGCAACCACCAAAAATAGCTAACTTCTAAAATTCCTCAAGAGTCCTCATTAGAAAGAATAAAACCATCTGAATTCCACAAGAACTGTTTGCAGAGAGCTGAGATAATGTCCACACTGAGAAGGGAGGCTGGGCTTGCCCAGCACCACCCCCATCTTGTCATCCTCACTCTTGTGCACTTGGTCTCATCTGTAGGAGATCCTGAGTCACATGTACAGTGTTCAAGGACCTGTTTTAGCACAAGGGGTCAGTGGTACAACATCCACTTCTTGGCACACACAGTCACTACTTTGCCCAGGTGCAACCCACAGGAAGGCCTTCAGGCTGAGTGGTCCACGGCCTTAGTTAAGCCAAGTGAACACAAAGCCACATGGGTGCTTTAAGGCTCACATGTAAGGCCAGAGAATAAGGACATGATGATTAAAGCTACTCTGAGCCAGAGGAGCAAACAGGCAGTTCTAACCTTCTATGCCTATTAAAGACTAAAGGGCCAAAGCCCTTTTACTCTCATCCACAACGTGTTCATTAAGAAAATGCAAAAATAGGGAGAAACCGAGATGGCGGCATAGGTAAACACCTGAATTGCTGCCTCGCACAACAACTTCAAAACTACAACTAAAAGACAAAACGGACATCGTCCAGAACCACAGGAAGGCTGGCTTAGTGGAAATTCTACAACTAGAAGGAAAGAGAAAAGCACACCGAGATTCAGAGGAGGTGCGGAAGTAAAGACAGAGGTACGGAGGTGCGCGCGCGCGCAAAAAGGGCTGGGCAACTGAGTACGCGGCTGTCTTTCTCAAGCAGGAGGGAGACAAAAGCTCCTGACTGCTCTGAACTCCAGTTCTGGGTGGGACTCTGGGGACCCAGACTCATACGGGAGAAACTGGACTGTCTGGCAGTGGGCGGAACTCGAGGGCAGCTTTCTCTCAGAGGTGCTTGCTGCAATTACCAAGGGACACTGAGACCTGGGGGCCTCTTAGGGCAGGGCTTGACTAGAAGCCATTGCTATTTTCTCTGCCCTGAGACTCCGCCCCACCCCAGCTGTGCGCAAAGGCTTTTGCATATGAATGACCTGGTCCTTTGAAATCTAAACTTACCTAACAAACTGCAGCTGAGTCAGTGAGACCCAGAACATCCAAAAGAAGGCCCAAGGCCCCACAGCAGCTTGCATTGCTTCACAGCTGGGCCTCATCTGGGCACCTCCAAAACCCAAACAAAGAAGAGGAATCTGCAGATCTCTCCACAGCTCCTGCTGGGTAGCCTCAGGCAGAGGCTAAATTAGCACCTCCTTGGAGATCCAAGAGCCAGTGTACCCAGGGGTCAGAGTAGGACCATCCAGATTACAACTCCTCAGATCCATAAGGGACACACTCAGGGAGCACACTCAGTGAGCACCAAAGCCCCACTGAAGCAAGTCTTGCCTCATAAGGGTGTCTGCAGCACAGAAGTTCTCCCATCGTAGACACAGCTGATCCTCACAGACAACTGGCCTGGAGGTCAATTCCTCCCAGTGATACCAACAACAATCAAGGCTTAACTACAACAAGACTGCGCACAAGCCCACAAAGGGGTACACCAAGAGTGTCCACCTCAGGTAATTAGGGAGGCTGAGGCATTGGGCCCTATAGGACACCTAGCACACAAAGCCACTCTATCAACTCAGGGAAGCAGCCAAAATATGGAGACAAAGAAACAGGTCACAAATGAAAGAAATGGAGGAAAGCAAATGATTGGATATAGAGTTCAAAACCACGGTTATAAGGTTTTTCAAGAATTTTCTAGAAAAGACCGAAAAATTTAGTGAGACCCTCGAGGATATGAAAAAGGACCAACTAGAGATTAAGCATACATTGACTGAAATAAAAAATAATATACAGAGATCCAACAGCAGACTACAGGATCGTAAGAATCAAGTCAAAGATTTGAAGAAGCAAAAAACACCCAACCAGAAAAGCAAAAAGCAAAAAAGAGTCCAAAAATATGAAGATCGTGTAAGGAGCCTCTGGGACAACTTCAAGCGTACCAACATCAGAATTATGGGGGTGCCAGGAGAAGAGAGAGAGCAAGATACTGAAAACCTATTTGAAGAAATAATGACTGAAAACTTCCCCCACCTGGTGAAAGAAATAGACTTACAAGTCCAGGAAGCGCAAAGAACCCCAAACAAAAGGAATCCAAAGAGGACCACACCAAGACACATCATAATTAAAATGCCAAGAGCAAAAGACAAAGAGAGAATATTAAAAGCAGCAAGAGAAAAACAGTTAGTTACCTACAAGGGCGCACCCATATGACTGTCAGCTGATTTCTCAACAGAAACTATGCAGGCCAGACGGGAGTGACAAGAAACATTCAAAGTGACGAATAGCAAGAACCTACAACCAAGATTACTCTACCCAGCAAAGCTATCATTCAGAATTGAAGGGCAGATAAAGAGCTTCACAGATAAGAAAAAGCTAAAGGAGTTAATCAGCGCCAAACCAGTATTATATGAAACTAGAGGCCTGGTGCACGAAATTTGTGCACCTGGGGGGGGGGGTCCCTCAGTCCAGCCTGCACCCTCTCCAATATGGGACCCCTCGTAGGGGGGTAGGATTGGGCCTAAACGGGCAGACATCCCTCTCACAATCCAGGACTGCTGGCTCCCAACTGCTCGCCTGCCTGCCTTCCTGATTGCCCCTAAGGACTTCTGCCTGCCAACCTGATCACCCCCTAACCACTCCCCTGCCAGCTGGATTGATGCCTAACTGCTCCCCTGCCAGCCTGTTTGCCCCTAACTGCCCTCCCCTGCAGGCCTGGTCACCCCTAACTGCCCTCCCCTGCAGGCCTGGTCCCCCCCCACAACTGCCCTCCCCTGCAGGCCTGGTCCCCCCCACAACTGCTCTTCCCTGCAGGCCTGGGCCCCCCCCAAATGCCCTTCCCTGCAGGCCCGGTCGCCCCCAACTTCCCTCCTCTGCCGGCCTGGTCACCCCTAACTGCCCTCCCCTGCAGGCTTGATCGCCCCCAACTGCCCTCCCTTGCAGGCCTGGTCCCTCCCAACTGCCCTCCCCTGCTGGCCATCTTGTGGTGGCCATCGTGTGTCCACATGGGGCATCCATTTTTGACCACATGGGGGCAGCCATCTTATCTGTGAACTTAAGTCCCATTCATCTTGTGTGTTGGAGTGATGGTCAATTTGCATATTACTCTTTTTTTAAAAAAATATATATTTTATTGATTTTTTACAGAGAGGAAGGGAGAGGGCTGGAGAGTTAGAAACATCGATGAGAGAGAAACATCGATCAGCTGCCTTCTGCACAACTCCCACTGGAGATGTGCCCGCAACCAAGGTACATGCCCTTGACCGGAATCGAACCCGGGACCCTTCAGTCCGCAAGCCGATGCTCTATCCACTGAGCCAAACCGGTTTCGGCCATATTACTCTTTTATTAGATAGGATGCTGAAAGGTATTCGTTAAGAAGAGGAAGAAGAGCCAACCTATCTAATAAAAGAGTAATATGGCCGAAACCGGTTTGGCTCAGTGGATAGAGCATCGGCTTGCGGACTGAAAGGTCCCAGGTTCGATTCCGGTCAAGGGCACGTAACTTGGTTGCGGGCACATCCCCGGTGGGAGGTGTGCAAGGGGCAGCTGATCGATGTTTCTCTCTCATCGATGTTTCTAGCTCTCTATCCCTCTTCCTTCCTCTCTGTAAAAAATCAATTAAAAAAATATATTTAAAAAAAAAAAGAAGAGGAAGAAGAAAAAGGTAAAGATAAAAATTATGAACAACAAATACATATCTATCAACAAGTGAATCTAAAAGCAAGTGAATAAAAAATCTGATGAACAGAATAAACTGGTGAATATAATAGAATCAGGGGCATAGAAAGGGAGTGGACTGACAATTCTCAGGGGGACAGGGGTGTGGGGGGTGCAGGAAGAGACTGGACAAAAATCGTACACCTACGGATGAGTACTGTGGGGGGGGGTAAGGTCAGAGCGTGGGATGGGAACCAGGTGGAGGGGAGCTATGGGGGGAAAAAAAGAGGAACAAATGTAATAATCTGAACAATAAAGATTTATTTTAAAAAATGCAAAAATAGTCTCATCCACATGTTCATTAAGAAAATGCAAAAAGCACTCTCTTTCTCTGCCATGCAGTTGCTTTTCCTTCCCTGTCTTCTCAGAAGACTTTCAGGATCAAGCGGTTCCTGGACAAGAAACAAAAGCTTAGCAGCCCATTCCCCAATGGATTCAGATGAAAACTGGTAATAAAACCAGGGTACAACTCCAAGAGGAGACACTGGAGAAGAATCAAAGTGAGACAATAAGGAATCACACATGAGAGATGGCTCACATATTTATGCTGTATCCAGGTTGCCTACATCTTTAAATGATTGAAAAGATCACTATTGTCTGGACAATTGGGCATTTTAATTGGAAAATTATTGAAAGCAGCCAATCAATGATTCTCATCATTGACGCTTCTCTCTCTCTCTCTCTCTCCCCCTCTCCCTTCCTCTCTGAAATCAATAAAAAATACATTAAAAAAAAAAAATCCAAATGGCCCTTGGCAGAAAGTTCCCCACCCCTGCTCTACTTGATAAGCAAGGGAACCCCCAGGCAGGAAAGACTAATCTACACAAAAGCACAATCCTCTGGCGGCTCTGGGGGGGGGTGGGGGGGGGTGGGGGGGGGGGTGTTGTTCGGCCCTTCCCCTCACTCAGATGGGTCCTGCAGCCAAACAGCTGCCACAGATTCAGGACCAACGGAGAACCTAATTCTGCAAGACAGTGGCTGGCCATGGAATAGCTTTCCAAACTCAGCAGGCAGAAGACTGGTGCTGGATAGGAAACTAAGTTGGGTAACAACCCTTCGCTCATTCAATACAATACCGAAAGTCCCATTCATCTGGAAAGCATGAGTCCTCTGAGCAAAAGGATAGACAGCTGCTTTATTAAAGTGTAACCTACAACCAGCAGTAACAAAGATACTGCTTCAACATGCAATATCTCAGAGAAGGGGTGGTGAAAACAAGAGAGGTCCTCAGAAGGTTGACCAGAGTCATGGGGCATAGATTGGTTCCAGCAATTACTTGTTGCCTTCCAGCGTCCTCTCTCTTCTTCCTTATAAATGAATTGAACCCTGACACTTAGAACACATGGCCACATAGACTACAGGCATGAACGAGCCCTTCAGCCCTTCTTTCCTCTTCCTCCATCCTGCTGTCTGGAACAGGGATGTGAGGGTTAGAGCTCTAGTTGTCAAGAGGAAGAGAACCACACCCTAGAGATGACAAAGCAATAAGCCAAAAGGAACCAGGGTCCTTGACCTGTCTTCTTAGAGCTGCTTTCCAGGCCTGAACTGCTTACCTCTGGATTTCATTTACATGAGAGAGAAATAAACCTCAGTCTTGTTTAAGCCACTGTTACTTTAGGTTTTGTGTCACATGCAGCTGAATCCTAAGTGACAGACATCAACAACTAAGAACACAAAATTAATTTAGTGTGCCACTGTCATGGGAACACAAGCTCCCGAGGAACAGGCATCTAGTCTGCTGTATGCATCCCTAACACCTAGACCAGACCTGATACAAGGCAGACACTTTCCCTGTCTGGAAGGAACAACATCCCTGGCTCTATCTTATTTTTTTTTCTGTTTTAACAAATCTACAAAGTTACATATAACTCTAAGAAAACAAATTCGGAAATTGAATTTGTCAGTGCATTAACCCACTAATCTAGGCATGATGCTAAACATGCAGTGAAAGAAAAACTGCTTTTCAGCCTCACAACTATTCTGAGAAGTTGTCTTTAGGATCTCTATTTCAGGGGGAAAAGAGGCATTATCTAGAAATGTCAGTGGCTGGAGACAGATGAGCTGAGCTGCATACCAATCACTGCAGCACACATAAACACAGCAAAGCAAAGATTAGATGCAAAACTCCCTATTTAAGCTAATGTGGGACAGGAGCAAGTTATGAAGTTATGACAGGAAGATACATAACAAGAAATACCATTTGCAAAGCACATCAACATTTCTGAACCCTTCTGCCAGGAAGTATGAGGATCCCGTGTGCCATGCCCCAGAAGCCCTCATTAATTCACTAAAGGGAATGATGTCATCCTGTGGAAATAAGCCAAGCTGAGCCAAGCCTGCCTTGGCCAAGCCTGCTGCTGCCACCGCCGCCGCCACAGCTCCAGTCCCTGCCCCTACCCCTCCCATTTTCCTGGCAAGTGGACAGAAGCTGATGTAACTGCACAGAAGCAAGGGAAAAGAAAAACAAGCTTCTGAGCCACATTAAAGAGAGAGAGAAACACACACAAAAAATATTTCCTTTAATTTGAAAGTTCTTTGTTTTCAAAAGGACCAGGATATCCTGTCTTAAAATAGCCTTTCATTTTAATGACAAAAAACATCCTTCCTATTTATATGAACTAAAATCATATTTGCTGGGTCCCAAAATGAACAAAGGTAGGAGTGAAAGATGTCTCTTGTGGGCTTCCTTTAAACCTGCCAATAAGAGGGTCATTAGGGCCTCAATGGAAGCCCAGGCAAAGGACTCAAGCTACAGGGATCACAGTAAGTCCCCATACCACTGACACTAACTCTGCAGGCAGAGAGTAAAAGAAATATAAAAAGATGCACACAACTGATCACATTTGGGGGGGAAAGGGGAAACACTTATTTTACAAGAGAACCAATGAAGATAATACAAAATATTGGTTCATTAATATTCTTCAACTGTGACACTTGATATAAAAACTGCTTTAAATACTTTTTTTTTTTGAGTCCTCAACCGAGGATATTTTTTTCCATTGATTTTTAGAGAAAGTGGAAAGGGGGCGAGGGGAGAAAGAGAGAGAAACATTGATGTGAGAGAGACACATCGGTTGGTTGCCTCCCACACACACCCAACCGGGAGCGGGGAACGGACCCACAGCCCAGGTACAGGCCCTTGTCTGGAATCGAACCTGTGACCCTCTGGTGCATGGGCCAATGCTCCAACCACTGAACTGTGCCGGCCAGGGCTGCTTTGACTACTTTTTGACTACTGATTTTACAGGAGCAACTGTAATGGTGCAAACAAAACACAAACACTCTGCAAGGGAAGCTTTGCAGCCTCTCGACATTGTCAAAAGAAAGGTGGTTGAAACCACCCAAAGAGACGACTGAATTTTCCCATTAAGAAAACCTTATTTTACTTACACTTCCGTTCCAGCTCCCTCATTTCTTCTGGTGGAATTTTCATTTTATCTATGTGCTCACGTAAAACACTAGCCCATTTCTGTAGAGATTCCATCACAGCCCAAGGCCTAGACATGTCTGCAACAAAAATGACCAGGGTCTCCGGCAAGGATTCAGCAGAAACTGCAAACTTCAGCAGGCCTTTGTGGTATAGGTCTCCATCCAGAATCCACACGTTACAGCGTGTGTGATCTAAGAAAGGAAGTGAAGCTAAGTTACTACCTGACAATGACCACCAGCACAGCTTAAGGAAGAGCCACACCAGGAAACAACTGGAAGGTGACAGTCACAAAATTCCTCACAGAACGCAAATAGAATGCTCAACCAGAAAAGGCCCAAGTGCTCAGTGGACAGCAACTCTTGGTCAAAACGCCTAGGGACCTGTCTAAACTTTAAACTTTTTAAACTACTATAACTTATTGTGTCCACATTATATAAAGATTCCAGCAATGTCTGAGGAGTAAAATGTAAAGGACACTTTAGCTTTCAGTAAGAATTAAAAGATACTAATAAAGGCTACTGGTCAATTGTTCCATAGTCTAAATAACCTATTCTCCTTAAAACATCAGCAATCTGTGAGGGAGCAAGCTATGCTGCTGAGCCTGTGGTTAAACACTTTTTTTGTGTCAGTCACACTAAGCACTTCACATATTACGAAGGGTGCCAAAGAGACAGGACACCTTTGTATTTATTTTATTTTATTTTTAAATATATTTTATTGATTTTTTACAGAGAGGAAGGGAGAGGGATAGAGTTAGAAACATCGATGAGAAAGAAACATCGATCAGCTGCCTCCTGCACACCCCCCTACTGGGGATGTGCCCGCAACCAAGGTACATGCCCTTGACCAGAATCGAACCTGGGACCCTTCAGTCCGCAGGCCGATGCTCTATCCACTGAGCCAAACCGGTTAGGGCAGGACACCTTTGTATTTATATGCTAAGGTAAAATCATTACTTATATTGAGATGTGAATCACTGGATACCTGATGATTTAAGGAATTACAATTATTTTTGATACAACAATAATATGGTCATTTTATAAAACCCTTATCTTTTTTTACATTTTTAATCCTCACACAAAGATATTTTTCCACTGATTTTTAGAGAGAGTGGAAGAGAGAGGGAAAGACGGAGAGAAATATTGATGTTGAGAGAAATACATTGATTAGTTGCCTCCTGCATGCGCCCCGACCAGGACCTGGGCTGGGGAGGAGCCTGTAACCAAGGTATGTGCCCTTGACTGAAATCAAACCTGGGACCTTTCGGTCCGCAGGCCAACGCTCTTATCCACTGAGCCAAACCAGCTTGGGCTAAAATCCTTATCTTTTAGACATACATATGGAAGTATTTGCAGATGTATGAAATTTACTTCCTAAGAATCCAATGTGAAGTGAAGGAAGAAAAGGGTGAGAATAATCTATATATACTAGAGGCCCAACGCACAAAATTCATGCAAGGGGCTCGGCCCTCACAGCCACAGCATCGTCCGGAAGGTCATTCAGCTGTCCAGTATAATTAGCATATTACACTTTTATTATTATAGATAAAAGCCTAAGCAACCGTCCGACCGGTAGCTATGACGTGCAATGACCACCAGGGGACAGACACTCAACACAGGAGCTGCTGAGGTGCAGTGACTTGGCAGCTGTGGTCCTTGGATGACGCATGTGGAATCAGAGAGGAAGGAACCTGATTCCGGGGTGCGTCACCCAAGAACCGCCCCGCGCAATCTGGGACCCCTCAGGGGACACTGGAGAGCCAGTTTCGGCCTGATCCCCGCAGATTAGACCGAGGGACCCCACTGGTGCATGATTCTGTGCACTGGGCCTCTAGTAATTAAAATAAAATTCATCAAGAACTGGTAACTATTGAAGATAAATGGTAAGTAAATTGGGGTTCATACTAGTCTCACTCTATAATGTATACTAGAGGCCCAGTGCATGAAATTTGTGCAGGGGTAGGGTGGCTAGGCCTGGCCAGTGATCAGGGCCGATCAGGTTCCCCGCCTCCCCCTTCCCTTGCCACCCACGTGCCGTTCCCTGCTTCCTCCTTCCCTGGCTCCCTCAGCACCCCGCCACTGCCGCTGGTCGCCTGCATGTTCCACGCTGCTCCCTTGTGGTCAGCGCACATCATAACGAGCGATTGAACTCCCAGTCTCCTGGTCGAACTCCTGAGGGGACACTTTGCATATTAGCCTTTTATATATATAGAAGATTATATATATAGATAATTTTTGTTTTCCATTAATAAAAAGTTAAAAACATTCACACAAATGTGTAAGTGATGACATTTAATGAAACATATTTCCAAAATCATAACTGGATGACCAAATTATAAAAGATAATTCTCCAAATTGATAATATATCTAAAAAAAGTTTAGTCATCATGTTTAAGGAAAAAAAATTTTTTTAAAAAGTGCATCGAGCCGAGACCAGGTTGGCTCAGTGGATAGAGCGTCGGCCTGCGGACTGAAGGGTCCCGGGTTCGATTCCGGTCAAGGGCATGTGCCTTGGTTGTGGGCACATCCCCAGTGGGGAGTGTGCAGGAGGCAGATGATCGATGTTTCTCTCTCATTGATGTTTCTAACTCTCTATCCCTCTCCCTTCCTCTCTGTAAAATATCAATAAAATATATTAAAAAAAAAAAAAAGTGCATCGAGGAAGAACTCCTATGATCAATATATAATGTCATTAAACGTATTTTCCAATAAATTCCAACATACATTTTAAAAATTTGTCTGCTTTTTTTGTATAGTCAACATTCTGTGAAAAATACTTATTATCCTAACTTTATTTCAACAGTATAATAAGGTATCTACATCTGGCTAAACTTCCAAAACTCTAATACATTTTATTTTTCAATTACAGTTTACATTCAATATTATTTTGTATTTGTTTCAGGTGTATCAAAACTCTAATACGTTTTATTTATTTATTTTTTAAAAATATATTTTATTGATTTTTTACAGAGAGGAAGGGAGAGGGATAGAGAGTCAGAAACATCGACGAGAGAGAAACATCGATCAGCTGCCTCCTGCACAACCCCCACTGGAGATGTGCCGGCAACCAAGGCACACGCTCCCGACCGGAATCGAACCCGGGACCCCTCAGTCCGCAGGCCGATGCTCCATCCACTGAGCTAAACCGGTTTCGGCTCTAATACGTTTTAGATAGCAGTTTTGGTTTCGGTTATGTGAATTCCTTCAAAAATACTGCTCTGTATATAAAGGCCACAGATTTTAAACCCTGCCCCTTACCAGGCACAGTTCCTTTTTTCAGTCTCTCTTCCCACTGCCCACTACACATAACTCACCCATATGCATGGAGATCATACACATCCCATGTGAAGTTAAACAAATGCCCCCGGCCCTGATGGCAGTGGTCCTTTGGTATGTCATGTCCTACCACAAACCAGGAACAAGCTATATTTATAACCTAGTCTCATCACATAATAATAATAATTTAAAAAACTACAGCTGAAAGACATATAGTTAACCACAGATTCAAAGAGGAACCTGCAAATAGGTGGCCTAGAAAAAATCCCATAAATGCAAAGACCAAAAAGTTTTTAAAGAATCTGAAATAGCCCTGACCAGTTTGGCTCAGTGGATAGAGCGTCGGCCTGTGGATTGAAAGGTCCCAGGTTCGATTCCAGTCAAGGGCATGTACCTTGGTTGCGGGCACATCCCCAGTGGGAGGTGTGCAGGAGGCAGCTGATCGATGTTTCTCTCTCATCGATGTTTCTAACTCTCTATCCCTCTCTCTTCCTCTCTGTAAAAAATCAATAAAATATATTAAAAAAAAAAAAAAGAATCTGAAATAAAGTTAACATGTACTTCAACTCAAAGGCAAATGAATATGGTTAATATGATATTTTGGCATGAAATATGCTTGTGCCATCTTGAAACAAGAGGCCTTAGAGTCACAGAGTATCTACACCATGTTTTTCAAAAGGGCACTATAAATCCCACTGTGTCTTAAGCACTGAGCTACACGTGATACATACCACCTCTCATCCTGTCAACCTATAAAATATGTATTACCCAATTCTAAAAACAAGGAAACTGAGGTGCAGAGTGGTTCAGTCAGTCACAGCTAGTGACTATATGGGTTTCTGAACCAGTTCTGTGTGGCTCCAATGCCCAATTTCTTTTCACAATAACCATGCTGCCCAACAAAGACAGGAAGCAAAAGACTCAGACACATGAGACCCTCAGGCTTGGCTCAGTTATCCTACTCACTCGGACTCCATTCGGCCTAAATGGCACCTGAATGCCTCTGTTCTTTTACACAAGGAGAATCCTCGTCACTGGGTCTACCTTCTACCTTTCTTTCACATCCTTCAGGAAATTTTCAGCATGGCAAAGGAAACTGGGAGGAAGAGAAGGAATAAAGCCCCTAGAGTTCTAAGATAACCAGTAAGTTACCATTAATACAATGCAGTTCTCCAAGCTTTAACAAGCAATCCTTACCCATGCCCTCTTATTAATAATGACTCTTGGATAGGACCCGACTCCAGCTTCTTCATTTTAGCAATAAGGAAATAGAGGGCCAGAGGTGGTGAGATCTGCCCTCTCATATATAATCACCCTTACATTATGATCCTTACTGTTTAAATGGGTAAAGGAAAACATAAAGAAAGTAATTTAGCCCTGCTGGTATGGTTTAGTGGTTGAGCGTCGACCTATGAATCAGGAGATCAGTTTGATTCCTGGTCAGGGTACATGCCCAGGCTACAGGCTTAATCCCCAGTAGGGGGTGTACAGGAGGCAGCCGATCAATGATTCTCTCTCATCACTGATGTTTCTCTCTCTCTCTCCCTCTCCCTTTCTCTCTGAAATGAATAAAAATATATGTATAAAAAAAGGTAATTTAATGACTATATTCCATCCTTAACTACATAATTTTCCTATAAATAAAAAGACTTAGACACCAATAATTATTTTAGAACCATTAAAATAAATAATCTCCCCATGGCCCCGACCCTAACATAAAGCCTAAAAGTTTATAAAGGAGGCAACTGAGTAATGGTAACCAAAAACCATTACTCCAATCCAGCTCATAATTATACTTACAAGAAAGAATTATAAAATGAGCCCTAGCTGGTTTGGCTCAGTGGATAGAGCGTCAGCCTGCAGACTTCAATTCCGGCCAAGGGTATATGCCCACATTGTGGGCTTGATCCCCAATAGGACACATGCAGGAAGCAGCCGATCAATGTTTCTATCTCTCTCTCCCTCTCCCTTCCTTACTGAATCAATACAAATATATATTTTTTCAAATTGTAAAATGATATTTAATCCTTATAAGAGTGCTTACCACGCACTATTAATCAACCCAACTACCCTGTAGGTAGAAACTATTACAATCCACATTCTCGAGATGAGGAATTGGAAGAGAATATTATCACATATGAGCTCCTATTCCTTCCACTGAAAGAAACACAGGAAATTAGCATTTTTACACTGTCACAAAGAGACTCAGGAAAGTCTCCTGTGAATATTCGTTAAACTGTTACACTCTGAACCACACCCATTTCAGATCCTCCACTAGAACCAGGAAGAGTAACTAACAATGTGCATTTCTCTCATAGAAAAGTCCAGAGCTTTTAAAAACATCTTATTACCTTTATGTACATCTGAAACTAGCTTCAGTATCTCCTTGAAAGTAAGGGTTGCAGCAGCTGACAGCCCTATTCCCCATTTTCACTAACATACTCTAAAAAGGAAAGTGAGTAAAGTCCTACAAAGACATACACTTCATTGATTCCCCTGTGAATTATTCTGCAAGAAAGAAGATACCTACTAAGAAGGGTTCCTGGTGGCTACTGGGCTAAAAACAAACAAACAAAAACAAAAACAAAAAAACAGGGCCTAGCCCTAGCTGGTTTGGCTCAGCGGACAGAGCGCCAGCCTGCAGACTGAAGGGTACCAGGTTCTATTCTGGTCAAGGGCATGTGCCTGGGTTGTGGGCTCAGTCCCCAGTAGGGGGCCTGCAGGAGGCAGCCAATCAATGACTCTCATCATTGATGTTTCTATCTCTCTCTCCCTTCCTCTCTGAAATCAATAAAAACATTTATTTTTTAAATTATACCTATACGGTAAAAAAACAAAACAAAACAAAACACAGGGTCTAGCATCCATTTCTAAACAGGGGCCTCTCGTGCAAACCACGCTTCAGGGAGAAGTTGCACCAAGCTGCCTGCCTCCTACACTGACTGCCTTTCTGCACTGTGTTTCTGCCATCTGAGCCAGCCCTTATAGAGGAGTTCCTGGAATCCTATAACAGCCAATAGGGCTGAAACTTCCCCAGTTCAATAGGAGCTACACAACTAAATCCCCATCAGCATCTTCACTGACCAATCAGAGTCTAGGGACAGGGACTTCCGTCTATGTAAGTCAGCTCCCCTCCACCTTGGGAAGTGCACTTTTCCTTTTTACTGAAGACAGAAGACTGTTTCCCCACTGAAGATGTTTCACTAGAGCAGAGCGGAGCAAACAGGAGCAGGTGGAGCAGAGCCAAGCTGCCTAGTGAAAGAGAGCCCTCGCCCCAGGGCCTCCTCAAAGCCAGGAGCTGCTCCTCACGCTGCTTCCTAACTGAGATGTAACACTATTAAGCTGTTTCGTAGCTGTGCTGTTTTCACAATTGAGCTTTTTTGCCCTAAATAAAGTTTCTTTCTTCAACACACCCCAAACTGGGGATTCCTATTGGCGCTGACTTGGCAACAACGACCATTGATTGACAGAACTAAACAGAAAATTGAGAATGCCTAGCCATGTTGCAGGAGCTGCAACCAAGGAGTCAGAGACCTGCATTCAACCCTCACTGTGGACCAACGCTTCACTCACCATCTCGGTCCTCGTCATGGACGCTGAGGTAGAGATACTCTAAGCCTCTTCCTTTTTTGCCATGCTCAGCTCCTTGTAGTTTAGTCATGAGAGTTGTTTTCCCAGAACCATCTTCACCTACAAATAATGGGTATAAGACAAAGTGTACTGTTTATTGTAGGCAGGAATGAGGAATCTTGACATTCACACCTAGAACTAAGAATTTCCTGCAAAGCGTGCTACTGAAGTCTCTCACCTGCATTCATAAACAAAGCAGGCTTTGCTTTAAGAGTGGTTGGTGTGGGCCGAAACCGGTTTGGCTCAGTGGATAGAGCGTCAGCCTGTGGACTGAAGGGTCCCAGGTTCGATTCCGGTCAAGGGCACGTACCTTGGTTGCAGGCACATCCCCAGTGGGAGGTGTGCAGGAGGCAGCTGATCGATGTTTCTCTCTCATCGATGTTTCTAACTCTCTATCCCTCTCCCTTCCTCTCTGTAAAATATCAATAAAATATATTAAAAAAAAAAAAAAAAAAAGAGTGGTTGGTGTGGGGAGGGGTGATAAAGGTGGCAAATTCCAAGATCTAAATGACGTTCTATTGCAGTTGTCCTTATTTTACAGGGAAGGCCTAGAGCAGGTCCACAGGCCCTATCTACAATTTGTAAGACCTGCACTTGGAGAACTGAAAGTAAACGACGGAGTTAGTTGCTCACAAAATAAACTTTTACCACAAGAAAAGCAAATATAATTAACCTTAAAACACAGGAACTCTGAACTAAAAAAAAGTCTGATCCTGCATCACAATGAAGAAGAATGGAAGCTATTATTCACTTTTCATTTTAGTATATCTCTTTCATAAGCATCTTGAAGGCTAGGAAACTAATGAAAATAAATACAGACCTAAGCAAAACTCTTAAGCACAATCTCAGTAATTATCAAGCATTCCCTCATCCCCCTCCAGCCAACTAACATCCACTCCCCTCCAAATAACAAACCTTAAACACGAAGAACCACCACCATCACCAAGGAATATCCCTAGGCACCCTTGGGATTTAATAACATGAACCTACATGAGAACTGAAAGGCATTCCACACATCAAAGGTCTCCTTCCCCATCCCCAATGCCACTTCCTTACGCAGGCCCTCCATCTGGATCACGTGGTACGCAGCAGGTACTGTCAGCCTGACTTGAGTACCTGCTCATTGTGAGCCACCTGCTACTGGGCTGCCAGAATTCCCTTTCTACAACACAGATCGAGTACCTTGATACCCTACTTCTTGAAGATCTCTAAGGGTCCTCTCTCATCCAGTGCAACGGTCATCACCTAAAGAAGACCATCTGCTCCCCTCCTCAAAGTGACTCCCACAAGGATTAAGGGAGGGAGGGAAGTGAAATAAAAGGTCCTTGACAATCAGAGGCCTCCAGGAGAAAAGCATCAACTTTTCAGCCTTCCACAATCTACCCCCAATATACCACAGCAGTCATCTCACACAAAGAACTTCTGGCAGCTTCCAAACCCCCACAACTTCTTGTCACCTCTGTGTTTCTGCAATGATTAACCCTCTGTACCCTTGCATGGTGACACTTACCCTTCAAAACACCTGACCCCCCAAATCACCCTCTTTCAAAACAGCACCAAGCAGTGTGATGCTCCCACAAGAATCTGACTATGCCTAGCTAGTATAGCGCAATCACCAACACGTCTGTCTCTCCCTGGACAGAGATTCTTGTCCTAACAGTTGTCTGTGCTGCCCGGGTGCCAGCCTACAGCTCCCACTCAACAAATGGGTTTGCCTTATGAAATGAACCCAGTGAAACTCCCCCACCTGCATGATGAGACTGAAGCCAGAGATGTTGAGGGACCTGACCCAGGTAACCCAACAGTGAGGGTTGGAATAAGGCAGTGGAGTCTCTTGGCGAAGACCCCAAGGCCAGCTGTTCTTTGCAGAGTCCCTTTAACTACTCATGAAAATCGAGGAGTGACTCCTGTACCATCGCCCCGACCCCAAGTCACCTTGTTCCCCCACCTCCTCCACCTAACTTTCTCATGTACTCACTCCCCGCTCCACGCTCACGTTTGGTGAACGTCGAGGTTGTGAGCGCAGGGAGTCAGGAACATTTGAAGGAAAGCGTTAATGTTGCGGCCAAATGACTAAGGAATATACCGGACAACCCCATGCCAGCATCACTGGGCTCTCCAAAGGGGACAACACCCCAAACTCAGGCGTGGGGGACCTGGCCACTCTCCGGCTGTCCAGCCTGGGTCTCCTGGCCACCGGGAGAGGCAGGCTGCGGGCAGGCGGCAGGGGAGAGGAAGGCTGGGACCTGTGAGTGGGGACCCGCCTCGCCCACCCCGACTCCCCGGGCAACGCCCCGCCGCCGGTGCTCACCGAAGACCAGAATGTTCTTGCCGGACGGCAGCTTGGACCTGGCGCGGGTGGACACCTCGCTCAGGATCGAGGACCTATGGGGACAACGGCAAAGCGGTCAGTCCCAGGACCAACCTGGACCTCACCGGCGCCGGAGGGACCGTCAGTCTGTCCGACGGTCCGGCCCAGCCCAGCAGGCTCCCCGCCCGGCCGCGCCCTTCCCGGCCCGGCAGACCCAGCCCGGCCGTCTCGCGGACTCACCATAGGCTCTGGCCCTCCTCTTCCTCACTGGTCAGATCGCCGGCGGCCGCCACCGCGGGCCCGTTGGGGCCCAGCAGCACATTCTTCTCCACCCCCACCGGCGCCATCTTGCCAACTGCAGCCACAAAGAGGGCCCTCCCCCGGGCCCGCCGAGGACCCGCGAGGACCCTGGCCGGGGCGCCCGCCGCCCGCCGCCTCCTTCGCCGCGCCTCACGTCGCCTGTCCTGCAGATCCGCGTCGCGGGCTGGGCGCCGTCTGGAACGCGATGTCCACAGGCTCTCACGGGTCGTGAGGCCGCTTCGCTGGTAGGAGGCGGACGGCGGTCAGGCGGCAGCTGAGGCAGCCCTGCGCAGGGAGGCGGCGGCGGGAGCGGGAGCGAGAGCCGCGGGGACCGGGCGCGCTGGCGGCCTCTGCCGGCCGAGAGGTGCAACAGCCTCCCTCCCCGGGTCCTCCCGGTGGCCGCTCCGTCGGAGGCCGAGACAGCGAGATGGACTGACGCGAGAGGCCCAGGTTTTGGAATGAGACTAATACATAGCACCATTTATCTAGCTCTTACTTGTATGCCAGAGTCACATTTTCTCCCTGAATCTTATCTAACCCGTTTATAGATGAGGAACCTTAAGTTCATAAAGCTTAAGAAACCCGCCAAAGAACTCAATGCTAGAAGATAGCGTCCCGGTTCTTGCAATCTTATTCACAGATATTGACCGGTTATATCAGGAGTTTGCCTAATCCTAATCCTAATCAAGCCCCGCATTGAAAGAGGAGCTTTAAACCATACCTCCAAATTCTCATAAATATTCCTTCTTTCACCCCCTCCTTCATTGACCCTGTTAAGATTGTGAGGCGGTAGCCTTTACCGCAGTTGACAATACACTTGAGTTTACTTTATAATCAGGTTAAAAAATATTATCAGAAAGCCAGCATTTGGCGGCTTTCATTTCCTTTCTTGGGGGTAGGGGGAGAAAAAGGAAGAGATGTTAAAGGGGAAGGAATAGGGAAGAGAAAGGGGAACGAAGAAGATAATGGAGGAAAAAATACATTTTACCTATCTAACAAATTTAGGTGTGGCCACCACCTGAGGGCTCTTGCTATATGCTCTGTGGAAACAGGCTAACTTTACAAGGTGTTTCTAAATATCACAAGGAAGTGGAATATAGCAGAAAAGCAGCCACCTAGGAGGAGGATCCAAGATGGCGGCGTAGGTAAACACCTAAACTGCTGCCTCGCACAACAATTTCAAAACTACAACTAAAAGACAAAACGTCTATCACCCAGAACCATGGGAAAGCTGGCTGAGTGGAAGTTCTACAACTAGAAGGAAAGAGCAAACAGCATTGAGAGGTGCACAAGCACTGAAAAGCTGAGGTACGGAGGCGTGCGAATCGGGCTGGCAACGGGCAACTGGGAGCGCTGCTTTTTTCTTTTTCTTTTTTTTTTTTTAAATATATTTTATTGATTTTTTTACAGAGAGGAAGGGAGAGGGATAGAGAGCTAGAAACATCGATGAGAGAGAAACATCGATCAGCTGCCTCCTGCACACCCCCTACTGGGGATGTGCCCGCAACCAAGTTACGTGCCCTTGACCGCAATCGAACCCGGGACCCTTGAGTCCGCAGGCCGAGGCTCTATCCACTGAGCCAAACCGGTTTTGGCAAGCGCTGCTTTTTTCAACCCGAAGGGAGACAAGCTCCCGATTACTCCGAACTCCAGTTTCTGGGGAGACGTGGGGGACCCAAACTCCTATGGGGAGAAGCTGGACTGTCTGCCGTGGGGTCGGAAAGTGAGGGTGGCTTGCTTTCAGGGCTGCATGCAGGAATAACTGTTTACTGTGCTGGGGCGAGGGACGCGGGGACACAGTTGGAGACACAGAGCCGGCTTACTGGCAGCCATCGCTGTTTGCCACGCCCTGAGACCCCGCCCCGCACAATCTACAAACCCACCCAAGCTCCAAGCAGTGGCTTTAGCATATGAATGACCTGCCCTATCGCAGCTTAACCTAGCAAACTTGCAGCCCGGGTCAGACAGCTCCAAAACCTCCAAACCCCAAGCAAAGAGGAGAAAACTGTAGTTCTCGCTGTAGCGCCTGCTGGGTAGCCTCAGACAGTAGCTGACCTGCACCCCATTGGAGATCCAGAAGCCAGTGTACCTAGTGGTCAGTGTGAGACACCAGATTTCAACTCCTCACATCCATAAGTGACACATTCAAGAGGCAGACTCAGTGAACACCAAAGCCCCACTAAAACAAGTCCTGCACCATAAGCGTGTCTCCAGCACAGCAGTTCTTCCATTATAGACACAGCAGGTCCTCACAGCCAATTGGCCTGGTGGTCAATTCCTCCCAGTGTACCAACAGCAATCAAGGCTTAACTACACCAAGACTTTGCACTCAGCCCACAAAGGGGTGTACCAAGAGTGTCCACCTCAGGTAACTGGGGAGGCTGAGCTACTGGCCCCTATAGGTCACCTACCACACAAAGCCACTCCATCAACACAAGGAAGCAGCAAAATGCGGAGACAAAGAAACATGTCACGAATGAAAGAAATGGAGGAAAGCAAACTACTGGATGACATAGAGTTCAGAACCACATTTATAAGGTAACTCAAGAATCTTCTAAAAACCGCTGAGGAACTTAGTGAGACCTTTAAGGATCTTAGTGAGAATGCCAAAAAAATGGAAAAGGACCAGTCAGAAATTAAGCATACACTGTCTGAAATAAAGAATATACAGAAACTCACCTGTAGATCAATGTACCCCAAGAATCAAACCAAAGATCTAAAATATGAGGAAACAAAAAACACCCAACCAGAAAAACAAAAAGAAAAAAGAATCCAAAAATATGAAGATAGTGTAAGGAGCCTCTGGGACAACTTTAAGCATACCAACATCCAAATTTTTGGGGTGCCAGAAGGAGAGAGAGAGCAAAATATTGAAAACCTATTAGAAGAAATAATGACAGAAAACTTTCCCTACCTGGTGAAAGAAATAGACTTACAAGTTCAGGAAGCACACAGAACCCCATACAAGAGGAATCCAAAGAGGACCACACCAAGACACCTCATAATTAAAATGCCAAGGGCAAAAGACAAAGAGAGAATCTTGAAAGCAACAAGAGAAAAATGGTTAGTTACCTACAAGGGAGCACCCATACGACTGTCAGCTGATTTCTTGGCAGAAACTATGCAGGCCAGAAGGGAGTGGCAAGAAATATTCAAAGTGATGAACAGCAAGAACCTACAACCAAGATTACTCTACCCAGCAAAGCTATCATTCAGAGTTGAAGGTCAGATAAAGAGCTTCACAGACAAGAAAAAGCTAAAGGAGTTCATCACCACAAAGCCAGGATTACATGAAATGCTGAAGGGTATTCTTTAAGAACAGGAAAAAGAAGAAAAAGGTAAAGATAAAAATTATGAACAACAAAATGACATCAGATACATACCTACCAACAAGTGAATCTAAAAATCAAGTGAATAAAAAACCTGAAGAACAGAATGGACTGGTGAATATAATAGAATCAGGGACATAGAAAGGGAATGGACTGACAATTCTCAGGGGGAAGGGGGTGTGAGGGGTGCGGGAAGAGATTGGACAAAAATCTTACACCTGTGGATGAAGACAGTGGCGGGGGGTAAGGGCATGGGGTGGGGTGGGGAATCAGGTGGAGGGGAGCTATGGGGGAAAAAAAAGAGGAACACCTGTAATAATCTGAACAATAAAGATTTATTTAAAAAAAGAAAAGCAGCCACCTACATGGGTTTCAGATGTGTAGGATTCTGATCCTGGCTGGCTCTGCCAAATGGATTATAGGATCCAAAAATGACATGTTATAGGAAAGGGGACCTGGCCCTTGGTGGGTCTGCCTAGAACTGGCCAGTAGTGTGTGGGTTCTTGACTTCACAACAGGAGTCCAGGTGACATGAGGGAACATTTATTAAAGCTGGGGACAGGCCCTGGCCGGTTTAGCTTAGTGGATAGAGCATCTGCCTATGGACTGGAGGGCCCCGGGTTTGATTCCAGTTGAGGGCACATGCCCAGGTTGTGTGCTCCATCCCCAGGAGGGGGTGTGCAGAAGGCAGCTGATCAATGATTCTCATCATGTTTCTCTCTCTCTCTTCCCCTCTCCCTGTCTCTCTGAAATCAATAAAAATATTTTTTTAAAAATAAATGCAGCCGAAACCGGTTTGGCTCGGTGGATGGAGCGTCGGCCTGCGGACTGAAGGGTCCCGGGTTCGATTCCGGTCAAGGGCATGTACATTGGTTGCGGGCACATCCCCAGTGGGAGGTGTGCAGGAGGCAGCTGATCGATGTTTCTCTCTCATCAATGTTTCTAGCTCTCTATCCCTCTCCCTTCCTCTCTGTAAAATATCAATAAAATATATATTTAAAAAAAAATAAATGCATAAGGATAGGAATTAATAAAAGTTATAATCTATAAATCGTAACTATATTAACTATAACCTGAGAGTTGGTCATATAGAATGCCAAGAAGCATTTTAGGTAAGGTCCATAAAACCTCATTGGGCCTAGCAAAGATGCCCTACTCTGCCAGTCGGGCCACATTCTTTCGGGACACAGTGTATAAACAGAGGTGTCCAGTGGTCAGTGATTAAGCTCAGAAAGAGACATGACACTGTTCTAATGAAGCATGAAGTAGCTGGGACTCATCAGCATGCAGGATAAGATGTAGAGAGAAAACAGGGGAAAGTGATAGACACTTATCTGTAACTGTCCCAAGGGCTGGCATATGGAAAAGGAATTCAACTTTTGTGTTTCTTCAGAAGATGCTGCGGGGTGGCATGTTTTCTTTTAGCTAAGGAAGAACTGACCATCAGTTGCTATCCTGTGAAGTAGTACATCAAGGTTTCTGAGAATATATACAAAATTAAAGACAGCCACCAATGTCCAGATTGTTATAGAGCAATTCATGCCTCTGGCTGGGAATTATAACTAAGGTCAGTTCCAACTCCAAGGGTCTGTCATTATTAAAATCCCTGTTGATTTGGCTAGGTTTAAATTCTTACAGTCACAGCCTTCTAATATGTCATTTTTTTTGCTTTCCTTTTATTCATTTCTTTTATTACCAAACTAGAGGCCTGATGCATGAAATTCATGCAGGAGTAGGCCTTCCTTCCCCAGGCTGCCAGCACCAGCTTCCCTCCAGCACCTGGGACCCGGGCTTCCCTCTGGCTGCCAGCTGGCACCTAGGACCCGGGCAGCCCCGGCTTCCCCCGAAGGTTGTCTGGTCTAATTAGCATATTATGCCTTTATTATTATAGATATCTCCATTTTAGGGGGGGAAGCAGCTTATGCTAACCAAAGATTAGCCAAGGGTTAGGATAAAATAAGGTTTCAGACGGCAGTAGGTTATTTTGAATGTAGTGTCAGTGACAAACACAAAAGTGTCTAAACTACAGTATGTCATACTCTTGGGGATGCTTCTATAAGCAGTGTTTGATGATTGTGTTACATACATAATTTCCAAAGAACTGTTATGTAAGACCCACTTAATGTGGAAAAATATGCTTAAATCGTATCTGAACAATGGTAAGAGACAACTGATTATCTAAACCAGCCGTGGGCAAACTACAGCCCGAGGGCCAGATCCAGCTGTTCTATCCGGTACTCTTGCTCTCCCCTCCGCTCCTTTACTTTGAATTTATATTAGTTCACACAAACACTCCATCCATGCTTTTGTTCCGGCCCTCCGGTCCAGTTTAAGAACCCATTGTGGCCCTCGAGTCAAAAAGTTTGCCCACCCGCCAAAACCGGTTTGGCTCAGTGGATAGAGCGTCGGCCTGCGGACTGAAGGGTCCCGGGTTCGATTCCGGTCAAGGGCATGTACATTGGTTGCGGGCACATCCCCGGTGGGAGGTGTGCAGGAGGCAGCTGATCAATGTTTCTCTCTCATCGATGTTTCTAGCTCTCTATCCCTCTCCCTTCCTCTCTGTAAAATATATTTAAAAAAAAAAAAAAAAAAAAAAAAAAAAGTTTGCCCACCCCTGAAATGAGGCTGAGGCAACAGCCAAAATGTTCACCCCTTTGACCTAAAACAACTTTCACAAATCTTGAGAAGTACAAATAAAAATAACTCAGCAAGACTATTTAAATAATCCCCAAAGTGCTTAGGAAACAGATATTGGACTAGATTAATTTACACTTTAAATGCTGCAAGGGATTTTACTAATTGCCAATTATTCTTTTGCCCAGAGGAAATTTTGGATTTAAATAGAAAATTTTCTTATTGACCCTCTGGAATTTTCAATGTGGGTCAGAAAATAAGAAATTTAATAAAAATTATGCTTCATCTAAGTAGAAATAGTCGTGATCTGAAAAGGTCAAAGAACTCCTGCTTACCCGGAAATGCCCTTTGGGGCTGAAGAACCTACTACAATGACATGGAGCAGTGCTCCAAAGGATGCAGAAACACAGCAAAGCTTTCAGGCCCTTATACTTGATCCCTTTGCCACAGCAACATTTTAAGTATAATGGACATCTTTGGGGATCATGATGGAATACAAAAAAAGAGTAGGAAAATTGAGATGTAATAATAAAAAGCTCTTCTGAATTTTTAAAAAGCAAAAGTAATATACATACACCAAAAAGAAGTGAACCTGACCATAGAATTTTAAAGTATTCAAAGCAACTTTACAATTAGCCTTTAGAAAACTTAAAAATTTTTAATTGACTTGAGAGGGGGGGGGTAGGGAGGGAGAGACACACACACACAGACATTAATTTTTGTTGCTCCACTTCTTTATGCATTCAGTGGTTGACCCTTGTGTATGTCCTGATCTGGGATCGAACCCGCAGCCTTGACCTATGCCATAGGGATGATGCTCTAGCCAACTGAGCTACCCAGCAAGGGCAAGGAAACATTTCAATTAACAAAATGTCAAACATTGATTTGGTGCATGGGAACCTCACCTGAGCAGCTTGGGAAACTATTCTATCTTTCTGGAGAGTAATTTTCACTGGGTAAGAATACTAAAATCCAAATGTTCACACAGTATTCATTACAATATAATGTCAAAGTGTAAAGGCTGATTTTTTCTCTGACCTATGTTCTTTGAGCTTAAGGAAAAATTAAAGCATATTCTTAAACAAATGTTTGACCTAATGAAGGCATTTTGTCTTACTAACCCATATCTTGAAAATGTATTTATTTTATAAACAATTTTTTAAAAATATGTTTTTATTGACTTAGAGAGGGAGATAGAAATATTGATCGGCTACCTCCTGCACGCCCCCTACTGGGAACTGAGTCCACAATCTGGAGCCTGCGACCCAACCAGGAATCGAACAGGGAACCTCTTGGTTCATGGGTCAACACTCAACCACTGAGCCACACCAGCCAGGCTAAACTATTTTAATATTTTGCTGTAGCTCATCACATCACAAAAAGGATTTAATGTAAACAGTATTCCTGTTTCCACACTCCTTGTCTCATGAGAGTTTAGAAGAATATTTTAAATTTTGTATCCTCAAGGCACTGTATTTAAGAGTTCACAATAGAAAAATAAAAATAAAATAAAAAGAGTTCACAATAGGAACTGACAAGTCTTCTTCCAATTAAGGACCCACAAACTTGGGGCGTTTGGTCAGCTTGTGGTATTTCTGAGCAAGGTCAACAGACTTCCGTCCTTGTTGAAAGGGAAAAGACCACAAAATTGCATTCCAATGATTTCCCATTTTCTTAACTCCACTGAAAATGTAATTCACTTCTTCTTCAGTGAAGTTTTTACGATTTTTTCTTTCTTCTGTAATGAGAATTGGAGTACATATTAGTATCTGCTGGAAAAATAAAAATCTTCTTGAGACTCAAATAAGTACTTAACTTATTCTAAAGCTAAGAACTATATACTGAGAAAACTTCATGCCTGGGTTACATATCAAATAGAAACCATTTCAATTTTTAGAAGCTGAGAGCTTTCTATTAAGCTAGATGTTATCACTGTGACTTCTTCAATAATTTTATCCTATTGGAATAATACAACATTTTTCAATAAAGAAACACGAAAGTTCACCAACATTTGACTGTTAATTCTTTCGACATTCCTGTGGAAACAGGAATAACAGCTTACCTATCTTACAGATACAGTCTTCCCAAAGGGCTTCATAACTTCATAGAATAAAAAAGAATATCAACACTTGTTATTTTAATTATCAATCTTGATTAATATTTTTAAAGAATAAAGGTCTTTTGAAATTTGCTTTAAAAAATTCAATACTTATATGCTCAACTTGTTAAAACTTTTTAAAAAATGGCTGCAAAAGGGGGAAGGAAAATTTTAACTGATTTTTAGACATACTTTCTACAACAGAAAGAATGCACAGTTGGTACCTGTAAACAAAAATATCTTCTGGTGATGATTATTAGGAAATAGTTCTTTTTAGCTTTTTCATTCATTGCTAATTCATGTTATCACTGTACGTAGATGCTAATGAGGAGGGGTTTTTTGGTATATTCACTTAAGGCTATTTACTTTAGTAGGACCTGGAAAACCCTTAGAAAATCTTGTCCTTGTACGTCAAGACTATTAGCTATTTGTCCACCTCTCCTATGATAGGAGCCACAGTTCAGATCTTTTAAAAGAAAAGAGAAAGTCTTACCAGCAGGCGGCTGATAAATGAAAATAATGTCTGAGTATAACTTAATGATCTTACTTAGAATGCAAGCTCCGTGAAGACAGAATTTTTGTCTGTTTTGCTCACCATTGTATCTCCAGGGCCTAAAACAGTGTCTGACACATAAGAGGTGATCAATAAATATTTGTTGAAAGAAAGAAGTTATTATTGGTAAAAGCTGTTTTAAAGCTTATCAGTGAAATTACTCCTTACTTTTGGGTCTACTGGAAAACTGAGGTTATCTAAGAAATGATTTGTTTCACTTGCTAAATGATTTCAACTCATTGTAATCAGTATTGGATGGGTTATTATAACGTTCAGGAGATTAGGGTACAGAATTGTTCATGTAAAGCTAATGCCCACTTTTCCATTGCAGCTGCCACCTTATTGACTCCTACACTTAACATCTGTGCCCAATTTCCCAAAAGTTACTGCAGCCAAGTAGTAGGCAGTCAAGAAGGAAGCAGCAGCTCTGTACAGCACAAGGCTCTCCTCTGTGGCTTCTTCACTGTTCCTCTTGATATTGATTGAGCATTAGGAAAACAGGCAAGAAGGCCCAGTTTTAGACTCTTACTGTTCAAATCCCTTTAAGATACCAATCCATCTCAAAAAAAGAGCCTTGTCCCTGAGGCTCTTTAAATTTTTTAAAAATTGATTTTAGCCCTAGCTGGTTTGGCTCAGTGGATAGAGCATCAGCCTGTGGACTGAAGGGTCCCAAGTTCGATTCTGGCCAAGGGCACATGCCTAGGTTGTGGGCTCGATCCCCCAGTAGGGGGCGTGCAGAAGGCAGCTAATCAATGATTCTCTTTCATCATTGATGTTTCTATCTCTCTCTCCCCTCTCCCTTCCTCTCTGAAATCAATAAAAATATATTTAAAGCCGAAACCGGTTTGGCTCAGTGGATGGAGCGTCGGCCTGCGGACTGAAGGGTCCCGGGTTCGATTCCGGTGAAGGGCATGTACCTTGGTTGCGGGCACATCCCCAGTGGGGGGTGTGCAGGAGGCGGCTGATCGATGTTTCTCTCTCATCGATGTTTCTGACTCTCTATCCCTCTCTCTTCCTCTCTGTGAAAAATCAATAAAATATATTAAATATATATATATATATATATATATATATTTTAAAAAAATTGATTTTAGAGAGAGAGAGAGGGAGAGATCAATTTATTGTTCGACTTATTTATGCATTCATTGGCTGCATTTTATAGTTACCCTGACTGGAGATCAAAGCCACACCTTGGCGTGTTGGGACAATGCTCTAACCCAGTGGTCGGCAAACTCATTAGTCAACAGAGCCAAATATCAACAGTACAACAATTGAAATTTCTTTTGAGAGCCTAATTTTTTATTTTATTTTAAAAAAAATATATTTTATTGATTTTTTACAGAGAAGGGAGAGGGAGTCAGAAACAGATGAGAGAGAAACATTGATCAGCTGCCTCCCGCATGCCCCCTACTGGGGATGTGCCCACAACCAAGGTACATGCCCTTGACTGGAATCAAACCTGGGACCCTTCAGTCCTTAGGCCGACACTCTATCCATTGAGCCAAACCGGTCAGGGTGAGAGCCTAATTTTTTAAACTTAAACTTCTTCTAACGTCTTCAAATAGACTCGCCCAGGCCATGGTATTTTGTGGAAGAGCCACACTCAAGGGGCCAAAGAGCCGCATGTGGCTCGCGAGCCGCAGTTTGCCGACTGCTGCTCTAACCAATGGAGAAATCCAGGCCAGGGCAGTGAGGCTCTTTAAATGCTTAGATGCTGCAATGGTCCCTTCTCAAAAGAATCATCTCAAATTTATGCCATCTGGTCTAATTAGCATATTACCCTTTTAGTACTATAGATTTGTTTTTAGCTAAAGCAATTCTAACCCAAAAAGATGTATGTATGTATGAACTGAATGCCACAAAACAGTATTTAGGATCCCTCTGTATAATCAATGTGTAGCCATAATTATGTACATTTCATGAGGCTCTGCAAATGATTTTACTTTGTAAAATAAGTGGAACAGTAAGTTGATGTTTCTCTCTTTTTCTTTCCCCCCTTCCTCTCGCTCTCAAATCAATCAATAAAAATGTTTTAAATTAAATATATTCACTTATTCCTCCAGAGGTAGTACGTTCATTATTGAGTAGTTGTCTTTTACGTGGTGTCAGCAGAATTTCTGAAAAATATGGAAAACATTTAGCATACTTAGTATATCAATCTGAGTAACAGCATATCAATTCCATTAGTATGTTATTTCCCTTATTTTCCCTTTCTAATAGGAATCCTTAAGTGGATTAGGAACAATTTTTAAACCACCAAAAACTAAGTATGCTTACTGGATACATCATAAATCAGAGACAGATTTTCTTTTCAACATTTAACCCTCTAGTTTTAATATATGTTCTAGGTCATAGTTCAGAAGGTATAGTCATAATTACAATTATAAAGCTACTGAATTAATTACTTTTGTTATAGATAAGTGATTTCCTTAGTTCACTTTTATATCTGTCTTCAGCTTCCACAATGACTTTGTGACGATCACATTGATATGGACAAGAGTGCAAGAGCTTGCTAAAATTTCGGCTATTCAGGGATTTTCCTACTGCTATGCAACCTAAAAGAAAACAAATTAAAGTGATGTATAAATGTTACAAAATGTCTAATAACAAATCTATGAAAGCAAATATCTTTATGGTAGTAACTGAAGTCAAATCAGGAATTTAATTATAAATATGTCGAGAAGTTCAAAGTCTTGTTAGAAATGGAAATATAACGAACACAACATATTGAAATAAGTGTTACGATAAGAGGTGTGAACAGAGTTATGGTGATATAGTAAAGGAGCATCTACTTTGGTCTGGTTCTAAGCAGGAGTCACTGTTAGGAAAAGGTATGTAAAAGAAATAACTCATGTCCAGTTGTATTTTTTTAATGTCTCATTATGGAAAATTTCAAACACACTAGAGGAAAGGAAAAAGCATAATGAACCTCTATATATCCATCACCCAGCTTCAATAATTATTAACTAACTAGGAGCCCAACGCACAATTCGAAATCGCGCGGTGCTGCCAACCCTCAAGTCACTGGTCCGGCCCTGCCTTGCTCCCCGGGCCCCGCAGCAGCCACGGCTGCTGCTGATCAGGCCCCATCCCCCAGTGCAGGCGCGCAGAGACCCTTGCCGTGCCTCCCCGCCCCTGCATGCGCAACCTCCTCCTGTCTGGTCGACCCGTTATGGCGTCCTGGTTAATTAGCATATTTCTCTATTATATATATATAGATGGTCAATCATATTTTATCTACACTCCATGTATTCTGTCTGCCTGCCCCCAATGTACACATTAGATCAGCCATTGCCAACCTTTCGGACCTCATGGACCACCAGTGGTCCACAGACCACTGGTTGGCGACTGCTGCACTAGATCATGAAGCCTGGAATTTGCATTAAAGAATTATTTCATCTATAAATACTTCGTATGCATCCCTAACAGATAAGGACTTATAAAACACACAAAAAAACATTATCACACCTAAGAAAAGTATGCTTAATATAATTAAATACCTAGTGTTTAAATTTCCCCATCATTTCAAAACTTTCTTTTTACAGTTGTTTTCTTTGAATCATGATCCAAACAAAGTCTACCATTACATTCAGTTTATTTTAATCTATCAAGTCTCCTCTCTTCCTCCTTATCATTTACTTGTTGTAGATACTGGATCATTTGAACTATGGAGTTTCCCAAAACCTGGGTTTTGCTGATTATATCCTAGTTACAGCCTTTAAAATGTTCCTGTGTACCCAAAAAAGTAGTAATTAGATCTAAAGGATTGATCAGATTCAGATTCAATTGATTTTAGAATTCCTCACAGGTAGTATTGTATACTTCTTACTGCATCATATTAAGAGGCACATAGAGTTTATGTGTTTTTAGTGTTAAGGTTGATCAGTATGTTCAGGTAATGTTAGCCACATCTATTTATTATAAAGTTCTCCATCTGCCTGTCACTTAATGGTATTAGTGGCCCATTTGGAAGGGACAAGGAGAAATTATCCAGGCAGAAAAGTTGGCTGGGATGAGGACATTTCTAGTACAATGAACATGTGCAAAAGCACAAAAGAATGAAAAAGCATAGTGTGTTCACAAAATCAGAGGTACTTTGGTGTGGCTGTAGTGAAAGGCATGAGAGAAGTGTGGGAGAAAAGCTGAGGTTGGTGAAGGTTGAAAGGGTAAAGTCAAGAAGTGTTTTAAAAGCCATGCTGAAGATTTTTAAATATCATAGTTGGCGGGGAGGCACTGAAGGATATTTATTAAGCAGGGAAATGACATGATTTCATTTGTCTTCTAGAAATCTCAGTTGAAGGTAAGAGGATCAGTTGAGCGGTTATGTCAACATTCCAGAAAATAAATGAGGGGATTCTGAAACAGAGCATTTGCAGTAAGAATGCAGAGATTTCTGAGTTAAAATTGGTGACTAATGAGCTGTTGGGGTTAGGGAGAAGTTTAGGATACCTCAAATAATTTGGTGGTTGATTGACTGACAAAGTTTGGCATAGCATGACACATTTCTGGCAGACTCAAAGAGAATAAATGTGCAGTAAAATTTAAGAAGTGGAAGCAGGACAAAATTTCACAAAATTTTGAAAGCCAAGCAGAGAATTTGATTCAGAGAATTTGATAGAGAAGCACTGAGGGTTCTTTAGCATGGTGTCATGACAAAAAGCACATATTAGGAAGAGAAGTTAACAGCAATATGTACATTACAGTTGGGGGTTGGTGAGACTTGAAAGTGAAGACTCCTAGAAAGTTGTGGGAGTTTTAGGCATGAAGCAAAAAGAGCCTATGTGGGAAAGAAAAACAGAACCAAATCTAACAACTAGAAATAGGGGATGTAAGGAGAAAAAATATTTATAGATGATTCAAGGTTTGAAATCTGGGAGGCAAGAAGAACAGCAGCAAGAGAAATGGAGTGGATGTACAGATGGAGAGGAAGAAAGATGCTGTGATTTGAATATATTAAGCTTGAAATAAAAGCAAGATATTGACATAAGTATATTCTGGGTACAGCTAGAAATGGAAGTATGAGGTTATAACCCAAGGAAGAAGCCAAGTGCAGAGATACAGATTTGAAAATCATCAGTAAAATTAGAGGCCTGGTGCACAAAATTCATGCATGTGTGTGGGGGGGTCCCCCTCAGCCCAGCCTGCACCCTCTCCAATCTGGGACCCCTCGAAGGATGTCCGACTGCCCTCTCACAATCCAGGACTGCTGGCTCCCAACCGCTCACCTGCCTGATTGCCCCTAACTGCTTTTGCCTGCCAGCCTGATCAGCCCCTAACCACTCCCCTGCCAGCCTGATCGACACCTAACTGATCCCCTGCTGGCCTGATTGCCCCTAACTGCCCTCCCCTGCCAGCCTGGTCACCCTTAACTGTCCTCCCCTACAGGCCTGGTCGCCCCCAACTGCCCTCCCTTGCCAGCCTGGTCGCCCCCAACTGCCCTTCCCTGCAGGCCTGGTCCCCCGCAGCTGCCCTCCCCTCAGGCCTGGTCACCCCTAACTGTCCTCCCCTGCAGGCCTGGTCGCCCCCAACTGCCCTCCCTTGCCAGCCTGGTCGCCCCCAACTGCCCTTCCCTGCAGGCCTGGTCCCCCGCAGCTGCCCTCCCCTCAGGCCTGGTCACCCCTAACTGTCCTCCCCTGCAGGCCTGTCACCCCTAACTGTCCTCCACTGCAGGCCTGGTTGCTCCCAACTGCCCTCCCCTGCTGGCCATCTTGTGGCGGCCATCTTGTGTGTTGGAGTGATGGTCATTTTGCATATTACCTCTTTATTATATAGGATGATGGTTGATGCAACAGAGTTGAGTAAGTACTGTAAACTATGTCTTAGGGGGAATACTTGTAGAAATTTGACAGAAAGATAATGATAAAGCACTAAAGGGGATTAAATGGAATTGTTTTAGACTATCAACTTCTTGAGGTGAGGAATGAGTTCTATTCATCTTGATTCCAGTGCTTGCCATAGAATAAGCACTCCCCAAGTGTCTGTGAAATCAGTGAATGGATCATCACTGAGGGAAGAAAGGAACTAGGAAAGAACCATCACAAACAAACTAAGGGTTGAAAGGAAGTTAACACTTATAGAGCGTCCACTCTGTCAATTTGAATACTTTTGACCAGAGGTCTCAAACTTTCTTGCTTCATGGCACCCTTAAGATCTTGATGATTTTTTTATGACACCTCTAAGCCAAAAGAAATGCCAACCATCCTGTTAGGTTCAAAACAACTTAATAAGTACTTATGTTCTAACAATTTAGTGGTTATGTGAAAAAAACAAGACACCTAAATTGAAAGAAAAAATATTTGTTTTTCATTCTTATTTATTAGAATTACTTCCTAATGAGATGTGTGTACCTATTGGGTATAGAATAACTTCTCAAACCCTGGAATCAGACTAGACACTGCCAACTTTATTTCCTGTTCCACATTGATTTTCATGTGGTGTTTGATTTTTATCACAACTATTACTGAAAACATAGCTCCACAAAGACATATCATCAAAAAGAATGTAGTGCAATCTAATGATGAAACTCTGAACTACTTTGAGCTAGTAGTTCATGTAGTATCCAAAAAATATTGACCATTTTATGCTTCACTTATAAAATTTAAAATATTGTGTAGTGCCCTTGTGAGTTCACTGCAGAGCCTTAGGAAGCCTGGGTGAATAGTTTGGCAACTGTGGCATTAAATTATTATTATTATTATTATTATTATTTTTTTTTTTTTTTTTTTTACAGAGAGGAAGGGAGAGGAATAGAGAGTCAGAAACATCGATGAGAGAGAAACATCGATCAGCTGCCTCCTGCACACCTCCCACCGGGGATGTGCCCGCAACCAAGGTACGTGCCCCTGACCGGAATCGAACCCGGGACCCCCCAGTCCGCAGGCCGACGCTCCATCCACTAAGCCAAACCGGTCTCGGCGGCATTAAATTATTGAAAGAAGAGAATTTCAAGGAATGGCAGTCAATGGTGTAGAGATACTAGAGGGTAAGAATTTTTGGTAAAAGTCATTGGATTGGGAGTGGGGAGGGATGTGGCTTCAGGTAACCTTTAACATTAATGTTTAGTAGAAAGGCAATAAAAAAAAGCCAGATTGCAGAGAGTTAAAACAGGAATGAATATACTGAGAGAGAAGGGAGCAAGAGATGAATCTGGTAATAAATGGTGACAGAAGAGTAGATAAATATTTGAAGCAATAGCAAATCACATTATTGGATTTTTAAGGTAAGGAGAAAGTAATATAGTTTAAGGTGGGACAAAAGGAGTTAATGGATAGAGAGGAAATAAAGAGAAAAGACTCCACAAATATTAAAATGGGAAGAAAAAAAGAGATGGGATTCAGATTATAGCTAGAAATCAGTTTTAGAGTAATAAAATTAAACTCTACACCCAAGACAGAAGAATAGTAATATTTTGAGCCTAATGTGCAATAGCCTCAATTTTCTCCATAGAGTGCACAGTGCGAGAATAAGAGTAAAGAGATGGGGTATGAAGGAGAAGGAGAAGGGATGGAATAAGCACTATGGAACATTTACAAGTGCCCTGCAGAAATAATTATGTATGGTGCCAGGTGGGTACTTGAAATATCAAGGGAATTAATTTGTAAAGTAAATGATTATCTAACCACTATATTTTACACCTGAAACTAATACAACGTAATATTAAATATAAACTAATTGAAAAAAATTTTTTTAATAGCCCTGCAGAAAAAATGATGAAGCATGGAACACTAGAAACACTTATATATTTATTATAAGCATATATAAAACATGTTTAACTTATTCAGTAAAGTTGAACTTAAAGTTTACTTTGTCACAAGTAAAACTTATAGAAGTATTACTTCTGACAAAAAGAGAATAGTACAGTAATAAAAAATAGCTACATTGATTCATATAAACAAATACTGGGAGCACAGGATGATACAGATAGAAGGCAATATTTTGAATGTTTTATGATACTACAAATGGTTATTTTTCCAAAGGAAATTAAATCATGCAGGCAGAACCTATTACAAATTTTACTTATTATCAGATAAAACTTTAATTATGAAATAACTTTAATTAAAAAATATTTACCTGAGCATCTATACTTGAATATTTTGGGACAACTGTCAGTTGATAGGAAATTGATGACTTCTTTATTTATTATATCTGAACATAATGTAAATGGATCTAAAAAAAATTGCAAAATGCAAGATTTTTTTAATACTAAAAAGAACCTGACATTTTTATAAGATTTATCAATTATCAAGAGATTTTCATAAACATTAGCCCAGTATTTCACATCCAGTCATCCAATGAATAAACGAAAAAGTTCTGGATGTCACTAAAAGGTGACTGAGCATTTATACCAGAAAGAGAGTCAGAGGTGTGGCTGACACGTTAGAGGGCAGATATACTGATGTACATTTTTTGGCTATATTAGTCACCTAAGTACGTGTTTTCTTGAAAAATCAAAGAAGAAAAAATTTTAATCATACCTGTTACTGGTAACTGCTTTTTATTTTTGACAATGGGATTTGGATGTTTAAAAACACGGTCGCTGAAAGAAAATAAGATACCAGATTACTAAAAGTAAATATACTGTTTGGTGTGTGTACAAATGTTTCTGTAAGCATTCTGAGTGTTTGGCAGGCAGGAGGAGCTGGAGCTGGGATCAACCAAAATCTACCAAATTCTGCCAAAGTAAGGTATGAGATGGTGATAACCTTGTTTCTAAAAGTGGAGTTGAAACAAGACTCCAGAGGGCAATAACATTGATGCCAACAGAAACATGGAACAAAAAGTCATAAAGGAGGAATATAGGAAGAAATGAGCACAAAAAAAGAGAAAAAACTGAGAGGGCTAAAGTGCTAAAGGCTGGCCCAAGAATGCATCTCACAGCTTCCCAATTCCACACCCCTGAGAAATCAATTAAAATTAACATTAAGAATGGTTTTGAGAAAAAAAAGGGATGATAATTATACAGTCCAACTTTCTAATACTTAGTTTACTCTGCAACCTTCTCCGAACATAGGAGCATCCTTTTAAGTTTTCCTTCTAGCACAGTAACCATCAGAAGAGCGGAACACAAGAAAGGGTTTAAGAAGAAAGCTACAATCCCAGGTCCAGCCCCACAGGCTACATTGTGAGCAAGAAAGGACATGTAGCAGAAGTGAGGTAACAAAAAGGCAAGCCTAAAGCAGATTTTCATCACACCTTATTCCCTTTATCAAACTAAACTTACAAACGGGTTTTTGCTACATTGCTAATGGATTATCAGTGCATGCATTGTTACTTATGGTACAGGGTTTCACTTTGGGTTTTTTTTTTGTTTGTTTGTTTTTTAAATATATTTTACTGATTTTTTTACAGAGAGGAAGAGAAAGTTAGAAACATCGATGAGAGAGAGACATCGATCAGCTGCCTCCTGCACACCCCCTACTGGGGATGTGCCCACAACCCAGGTACATGCCCTTGACTGGAATCGAACCTGGGACCCTTCAGTCCGCAGGCCGACGCTCTATCCACTGAGCCAAACCGGTCAGGGCTCACTTTGTTTATTGAGTATCCTTTCTAAAGTTCAAATCTGATTACGACATGTAATTTAAAATTGTCAATGGCTCCCTACACTCTACGAGTTAAAACTGAAAATCCTGAGTATAACATGCAAGGCCCTAGAAGATGAACTGGCCCATACTTCCTCGTCCAAAACTACTTTCCCAACATTTCCTACTTTAGGCTGCTCCCAAGACATTGTTTTATCATTTCTATATCCCAGGGCTTATATAGTGTGGCACACAGTACTGAACAAAAAATATTTGCTGAATTTTCTAAATGTTAGAAACAATTATTAGATGTACCTTGATTGAGAAACAGAATCTTTTTTTTCAAAAGTTTCTTCCTGTAAGTTTTGATTGCAGCTTGGATTGGCTTTATATAAAGTCTTACTTTGCCCACTCTCCCTGTAACAAGCATTAACTGGATTTGCACTCTTTAACAGGGTCTTCATTTGGTCATCTTTTGTACGTGCTTTAGACATAAATCCATGAGATTTGTAACTCTGAAGCTTTCTAGACTGGCTTGTATCCTTATCTTCTGCTTTGGGACCAATACTATCCGTATGAAGGCGTTTCAATGTATTTTGAATATTTATGTTCATAGATGAAACATTATCTTTATATTTTTCTCTTTGTGTTTTTTCCTATAATGTAAAAATTACAAGTAAATAATTTCGAGGTAATCCATTTGCTGTATAATCCAATTTACACCCTTTTAATAATGTAGGAAAAGTTTATACATTATAAATATACATGATAAAAGAATAGAATATACATGATAAAAGGGGCAGTTTATATTAGAAATAAAAGGAAGTTTATTCAATAAATTATTTAGAAAAAACTGGGTAGCCATCTGGGGAAAAATAAATTGGGTCCATTTCTCACAATTTACACAAAAAATGAACTAAATATTGATATATAAAAATGACAATGATGTACCTTCTAAAACATGACATTTCAATATTCTCAAGGGGAGGAAGACCTTTCCAACTATTACACAAAATCTATAAATCATAAAAGAAAAAAACTAATATAGTTTACCACATAAATTTTTTTAAAAAAATATATATTTTATTGATTTTTTACAGAGAGGAAGGGAGAGGGATAGAGAGCTAGAAACATTGATGAGAGAGAAACATTGATCAGCTGCCTCCTGCACACTCCCTACTGGGTATGTGCCCACAACCAAGGTACATACCCTTGACCAGAATCGAACCTGGGACCCTTGAGTCCGTAGGCCGACGCTCTATCCACTGAGCCAAACCGGTTAGGGCCACATAAAATTTTTTTAAAGTTCTGCTAGAGAATAAGAATAATGTAAGGGGTGGGGGATTGGGAGGAACTCAGAGGAAAAAAGGGCCAGAAGCAAAACCCAATGATAATCAAAACACCTAGAAAGAATATGTATATCATATCTTGAACTACAGTATAATTTTTCTACTAATGTTTACAAAAAGCTACTACAATAAAATATGAAAAAGAACAATAGTGTAGAAAAATAGGCAAAAAAGATGAACAGTTCACAGGAAAGAAAATATAAATCGCTCTTAAACATATGAAAAATTTCTCCATTCCACTTAGAATAAGATAAATATTAAAGCTACACTGAGATAGCTTTCTTTATCTATGACATTGGCAGAGATCAAAAGGGTATAGAGAAACACTCGTACATTACAGGTGGGAGTATAAGTTGGTACAACCTCTATGGAGAAACAGTTTGACAGCATCTTTCATAATAAAAGTTATGTATAGCTATAAACACTTTTACATTACAAAATGTTGATGTTATTAACTGCAGCATTGTTTGTAATAACTAAAACTTGAAGCTAGCATATTCCTCAATGGAATGCTCTGAAATTGTAAAAAAAAAAAAAAAAAAAAAAGAATAAAGAAGCTTCCAGGTAAAGATAATGAAGTTAACACCCATATTAATTTTTGATCCTTCTATTTTTTTTTAAGATATATTTTTATTGCCTTAGCTCAGTGGTTGGCAAACTGCGGCTCTGTTGACTAATGAGTTTGCCGACCACTGACCTAGGCTCTCAATTCCAATAATTACAGGCTGTTGTTGTTCCTTGTGATTAAGCCCCTATCCCAGTGGTCGGCAAACTCATTAGTCAACAGAGCGGCAAACCGCGGCTCGCGAGCCGCATGTGGCTTGCGAGCCGCAGTTTGCCGACCACTGCCCTAGCTGATTTGGCTCAGTGGATAGAGCGTCGGCAGACCGAAGGGTCCCAGGTTTGATTCCAGTCTAGGGCACGTACTTCGGTTACAGGCTCCTCCCTGGCCTGGGCCCTGGTCAGGGCTCATGGAGAAGGCAACCTATCAATGTGTTTCTCTCACATTGATATCTCTCTCTGTCTTTCCTTCTCTCTTCCGCTCTCTAAAAATCAATGGAAAAATATCCTCAGGTGAGGATTTAAAATAAATAAATAAATAAATATATTTTCATTGATTTCAGAGAGGAAGGGAGAGGGAGAGATAGAAACATCAATGGTGAGAGATAATCATTTATCGGCTGCCTCCTGCACACCCCCTATTGGGGATCGAGCCCACAACCTGGGCACATCAAACCCGGGACTCTTCAGTCCATAGGCCAACACTCTATCCACTGAACAAAACCAGCTAGGGTTATTTTTGGTCCTTCTAAAACACCAATTAGAATAGCATTTTTTTTTAAAAAAGGCAAAACCCCACAAGGACAGGAGAAATGAAAGAATAAATAAAAGCAACAACATTTTGGAAACTGAATAGCAAATAGGTGAATGATAACCTATTTAGCAGACTTGATAAACCTGAATGCAAAGCTTACAATGGGAAAAGTCAAGAAACTACCTAACATATGCTACCAAGCTCTCAACACACACTTAGCGGGTAGTTGACTAACACCAGAAGGTCCTCTCCGTTCCCAAGGCTGGAAATCCTATCTAATAAAGAGGGAATATGCTAATTGACTGCCCCACCCTCAAAGATGGCGGCGCCCACAGCCACAAGATGGTGGCACCCAGTCCCCTCAGTCCTGCTGGGGCAGCAGGCACGCAGCAAAGCCGGGCCAGCCCCCATGTGGGTCTGGCCTTGCCCGCGTGCCTGCCTCTGGAGTCTCCAGCCCCTCAGTCCCCCAGCCGCCCAGGGCTGGCCCAAGGTACAGACAGGCCTCAGATGGCGGCTGCCTAGTTGCCCAGGGCCGGCCCGAGGTGCAGGCAAGCCTCGGATGGCGGCTGCCCAGCCACCCAGGGATGCCCAAGGCTCAGGGAACCAGGGCCGGCCGAGGCTTGCACTGCCGGCAGTGGCAGCAGCAGAGGTGTGATGGGGTGTCGCCTTCCCCTGATCGCCGGGTTGCCTCCCACCCAAGTGCTCCCGAACTGTGAGAGGGGGCAGGCAGGGCTGAGGGACCCCCCCATCTAGTGCATGAATTTTCATGTACCGGGCCTCTAGTACCAGTATAATCACTGGAAGGGACAAAACAGTCTCCAGACTGGAAGACTCCAAGCAAAGCTGAAGGCAGAATACTATTCAAGAAACAGAATAAGCAAATATTTATGTACTGAATTCTAAGACCCCAAGCTGTCATCCCCCATTTTGATTCCAGAACACTGGTTAACAATCTCTAGGCAGGAGATTAGACATTGGAGGTTCTCCAAATGACACACTTAATCCTATGAGAATCCACAGTCAACTAATTTTCCAAGGAGACTTTTAGCATCTGACTCTTAAACATGAGTAGCAACTATTTCTGGCCAGTGTGGCTCAGTTGGTTGGGCGACATCCTGTGCAAGAAAAATCTTTTACCTTCTAACCTATATTGTTCAAAAATACTTGAAAAAAGTTCTATATTCTTTGAAACAAACAAGCCAACCTCATTTTCTTCTCTTTCAAGCTGTTCTATTCTGTGAAGAATGTCCTTTGCTTTCTTCCAGTACTCTTCAATATTCTTCTCTTTCATATTTATGTCTTCTAATTGTTCTGCTTCATTTTCATCAAAAGGACATTCTCTTAGGCTTAGAGATAATTTTTCAGCTTTGCAATACAGGGGGAAAAAACAGTGAGTTTATCCATTACCAGAAATGTTATTTTAACACTTAAGGACAACTTCATACCCCACACCTGCCCTAAATTTTGCCCTTCTAGACTATCTCAACCACCCAAGTGATACTGAAAATAAGTGGAAAGCAAGTGGTTGGCAGAGGTCCAGGACCCAAAGAGTCATAAAACAGACTTTATTCTTCAGAGTTATAGGAAAGAGAATAGCATGAAAATATGTTATCCCAGGCGCATAAACACCCTCAGGTATTGATACCGGTTTTAAAGTAGTTTTTCATAAAAATAGTTTTCATAAAGTAGTTCCTTCCTATAATCCTTCAAATTCTCTTTACACATGATGTAGCAGCAATTTTTCTTACACAAAGACAAAAATCCTTTTCATGGCCACGGCCCTATCAATTCCTTCAATGCACCAGGCTCCTTCCTATCACAAGGTCTTGTGCCTCACTGTTGCTTAGCCCTGAGATCCTCACCCATAGAGAATGCCCTTTTTTTCATCTAATGAACTCTATACATTCAGATCTCAGCTCAAGAATCATTTCCTCCTGAAGCCTTTTCTGCCCTACTGTCTAGGTCTTAGTCCTTTGTTACAGACTCTAAGATCTGTGCTCTATCCATTCTAAACTCTTAGGTTAGTTTATATAATACATTCACTTTTGAGACTATTCAATTACTATCTATTTCTCTAATTAAACTAAGTTCTGTGGGTGCACAGACTGTTTCTTATCACTATATTCCTAATGCCTAGCACAGTGCCTGGCTAATAATGGGTGCTCAAACATTTTTCAAATAAATAATACACTTTGTATTATGATTTAATGTTACTCATAGCCCTCAAACTTAAGTCTTACAACTATATTTGTCCACACTACATAAAATATGTGAATTATCTGTACTGTTGCTCTCTTCCATATAGGTTTTTTATATGCCCAAACACTCTAAGTGTCATGTCCAAATTAAATATTCTGCTCTTCAAATGTAAGAAGAGCCTGGGAGCTAAAGGGGCTTGGCTCATCAAAGCAGATATAAATTTCCCTTCATAAACTTTGGTTGCTATTTTTTTTAAGTGACGATAAACTTACTAATTTTTTTGCAGTTGCAAAGCACAAAAGTGGCAGCTTTGTTTAGTTCCTCATTCTGAGATTCAGTTAAGGCTTGTATCATGAGTGGAAGCCCATTGTTTTTAAAAAGGTCATACTGATTTTCCTCTGGAAAAGATATAAAAAAGTAAAGTAGAAGAAAGTTATTTTATCATAAACTATTCACGTAAGATCATAATTCTTCCTTGTGGTAATTATGAACATAGTCCAAATTAGAGAAAAACCAACAGTTTCAAAAGCATATTCAATTTAGGAAATAATTGACTCACATAAAATGACTGAGTATCATAAGTGATGATCTCTGAAATACAACCACAGAGTAGCATCATATCTCATGAGTGTAAACAAATGCCTTCACTTGGTTCTTAAAAAGGTATAGTTCCCAAACGCCTGGTGTGTTACAGTGGTTAAGCATCGACCCAGAAACCAAGAGATCATGGTTCCATTACCAGTCAGGGCACATGCCCGATTTGTGGGCTCATTCCCCAGAAGGGGACGTGCAGGAGGCAGCCGATCGATAATGTTTCTATCTCCCTTCCTCTCTCTAAAAATCAATAAAAACATTTTTAAAAAGTATAGTTCTCAACTAAACCTCAATTAAAAAAATAAAAATTTAAAAAGTATACTAAATCCTAAATTATATAGAAGAAAAAGAATAGAGCCCTAGCTGGTTTGGCTCAGTGGATAGAGCGTCGGCCTGCGGACTGAAGGGTCCCAGGTTCGATTCCAGTCAAGGGCACATGCCTGGGTTGCAGGCTCTATCCCTAGTAGGGGATGTGCAGGAGGCACATTGAATCATTGATGTTTCTATCTCTTTCTCCCTCTCCCTTCCTCTCTAAAATCAATAAAAATATATATTTTTTTAAAAAGAATAGAGTGAACTGAAAATGAGGAAAGGAAGAGAGTAGAATAAACAAGAGAGCAAACAGAGGAGAGTGGAAAAGTGGAAGGGGAGAGAGCGGAAATTGGGAGAGAGGGAAAGAGGAAAGTGAAGAGAGTTGGAAAGGAGGAGAATGGAAGAGGGAGAATGGCAGGAGAGTGAAGAGAGGGAGGAAAATGGAAGCAAGGAGAAAAAAGAGAGGTAGAGAAAGAAATGATAGAACTTTTGAAGGTTTTCAGTGAAGAAGAATATGATTAAATCTGTGCAGCAGTGTGAAGCGTGTACTGAAAAATAGAGATGGAAGGGAAAACAGGGAACAGTCTATTGCAATAACATTAGTGAAAGATGTTAAGGGGCTGGGGGTCTTGGGAGAGTAGCACCGGAACTGGGCAGCAAGGGATATACAGAAGGGTAAACAGATGCAGAACCACAGGTCTTAGGGGGCAACTAAATACAATGGATTAAAAAGGAAGAAGAGCAAAATGACTGGTTTGGGACCTGAATGAATGGGAGAAAGGCACTATTTTAAGCCTTTCATATGACTAGGAGGAAAAAAAAAAGCGTATTTCCACCCAATGTTTTAACAAGCACACTAAGTAAATCCAGTATTACCGCAAGTCTCTGTGCAATGACCAAGAGTAAGAATGATGCTAAATTTTTCTGCTGAATCCAGACTTTCATGAAGCAGTAATGCCAGAAGTTTTGAAACAATGTGGTACTTGGATAATACTTCACCAAAAGTAGCTATTAATATAAAATAGAAAAGAAAAAGAGTAAATACAAACTTAAAACTTATAACTATACATATACTATTTCTCATATCTTACATATACTGTTTTTCAGATCTTATCCTAGAATGATCTTATATATCTATATAACATCTAATATATATGTGTGCATATATACATAAATATAAATAAATGAATTCTAATAAGAGAGTGACTTATATAGCCCTCATTAATCCCTTTTCTCATATTAAAGATATTTTACTAAAGCAAGTTTTTTAAAGAATGGTTTCTTATTTATCCTGCATAATGTTGGTAATATGAAGCATTCCTAAAAGTTGAATATGCTTATTCTCATCTTACACACCTCTTCTTATCTGAATTGGACAGTAAAGACCTTCCTATGTAACCAATTCCTGCTTGTCAATGAAATCCACTACTAACTGGCCATGATTCTATTGATGTTGATGATGCAGTGAAGCATACCTGAAGCTGAAATGTGACAGAATTCAAGAAGTCTGCCATTTTAAACTATACTTTTCTGCTCATAGTGTTCTTAAGAGAGTTCACCAAGAATCTAATAATATTTATGTCATTAATAAGGTTGTGAATTTCTTGAGGGACTATATCTTAATCATTTTTGCATCTCTAGAGCTCACATAGAGTCCTATGCATAGCAGGCCCTCAATAACTGATTTTTTAAAAATCTACTTATTTCACAGTTATTTGTGAATGTCAAGAGTTGCTTATTACAAATTTACAGATTATCATTTCTCAGTGCTTATGAGAAGCAGGCATGGGTTCAACTCTGGTTCTGTCACTCACTAGTAATGGCTGGGTAAGTCAGACCTCACACTTAGCAGAAAGAGGCATACCTTAATTTTTTATAAATTTTTAAAAAATCTATAGATAGGGTTTTCCATTCCTTATGTATCCAAAATGTCCCTTGATTTCTCATCTAAACTCTTTAATTTAATGTCACTTTAAGTGAAACAAAGGCTTAGAAATGATAGAATCTATTATTAGACTTGAAGTCAGAAGATTTGAACCCTTAGGGAGGTTATAACCTCTATGAGAAAATAGATAATCCATATTCAAGCTACCATTTCAACCCTCATGAGCTGAACTCAAGCAAAATGCAATTGTAGAAAAATTACTAAGCCTTTTTACTCACAATTATCAGCAATACATGCATCCACTGTCTTTGTCACCACCACTGCAAGCTTAGCACTTGAAAGAGTCTTATGTGAATCAGATTCCAGTTGCACAAGAACTTGACACAATACATCCAGTCCACCCACAGATATAAAGTATTTCTGAACATGTGCTTAAGGAATAAAGTAGAACGATTAACACCCCAAACAAAACAATTGTATGGTTTCATTCATAATCTGCACTAAATATAACATTAACTTGACTTTTTCAAATAGAGTCACATCCCTCAGTATCCTCAGGGGATTGGTTCCAGGACCCCCCACTCCACCCTACCCTCGGATACCAAAATTCTAGAATGCTAAAGTCTCTTATTTAAAACTAGAGGTCTGGTGCACGAAATTTGTGCACTGGTGGGGGGGGGTTCCCTCAGCCCAGCCTGTCCCCTCTCACAGTCCAGAAGCCCTCAGGGGATGTCCTACTGACAGCTTAAGCCTGCTCCCTGGGGAGCGGACCTAAGCCGCAGTCTGGCCTCCCTCTGCGGGAGGCAACTGGGCTGATCAGGGGAAGGCGCCACCCCCATCACCCTGCTGCTGCTACCACTGCCGGCCACCGCAGCCGCCAAGGTGTTTTCATCAACACGGACTCCAGTCCCTTCACCACAAAAAAATGACAACTTTCTTTAGGCATTTTTAAGGTGTCTCTTTCATAGGATATGACATTTCTTTTTTTTTCTATCCTCACCTGAGGGTATTTTTCCATTGATTTTTAGAGAGCATGGAAGAGAGAGGAAAAGACATGGAGAAACATCAGTGTGAGAGGGACTCTTCGATTGGTTGCCTCCTGCATGAACCCTGACCTGGGGCCCGGCCAGGGAGGAGCCAGCAGCCTAGGTACATGCCCTTGATCAGAATCGAACCCAGACCCTGCGGTCCACAGGCCGAGGCTCTATCCACTCAGCCAAACCAGCTAGGGTAGGATATGACATTTCTTAGCCCCTCTAGCAGCAGACCTTCGTTTTTTCTTTCAGGAGTGAGGTGGAAAACCCTAGATCACCTTCTTGGATTCTTATTACCCAAGTTACCAAGAACACTGTGAGTGGCGTACCGGGAGCTTAGCCAATGAGTGGTCAGAAAAGGTGTTTCCTCTGCATCTCGCGCAGAGGCAGGACTGCTGGCGTGCAGCGGCTGGCAGGCCCCCGTTTCTGCTCCGGGCCTGCACCATCTGTGGCTTGCCTCACCTTGCACGCAGTCCCCTTCCACCCACTTGTGTGTGCAGCCTCCTCCTGAGTGGTTGTGATGTTACAGCGTCCCGGACAATTTGCATATTACCTCTTTTTATATCTATATCTATATCTACATATACATATAGATATAGATATATAGATATGTATGTATTTGCATATAACCCATACACATCCTCCCGTATACTTTAAATCATCTCTAGATTACTTATGATGCCTAACACAATGTAGATGCTATGTAAATAGTTTTTATACTGTACTAGAGGCCTGATGCACAAAGATTTATGCAAGAATGGGCCTTCCTTACCCTGGCTGCTGGCACCGCCTTTGCTCTGGCTGGAGCCACCTTTTTGCTCCAGCCCGGAGCTGCCTTTCTGCCTTCCCACACTGCCCAGAGGCCCAGAATGGCTTGGCACCTGCATATGCAAATTAACCCGCCCCCAGCTGCTCGGCACCTGTGTATGCAAATTAACCTTCCATCTTTGTTGGGTTAATTTGCATACTCACTCCTGATTGACTGGTGGGCATCACGAAGGTACAGTCAATTTGCATCTTACTCTTTTATTAGTGTAGATTGATTAGAGAATAATGACAAGGAAAAAAGTCTGTACATGTTCAGTACAGACATAACCATTATATGCCTAACTACATGTCAGCAACAATAGAACTTTATTTTTTGAACTAGAGGCCCGGTGCACAGATTCGTGCACTGGTGGAGGGCATGGCCTGCAGGGATTGGCCCGCTGTGGGAGCTCCGCTCATCCCAGTCAGCTGAGCAGCACTCCCACTGTGGGAACACACTGACCACCAGGGGGCAGCTCCTGCGTTGAGTGTCTGCCCCCTGGTTGTCAGTGCGCATCAGTGACTGGTTGACCAGTTGTTCTGGTTGTTCCGCCATTCGGTCCCTGGGCTTTTATATAGATACTAGAGGCCCGGTGCATGAAATTCGTGCACAGGGGTGTGTGTCCCTCAGCCCAGCCTGCACCCTCTCCAATATGGGACCCCTCGAGGGATGTCCGACTGCCCGTTTAGGCCTGATCCCTCTCACAATCCAGGACTGCTGGCTCCCAACTGCTCGCCTGCCTGCCTTCCTGATTGCCCCTAACAGCTTCTGCCTGCCAGCCTGATCACCCCCTAACCACTCCCCTGCCAGCCTGATTGATGCCTAACTGCTCCCCTGCCAGCCTATTTTCCGCTAACTGCCCTCCCCTGCAGGCCTTGTCCCCCCCAACTGCTCTCCCCTGCAGTCCTGGGTCTCCCCCCAACTTCCCTCCCCTGCAGGCCTGGTCACCCCTAACTGCCCTCCCCTGCAGGCCTGGTCCCCCCCCCAACTGCTCTCCCCTGCAGGCCTGGGTCCCTCCCAACTGCCTTTCCCTGCAGGCCTGGTCGCCCCCAACTTCCCTCCTCTGCCAGCTTGGTCACCCCTAACTGCCCTCCCCTGCAGGCTTGATCGCCCCCAACTGCCCTCCCTTGCAGGCCTGGTCCCTCCCAACTGCCCTCCCCTGCTGGCCTGATTGCCCACAACTGCCCTCCCTTGCAGGCCTGATCCCTCCCAACTGCCCTCCCCTGCTGGCCTGATTGCCCACAACTGCCCTCCCTTGCAGGCCTGGTCTCTCCCAACTGCCCTCCCTTGCTGGCCATCTTGTGGCAGCCATCTTGTGTCTACATGGGGACAGGATCTTTGACCACATGGGGGCAGCCATCTTGTGTTTTGGAGTGATGGTCAATCTGCATTCTACTCTTTTATTAGATATGATAGAGGCCTGGTGCATGGTTGGGGGCCAGCTGGTTTGCCCTGAAGGGTGTCCCGGATCAGGGTGGGGGTTCCCTTGGGGCGTGAGGCAGCCTGGGTGAGGGGCCTGTGGTGGTTTGCAGGCTGGCCATGCCCCCTGGCGACCCAAGCGGAGGCCCTGGTATCTGGGGTTTATTTATTTCTACAATTGAAACTTTGTAGCCTGGAGCAGAGCCAAGCCTTCTGCTTGCTCTGTGGCAGCAGCCATTTCTATTGGGATTTATGTATCTTCTGTAATTGAAACTTTGTAGCCTTAAACAGAGGCCTGGGCCGGCCAGGGTGTGCGGAAAGCTTGGCTTCCTCCATCGCCGGGGGCAACCCTAGCCTCCTGCTCTTTCCAGCTCCGTGGCTGCCGCCATTTCTGTTTGGGTTTATATATCTTCTATCATTGAAACTTTGTAGCCTTGAGTGGAGGCCTAGGCCGTTGGGGAAACCCAAGCCTCCCTCCTGCTCTCTGTGGCTGTAGCCATCTTGGTTGGGTTTATTTGCATATTTGCTCCTGATCGGCTGGTGGGCGTGAAGGGATGGTTAATTTGCATATTACTCTTTTATTAGATAGGATTTTCTATTGACAGTTGCTTGAATTTGTAGATGCAGAACCCACATATACAGGGCCAAGCATACTTACTAAAAATCTCAAAATTAAAGAATGAAAAATCCAATCTTTACCTGCACATATACATAGTCATAACATAAATTACTTTCTTATGTAAGAAACTCACTTTGACATAGTACAGGTATATGTACAGTATAGTTTTTTTGCTTGTGTTAGATATCTCTTTTGCTTCCTTTAGTGAGAACTGGTATATTTTGCAAAAATGACATTAAACTAAAATTCTTCAAAAGAGCTATAAAGAATAGATTCATTGATCTAGCTTGGTACTCCAATTAGCAAGCTGCCTATTTTCTGAATTCCAACATAACTCATTCCTCAGATTGCTTTAATCTACAAACAGCTAAGTAATTTAACTGTTCCAAAAGAACACATTTCATCCATCTTATTTAAGCCTAATTCTTTTATTTCTTAGAGCATAAAATTATAACATGTTGAGTCATGACAATTGTTCCAAGAAAAAAATCACTGACAGATATCTTTTTTAAGAGTCTAAATTCTTTTGTTCCCTTGTGAAAATGATTCTGATAAAAAAAAGTATGAGTCTGTGCATTCAATAGTCTCTAAAACCCCTATTCCAGCAATGTGCTTACATAAATGAATATATGGAACGGATGCAAAACACTGGGGGGTGAGGGCATGTATGGGAGTGGGGTGGGGGGGGGCAATGGTAAGATATATACACATATAATACCTTAATAAAAAAAAAGAAAAGAAATGAATATATGGGCTAGTTATTACAATTCTGCCATAAACCTTCTTCCCAGCCTACCCTAGTACCACAAATTGAGCCAAGATGTTTTAAACAAAAGAATTACTTTTGGTATTGTTCCATACAAAACAAAAATCTTAATCTAAAAAAATCGTGTTGCCCTTGGAGATGTGGCTAAGTGATTAGGGCATCGACACAAGCACCGAAGAGTCGAGGGTTTGATTCCCAGTCAAGGGTGTGTACCTGGGTTGCAGGTTCGATCCCTGGCCCAATAGGGACACATTTGAGAGGCAACCAATTGATGCATCTCTCTCACATCAATGTTTCTCTCTCTCTCTCTCTCTCTTCCCCCCCCCCCCAGCCTTACTTCCCTCCCTCCCTCCCCTCCACTCTCTCTAAAAATCCATGGAGAAAATATCCTGGAGTGCGGATTAATAAAAAAAAAAATACAATAAGTATTCTAAACAATATGTAATAAAATAAAATAAAAAATTATGTTCAGAATTTTCAATATTTTAGAGACTCCAAACATTTTCAATATTATAGAGACTCCAAACAGGATTCTTTACAGCAAAGTATTTTCATTTTTAAAAACTTGGGGGGAAAAACCCACACACCAAATAGACAAAACAGAAACAGACTCATAGATAAAGAGAACAGACTGATGGTTACCAGAGGGGAGCGCGGTTGGAGAACTGGGAGAAAAAGATGAAGGGATTGAGAAGTACAGATTGGTAGTTACAAAACAGACATGGGGATGTAAAGTACAGCATAGGAAATATAGTCAATAGTACTGTGATATCTATGAATGATGCCAGTCGGGTACTGAAAACATCAGGCAAACACTGTGAAGTATGAAGTATATGCAAACCACTATGCTGTATACCTGAAACTAACACAAAATAATATTGAATGTAAACTGTAATTCAAAAAATTTTAAATATAGCTTCTGGGGGAGGGGGGGGAGAACCCTAAATCAAACTACACATGAATTTTAGAATAATTTAAAATAAATATAATTATTAAAATCAACATATTTTTAAAAATTTAAAAAAAGGAAGCATTTTTAAATGCTTAGATGAAAACGACACTGTGTTACCACAGAGGTTTTTAGTTTATAACGTAAGTAATGAAAATTTAGGCTTATAAACAGAACAGTCTAGTCCAGTGGTTGCCAACTGGTGGTCCACAGACCACTGGTGGTCTGTGAGGTCTGAAAGATTGGCGACCGTGGGTCTATTCTTGTATACTGAATATTTCAAATTTCCTCTAATCTATATTTCATACCACTCTGCTGAGAGTAACAGGGTCCTATTATGATTACTCGTTCAAGATGGCTTTTAGAAAAAGAGGAAATGTCAAAGCATCATGGATATAGATTCTAATTTTTAAAAAAATATTTTTATTGATTTCAGAGAGAAAGGGAGAGATAGAAACATCAATGATGAGAGAGAATCATTGATCAGCTGCCTCCTGCATGCCCCCTACTGGGGATTGAGCCCACAACCCCAGCATGTGCCCTTGGCTAGAATCAGACCGGGGGCCCTTCAGTCCACAGGCCAACACTCTATCCACTGAGCAATACCAGCTAGGGCTATAGATTCCAATTTTTGAAATCATAGAGATATATGTTCCTTTGCATGTGAAACATGACTATTTGCTTTAAACATCTGAAAACAAATATCAGCAATGTGTGAGAAAGTTCTAGTTGCTCACACCTTCAGCAATATTTCATATTACTAGCATTTAAAAAAAATTTTTAATCAATACCAGTAAAGTTGAAAGTATTACACATGTCCCCTTTTTTCCCCTATTGACCCCTTCTAACCAGACCCTGTCCTCCACCCCAGGCCTTCACCACCCTATTGTCTATGTCCATGGGTTATGCATACATACACACACACACAAATTTTTTGATTGATCACTTCCACTCCCCCATCTTCCACCTGAAATTCTACAGTCTGTACTATGCTTCTATGTCTCTAGATCTATTATTTTGTTCATTAGAGTCCACATACGAGTGAGATCGTGTGATACTTCCCAATATCTTCCCAACAGATCTACTTTTAAGATTTTCCTATCTGTGATAGTCTAAGTGCATCTAAAATGACCCAATTTACTGGAATAAAATCCATTAATTCAATTAATAACTAATTCAATAGTTTTTTATTATGCTTTGAAATAGCTTCTTCAAATACAACTCGTAGAATCATGTATACTTACTGTTATTTGCAAGAGTGAGTCCAATAAATGAACAAAGAGGGCGAATTATCTCAGGCATCATACAATTTTTTAGCCAGTCATTAGCATGTGGAAAAAGTGAACAGCAAAGTCTTTGATTTTCATCTGAAAGAAGACAAAGTTAATCATATTTTAATATATTTGGAAAATATAAATTTTCATTTGTTCTTATCTTTATTTTTATATTCATACTAGAGGCCCAGTGCACGAGATTCATGCACTGGGGGGCTGGGGAGGGGGAGCCCTTAGCCTGGCCTGTGCCCTTTTCACAGTCCGGGACCCCTCGCTTCTTACTGCCCGCCTGCTCGCTGCTCCTTAGTGTTGCCGTGGAGGTGGAAGAGGGAGCCTCTCCCACCATCACCACTGCCCTGGCAGCTGTGAGCCTGGTTTCTGGCTTCGTGGCGCTCCGCTGTGGGAGCACACTGACCACCAGGGGGCAGCTCCTGTATTGAGCGTCTGCCCCCTGGTGGTCAGTGCACATCAAAGTGACGCGTTGTCTGCCATTTGTTTGATTTGCATATTAGGGTTTTATTATATAGAATATTTGAGATAATTACCATTTTGAGGATTGTTGACACAGACACACAGAGTACCACACACTGACGACCACAACTGATAATTCTGGAAAACATTTTTATCTGACAAATTCAACTCATATTTTGAAAGGACTGCCCTATTAGATTAAAAAGAAAAGGAAGTAAATTAATAAAAATGTGTTAAGGTCTTAAGTAATGACTAATTAGTAACAAGAAATTTATATTTGCTTACCTGAACAACTCTGACAGAATTTTAAAACAACCTGTTTCTCTCACAAGTGTTTGTCCAGTCCCTTAAAAGAAGAGCCACATATTACAGGAATATGATTTTGTTTAGAAGTAACTTGGCAGAAATGGAAAACATTTAAGTAGTATTTTAACAAATAACTTTTAATTACTTTAAAGTATTACAAAGTATAACACAATTACGGTAGATAAAACCTAATCAAGATTATGGGAAATATATTACTTATGCTTATAGCAGTGGTTCCCAACCTTTTTTTGGCCATGTCCCACCTAAGCATCTCTAAAATCCTGATGTCTCCCCACCCCCCATGACATATAATTCTTATTATTCAAAAAGTGAACTATTCACATGGAGGAAGCCTAAAAGGCCATTAACTTGGTCTAAACAAGCTTCCAAAGAACATGGCATCCATGAAAGAGAAAAAGAAAAGAATGAAAGGACAGTTGAAGTACTGAGGAAGAAATCACTAAAAAATAACAATATGAAGTGATATGAAAAAATAGCAAAGTTTCAAAACATATAACAGAGACCTGAAATGCATGAATATATCACAATATATATTTATATACTGTATATGAGGCCCCTAGAACCATAAGAAATGCAAAAAATTCACTGTTAATAACTCATTCTTGAATTGCCCCCCTTAAAAGTCAAATTACCCCCCTGTGGGGCATGTGCCCCACGTTGGTAACCACTGGCTTAGAGAATAACAGCACTTAAATTTCTTCTAAAAAAATTACACAGCCCTAGCCGGTTTGGCTCAATGGATAGAGCGTTGGCCTGCAAACTGAAAGGTCCCAGATTCAATTCCGGTCAAGGGCAGATGCCTGGGTTGTGGGCTCGATACCCAGTAGGGGACTTGCAGGAGACAGCTGATCCATGATTCTCTCTCATCATGGATGTTTCTATCTCTCTCTCCCTCTTCCTTCCTCTCTGAAGTCAAGTAAAAAATATATATTAAAAAATAATTATAAAAAAATTACAAAACATGTATTTTGCATGGTTATGTGTTACAAAATGCTCCAAAATATTAAAAAATTCAAAGAAGAAAAAATAAAATCTAGAAGCATTTTAAATGATTATAAAATTTCTAACAATTTGAAGATGTAAATAAAGCAATGCTAAAAAATAACCTTGGCCTGAGCAGTAAGTATACAGGAAGTTGCTATACTATCTTTGCAACTTTTCTGCAAATCTAAAATTATTCCAAAATAAAAACTGAAAAACAAAACAAAAACTTTAGTAAGAGCTACATGAAATTTAAGGTCATTGCTGACTGAAAGCAAACACTAACTAAATGGCCAATTTAGTGATATACCAACCAAACTAATCCATTAAATGCCTCTCTTTTGCTTTTAAAGTTGTTTCTTTTCGATGTTAATTAAATAAACAAATCACTTTACTATTTGTTAAAATTAATAAGTATTGAACAATTAAATGCATGCTATTCTCTTAAAGCTAGTAGTTCTCTTAAGAACAAAAGACATAAGGACTAGAATAAAAGGATTAATAATGATTATCCCAACTTATTGTTTTTAAAAACTGTTTCTACAACATAAAAGAATGTACTTACTATTATTTGAAACTAGAACCAAAATAACATAGACAGACATTCTTTTCAAATTTGTGTTTGAATCATTATTAGATAAGAACCAAATTAAGTCTTCAAACAATTCTGAAGTGCACAAAGTCTGTTGACAATAAACTGAAATATAAAAATATAATTTTAATTTCTCTGCATAGTACAAATCAAATATCATTTCATTGACATTTATTGTACATAAAATCTCTGACAAAATGATATGTGCTTATTAAATTAGCAGACCAAAGAAGCAATATCTTAATCAAAAGTACTTGATCTAGGCTCTAAAAAATGTACCACAACCCCGTAGAATTTCCAATAAAAACCTAACTGAATAAAAACTTAAAATATGACACACACAGCCCCATACAGTTTGGCTCAGTGGATAGAGCCTGCAGACGGAAGGGTCCCGTGTTCGGTTCTAGTTAAGGGCACGTACCTTGGTTGCAGGCTTGATCCCTAGTAGGCAACCAATTGATGTGTTTCTCTCACATCGATGTTTCTCTCTCGGTCTCTCTCCCTCCCTTCCACTCTCTCTAAAAATCAATGGGAAAAATATCCTCAGGTGAGAATCAACAACAACAAAAAATATGACACACACAAAATTTAAGAGGATGAGTAAGTAACAAAAACATAGTAAGAGAAAAATTTAAGAAAATTCAGAAAACTGCTTTAGAAAACAGGGGAAGAAATTATATTTGTGCTATTTTTTAAGATTTTTTTAGAAATAAAAATATCTTTTCAAAAAATGATACCTACATGACAGTAGGAATTTTTTTGTGGTAATCATAAACAGATTAAAAAAATTTGAACACATGGATGGATATATAATCAATATATATATATATATATATATATATATATTTAATATATTTTATTGAATTTTTACAGAGAGGAAGGGAGAGAGATAGAGAGTTAGAAACATCGATGAGAGAGAAACATTGATCAGCTGCCCCCTGCACACCTCCTACTGGGGATGTGCCTGCAACCCAGGTACATGCCCTTGACCGGCATCAAACCTGGGACCTTTCAGTCTGCAGGCCAACGCTCTATCCACTGAGCCAAACCGGTTAGGGCAATAATCAATATTTTATCCAGTGTCTAAAAGCAGCTATTAGACTCTTTCTAAAGGCAAGGACAATATCTATCCCCAATGCCTACCACACAGCTTAATTCTTAGCAAGTAATGAATATTTAATGGATAAAAATATCTCTGTATATAAAAGGCTAATATGCAAAGTGTCCCATAGGGAGTTCAATTGCTCGCTATGACGTGCACTGACCACCAGGGGTGGCACAGAACAAAGCAAAGCCCCAGCTGGCAGCCAGGAAAGGAAGGCCCCGACCAGCAGCCAGAAGGCCCCCGATCAGCCCTGATCCCCGGCCAGGCCTGGGGACCCTACCCATGCACAAATTTCACTGGGCCTCTAGTAAGAATATAAAGTTGTTTAACAAATCAATGGTTTAGATTCAAACTCATTTCAGAAAAATTGTATGAATTTGTATACCTAGAGCATATTTATCCATATACAAGATGGTTGTAGGTTATCTTCATCTTTTGATTCAATGAACAAAATAGAAAAATCAGTTCTAGGCCCACTGCATATAAAAATTCATTAAGCGATTGATGATGGTACTATCTCAAATCAGTGTGAAAAAAACAACTTTTTAAATAAGAAGTGTTAGGATAGCTGGGTTGCCATTTTAAAACAAGGTAAAACTGGAGCTATTCATCACACCATAATTCAGAAAATATTTAAAAGAATCAAAAATGTAGAAGTGAAATAAAAAACCATACAAGTACCAACAGAAAATGTGGGTAGATTCCCCTATAAGCTGGGACTATGGAAAACTTTCCTATGGCTCAAAATACAAAACAAAATGGGAAAGAAGGATGAATTTTATTTTTATAAAATAAAAAAAATAAAAATAAAACTTATGCATGGTAGTAAAAAATAAAGTGAAAATAATTATTTCCAACTAATGGCAAGGAGAATGTGAAAGATTTTGAATGGACAAAATTATTACTGAATGTCCTATCTAGTGCACCCTTCTAGATTATTTGTGTCTTTCACTGTCTTTATTTCCTTCCCAATTCTGTAAATTATTTTTTTAAACTGATAGTAATGCAAGTTACACCTGTCAACAGAAATGAAAAACATTTGGACATTAGAATGCAATTAACTATTGCCCTGCAGATATTGACCAATTAAGTGCCTATTTATAAGTCTATTAGAGGCGTGGTGCACGAAATTCGTGCACTCGGGGGGGGGGGGGTCCCTCAGCCCTGCCTGCGCCCTCTTGCAATCTGGGATTCCCTTGGGGGAGTGGGCCTAAGCCATCAGTTGGACATCCTTAGCGCTGCCATGGAGGCAGGGGAGGCTCCCGCTACTGCTGCTGTGCTGACCAGCCATGAGCCCGGCTTCTGGCTGAGAGGCGCTCCCCTGTGGGAGCACACTGACCACCAGGGGGAAGCTCCTGCATTGAGTGTCTGCCCCTGGAGGTCAGTGTGAATGATAGTGACCAGTCGTTCTGCCGTTTGGTCGATTTGCATATTAGCCTTTTATTATATAGGATTTTAGCATTCTTAAATGCCTATATTGGTTTTTGCCACTGCCTTTAAAACACTTGTTACCTTTTACTGATTCTTTCATTAGTTAATAAGTTAAATATAATCTTTAGCATACATTAATTAATTTTTAAAAATATGTTTCTATTGATTTCAGAGAGGAAGGGAGAGGGAGAGACAGATAGAAACATCTATGATTAGAGAGAATAATTAATTGGCTGCCTACTGCACTCCCCCCACTGGGGATCAAGCCTGCAACCCAGGTATGTGCCCTTGACCAGAACTGAACCCAGGACCCTTGCGTCTACAGGCCAATGCTCTCTCCACTGAGCCAAACTGGCTAGGGCTGGCATACATTAATTTAAATAAATAAATAAATAAATAAATAAATAAATAAATAAAATACCTGGATAAAACTATCCAGACACATACAAAAGACATTTAATTCTAAAATTATTTTTAGCAGTTTATTAACGTATAACACAATGCTTGAAGGACAGTGAAATAAAGTTTTTATATTTTACCATTTTTTTCTGCAACAGTTCCTAAAATATATAAGGCTGCTTCTTTCACCATGCTATGTTCACTTGACCTTGCAAGATTTTTTACAAACATCAAACCACCAATTTCCCGAAAATATACACCTGCATCACCTGTAGGATGTGCAAACAAAACAAGACAGAAATCATATTTATTATGATTATTCTTTTAAGGATAAAATAAATCGTATGAACATAGTAACAAAACATGTAGAGCAACTGAGTGGAAGAAAAAGGGCTATGCATATTTCATATGTCACAATACTAAAGAACTAGAATCATAGATAAAAATTCATTATCATGTCTTACTGTTTTGTTGACAAATTGAATGAATAGTGACCAAAGCTTCCTTTTGTGATAAAGGGTTGTCCATTTGATACTTCAGACACTCCAATAATAAGTTCAGGTCAGTCTTCATTTCTAAAGAACAAAAATTTCATTATTTTAAACCAAATGTTTCTTTTTAAAAAGTAACCATTTAAATTTCACTTTCTAAATATATATATCATTGTAATGTTTGCTTTTTAAAAATAAGTATGCATTACTTTTATAGTCTAACAAAAAAAGACATATAAAACAATTATGTTCCTTAAATAAAAGAACTTGAACTTCTTAAAATTATTTGATCTTCTCCTTTCATGAAATATAGGAATAGAAAATCCAAATATTATTCTCTTTAAAGCTACACTGTTTTAAATATCTGCCATTTAGACATAAGCTAAATAAAAATGAAAATATGATGTTAGAATTTGTGGGATGCTACTAAAGCCTGTCTTAAAAAAAAAGGTCTCAAAGTAATGATCTTGCTTCTACCTTAAGAAACTAGAAAAAGAGTAAATTAAACCCAAAGCAAATAGAAGGGAAGAAATTATAAAGATTAAAGCTGAAATTAATGAGATAGAAAAGAGAAAAACAATAGAGCTGATTCTTTGAGAAGATTAATGAAACTGAAAAACCTCTACACAAACTGATCAGGAATGAAGGAGAAAAGACACAAATTACCAATATCAGAATGGGAGAGATGGCATCACCATAGATTCTACAGATAATAATAGTTATGTACAACTTCATACCTATATGACTTAGGTGAAATGGACAAATTGCTTGAAAAACACAAATTACTAAAACTCACCCAGGAAGAAACAGATAACCTAAATAATCATATCTCTGAAGGAAATTAAAACCAACATTAAAAACCTTTCTGTAAAAAAAAAACACAACCCTCCAGCCCTAACTGGTTTGGTTCAGTGGATAGAGGGTCAGCCTGTAGACTGAAGGGTTCCAGGTTCAATTCTGGTCAAGGACACATGCCCAGGTTGCAGGCTTGATCTCCAGTGTTGGGTGTTCAGGAGGCAGCTGATCAATGATTCGCTCTCATCATTGATGTTTCTATCTCTCTCCCCCTCTCCCATTCCTCTCTGAGATTAATAAAAATAATATTTTTAAAAAATATATATATTTTATTGATTTTTTTACAGAGAGGAAGGAAGAGGGATAGATAGTCAGAAACATCGATGAGAGAGAAACATCGATCAGCTGCCTCCTGCACACCTCCTACTGGGGATGTGCCTGCAACCAAGTTACATGCCCTTTGACCGGAATCGAACCTGGGACCTTTCAGTCCGCAGGCCGACGCTCTATCCACTGAGCCAAACCGGTTTTGGCAAATAATATTTTTTTTTTAAAAAAAAACCCTCCAGGTTCAATTCAGATGACTTCATTTGTAAATTCTCCCAAATATTTAAGGAAGAAATAATATTGATTCTACACAACTATGAACATTTGACACTGATGCTTTCAAGTAATCTTTCTCACAAAGCATTCTTCTAATGTCATCTGGCTATCATCTAAAAGCCCTAACATTTCTCAATACCTAAACTATATCAAAGCTATGCTAGCTTATAGGAACTAGAGAGGATTCCTGACCTCAAAATGAAGAGAGGTGAGCGCAAAGACCAAGATGGTATGGGGCATCATGTGCAAAAAAAGGCCATGCCTATGCCAAAACCGGTTTGGCTCAGTGGATAGAGCGTCGGCCTGCGGACTGAAGGGTCCTGGGTTCGATTCCGGTCAAGGGCATGTAACTTGGTTGCGGGCACATCCCCAGTGGGAGGTGTGCAGGAGGCAGCTGATCAATGTTTCTCTCTCATCGATGTTTCTAGCTCTCTATCCCTCTCCCTTCCTCTCTGTAAAAATATCAATAAAATATATATATATATATCAAAAAGGGGGGGGGGGGAAAGGCCATGCCTAAAAAAGAATTTAATCACTCCATGCCACAGCCTATAAATATAGAAGACTCCTTCCCAGTTGGAGGGAAGGTGCCATTAAGAGCATGAGCTCACCCTTTCCATTCCTTCATAAAAGAATAAAGTTTCTCCTCTGCTTTACCAAACTAGGTTTTGTTCTATTGGTGCAAACAGTACTGGGCGGAAGGACTCTGATTTGGGTCCCAGGACCTGAAAGGTCAATAACACTAAGGCTGACTTCCAAAATCCCACATTACATTCCTGACTCTCCATTCACCTTTCTGAAATGTTTTTTTCAGTCTTTAGCCAAATCCTTATGTGATAGTGTGCATTAAGAGGAACACTATTCCCCATTCTATTCTCTCTTAATATTTCCTCTCTGGTAATTTCCTCCATGCCCATGGATTTCATTTTTATTATACTGAGGATCAGTCTGAAACCTTCCAGGCATACTTTGATGGTAGTTCTCTGAGGTTCCCAACTCTTCTTGTATTTACCTCCATTAAATCAACTTTCATATGGTGTTCTAATTATCAGTATATCTTTTCCCATTAGAATGTCAGTTTCCCGAGTGACTGTGACAGGCACAGAGTAGGTGCTTGATAAATATTTATGTAAATTGCTGAATTATTCTTTCATTTTCTGGATCCTCTCAGATAATCTGCAGTATTACCCACAAATATATGAAACTAATTCCAGACATATGATCCATGAATTTCTCACCTTGTATTTTCTTTGTGTCCTCACTTTCCATGCTTGTCTGTTTTTTTTCCCCCTTACATTTCACCTATAAGATAAAGGTATTTTTCTCCACTTAAATCAATGTTTAAAATATACAGATGAGCCCTGAGGCTCAGCTGGTTGAGCATTGTCCCCTGCACAGAGAGGTTGCAGGCTTGATCCCGGTCAGGGCACATGCCTGGGTTGCAGGCTTGATCCCCAGTTGCGGGCATGCAGGAGGCAGCCGATTGATGTTTCTCTCTCCCTCTCCCTTCCTCCCTCTCTGTTTCTAAAATCAATAAAAACATATTTTGAAAAAAGAAATATACAGCCCTAGCCGGCTTGGCTCAGTGGACTGTGAGAGTCGGCCTGTAGACTGAAGGGTCATGGGTTTGATTCTGGTCAAGGGCATATGCCTGGTTTGCGGGCTCAATCCCCAGTGTGGGGTGTGTTGGAGGCAGCCGATCAATGATTCTCTCTCATCATTGATGTTTCTATCTCTCTCTCCCTCTCTCTTCCTCTCTGAAATAAATAAAAACATATTTTAAAAAAGAAATATACAGATGATGTATTATAGAATTGTACACTTGAAACCGATATAATTTTATTAACCAATATCACCCCAATAAATTTAACTAAAAATTCTTTAAAAAAACATTTCCTTCACATAAATAAATAAATGGATGAACATTTGAGAAGTCCAGGATTATAAATGCAAAGGGACAGTGAAGGAATAGTTTTCCTGAAGCCAGAGAGCAGGGGTTGAATCTACAAATTATTACATGTGTGATACAAGGTGTGCTTTAGTTCTCTGAGGCTCAGTTTCCTCATCTGCAAAATGGGAAATTCCTACTTCAGAGTTGTTACAAGAATTATACGTGAAAACATTAAAAAATGCAGCTGGCATTCTTAAGTATCACAGGCATTCAACACATTCTATTAAATAAACACACAAGCCCTACCCAGTTTGGCTCAGTGGATAGAGCATTGGCCTGCAAACTGAAGGGTCCTGGTTCGATTCCCGTCAAGGGCAAATGCCCAGGTTCCTGGCTCAGGAGCGTACATGGCACTTGATCCCCAGTAGAGGGTATGCAGCAGGCAGCCAATCAATGATACTCAATCATTGATGTTTCTATCTCTCTCCCTCTCTGAATCAATAAAAATATATTTAATAAATAGATAAACACACGAATAGTTGGTTAACTAAATCTAACTAGTCCTTTTCTGGTCCTTCTTATTGTCTTTCCTATAAATTTTCATCCCATCCTTTCAGATTGGGCATCCCTTCATGAATCAGAAGTTTAACACACACACAACACACACACACACACACACACACACACACACACACACACACACACACAGTCATTAGAATTGCATTTCTCTTCATAAGCTAAGCTTAATACTAAAAATTTTTCTAACAACCCATGGCTTGTTCAAGATAGTATTCCGCTATTAACTTAAATCTTTGTTTATATATCATTTGTTATAATAATTTTTAAAATAACCAGCAGCCCTGATATGACTGACCTCTTATATGCTTTATTTTTAAATGCTAATTTTTTGGAAAAAATCTATCGGTCCAATTAACTTCTTAAACCAATAAATCAGAACTTACAGAACTCTAAAATACTTATGTACTTCATCATTACGTGGTTCATGGGAGACACTGAATTACCCTTTCTATTTTTCATTCTCTCTCTCAAAATGAAAATAAAATTCCCAAACAATTTTAAATGTGAGAATCTTTTACAAATATACAAGTGTATACTAGTTTTGCCATTTTTACCTAAATATTCCATTTTAAAAATGGTTAGGCATATAGTACATCCACAGGATACTGTTTACTCAAAATGTTTAAAAGGAAAAATACTTGTTACAAAAAAGCAACATAACAACACTTGTCTTTAGCTGGTGGTTCTATGGTGTTTTATTCCAGTTTTCTATTTATCACAATTTTTATAATACAAGTTTCTAATGTCCCATAAGTCCTACTGGAGGCCAAGCACTGTTCTAGAAACCTTTTAACTATATTTTTAGTCAGTAGATTGGAGCAGCCGTCGCCTAAATCCTCATCATCTCACCATCTCACCCGTTTGCACAAGTAAAGGTACGTGATCTTTCCAAGGAGGGAAGGCTAAGCCCACCCAGTTTCCTGAATTTCCGCTCATGAACTGGCAGAACAGAGCTGGCAGAACTCCTTTGGAAAAGGCCTAACGGTACCAATGGACACAGACACCAGGGGGGTGAGGGCATGAGTGGTGGGGGGTGCGGAGGTGGGGGACAAGGGGGGGATAAGGACACATATGTAATACCTGGCTTAATCAATAAAGAAAAAAAGAAGAAGAAAAGCACAGGCGGTGCCTCAGGCTCTCCGTAGACCAGGTTGTCCAACGCCTGCGAGGGACGGGGCGCTGGCTAAAGGCCCCACCACCGAGCGATTCCCCAGCAGCGGGTGGGCCCAGTTCCGGTGCTGGTGCTGGCGGCAGCAGGTGCGGCTGAGCGCAGGGTCCGCCCACTGTCCCAGGACGACCTCCCCAGTGGTTCCCACCCTTCCCTACATCAGAATCACCTGGGGAGGCGCCGTGGATTCTGAAGTGGAAAATTGCCAAGCTCTAGACACCTGCCTAAATGGTGGGAGCCAATGCTTTGTCCCACTGTGGGGACTGCAGCCTCCTCAGAAAGATCCCTTCCCACACGCACAGCCCATGCCCTCACGCTCAAGCCATCCCCTCACGAGGGCCGGCTAAGAAGGGCACAGCAGGGCCTTCTGCATCCTGGCCACTGTGAGGAACACCTGGGCAATGGACAGGCTCCGGGGCAGGGCTGAGGGGGGACCCGAACACGAACACGCAGGGAGCCACGGTCTTTACCCTCAAGTCGCCAGGCTCTGGGCCTCCACTCTTTATCCTTTGCTGCCTGCCTACCACGACGCCGCAGCCCGTTTCCCACCGAGAGGATGAGAATCACTTCCGTGGGGCGGGACTTCCGGCAGCCCCGCCCCCAGGGGGAATCTCTCCCCAAGGGCAGGTGTTAGCAAATCCGTGGATTGACGTCTTTAAGTGGTGGAAAAGTCACAACTTCAAGGGTAAATCCTCCAATCTCCCTGCCGGTAAATGCTTCCTTTACTCAGAGGGGCGTTCACCCCAAAGAGTTAGCTGGGAGGGCTCCCTAATGGAAAAGGCGATCACCTATCACGGAGTATGGCCTGGAGGCGCCGGCAGTCGGGCCCTCATTCCTCCCAACCTTCCCTCCGAGGTGCATTATGTCCTTGTTTTCTGATAAAACTAATTCGTCTGAAATATTTGCTTTTAAAATTCTATTAATTTTAACAAATAGGGATGGTCCTAAGATGTCCAGAGCTAAAATCTATACATGTATTAAATTCATTATTTAAGACTGTAAGAAAAAAGTACTTAAAGCTATTTCTGATGAAACACGATTTCTATAAGTAACTTTGAAACAGCAAGCTGAAAATAGCGAACTCAATTATAAATGGATAGCTCTTACTCTCTGGGAAACATGACTGCTTCCTTCTCACCCTATCCCCCTCCTCCCCGCCAGCGCCCCCCAAACAAGACTACATTATTACAAATGAGAAAATGTTTATTAAGCAAACAATTTAACAGTTTTCCCATGGCAGAATTTTACAGATTCGAGCACAACCCAAAGGCAATTATAGTCTCAATTATTAACACACTACATAGGATACTTATTCTACAACTGAAAAGTTGCTGAAGTTTGTGACATGCCACTATAAATGTAAGTATTATTAAAAATTACAAATTGTTTGGTGATTATTTTGATAACTTCTTGAGCAGCAGCTCCTGCAAGGAGAAAGGAAAAAAGCAAATCTTTGAAAAAGGTAAGTTTCAAGAATTATATAAAAATATCAATTCTGTAAAGAAAACCTTCCCTTTTTCCAAAAGCAAAGGTGTTTAAAAGTAATCCAAAACAGACATAATTTACTGTCATATCAAAATAAAGGACCATAATTTTTAGTAACCATGTTATTAAAAGTTTTGTTTTATACATTCATAGCTTGGGATATTATGCCACAGTTTTAAAGAATGAAGTATTTTTAATTAAGGTAGTTTTGAAACATTAGCAAGATATATTAAGTAAAAAAACATCAAAATAGTAGTATAGTTGATTGCTTTTTATTTTATTTTATTTTTTTAATATATTTTATTGATATTTTACAGAGAGGAAGGGAGAGGGATAGAGAGTTAGAAACATCGATGAGAGAGAAACATTGATCAGCTGCCTCCTGCACACCTCCCACTGGGGATGTGCCCGCAACCAAGGTACATGCCCTTGACCGGAATCGAACCCGGGACCCTTCAGTCCGCAGGCCGACGCTCTATCCACTGAGCCAAACCGGTTTTGGCGTTGATTGCTTTTTAAAGGATACATATAGGCAGAAAAGATTCTCTAAGGACTCCCTTCTGCTTTACTTTTACAATAAAAAGAGAATAAAGGTGTATTTGTTCTAAATACATTTGTAATTTGGAAAAAATCCCTATGAAATATTGCTGTATGTACTCAAAACAAAAATAGAACAAACAAAAAAATTACTAAGAAAAAAATTCTTCATCTTTTATAACCTGAAGCTTGATCTTTCTCAAACTCTCGTTAATTAAGTACAATGTGAGACTCTACTCTACCAGACGCTGTTCTAGGCACCAGGAATATGGTAGGAACAGAAGACAAAGTCAGTGCCCCATGGACCTTCCCTTCCAGCACAGTGAGGGAGAGACCATTTGCAAATGAGTAAAACAGCATCTCAAATGGCCTTAGTGCTAAGGAAAACAGCAGGAAGAAGGCATGAGTGCAAGAGGGGGGCCTCAGCTTTAAATCGGAGTGAGGAAGGTCTCACAGGGAAGATATTTAAAACAAAGACCTGGACAAAGTGAAGAAATATAAAGGCGTTGTGCCACTTAATATTCAACATCCTGCTTCACTGACCTCCCTCAGTAAAATAGTTAAAGAAAACAAAACTGTCCCGGCCGGTTTGGCTCAGTGTATAGAGCGTTGGCCTGCGGACTGAAAGGTCCCAGGTTTGATTCGTCAAGGGCACGTGCCCAGGTTGCGGGCTTGATCCCCAGTTGGGGTGGGGGGTGGGGGGCGTGTAGGAGGCAGCCAATCAATGATTCTCATCATTGATGTTTCTATTTCTCTCTCCCTCTCTGAAATCAATAAAAACCTTTAAAAAAACAAAAAAACTTGATAACTATACTATATAACAACAGATGCCAGTCTTCTCATCCTTGGAACTCACCCCCTAAGAACGCAGCAATGGTGTGTGGCTCAGCAGCTCCGTATCGGCAACTTTAGGAAAGAAAGGAGACATGAACTTCGACTAGCTTAGGACAGGCACAAGTATTATTTCTTAATATGGCTTAAGAAATACTCACAATTCGTGGACATAATCATCTTTCACCATTACAGACAGTCCATATTCCTGAAGAAAGCCAGTGAGACAAGACTTCAACTTTCCTATATCTTCTTCAACTTGATAATTAGATACCCCTACAAATATACATGCAAATTAATTCTCATTGAAATAAACATGATTCAAAATGAATGGCTACCTCCTTTATTTACTCCAGTTTCAGGTGTTCTAATAAAAAAAAGTAAGGTGTGAAAATGAAGAACAAAAATAACAGAATGTATGAGACCAATATTTGCAAATATCACAAATCTGTAACAATCAAAGAAACCATCAAAAACCTATTAAAATTTGAGTTTGATAAGCCTCCTTTGTTCACTGCTCCATCTCCAGTATCTGGAAGAGTGTCTGGCACACAGTTGGTGCTCAATACTTTAATAGAAGAATTGAATGAATGAGAAAGTGATGTCGTATTTATACCCTTTGTAAAAATTATGGTGTTTATTATTCATTTCCAAGAGATTAAATGACACAGAGGACATAAAACTATAACAACAGGTAACATTGAGCATTAACAGATGCTGGTTACTGCTATAAGTATCATATGTATACTGTTTAGTTTAATCCTCACAATCACCTTATTAAGTAGGTACTATTATTCCCATTTTACAGATGAAAAAACTGAGACACAGATTATTTGCCTGAGTTATTTAGCTCATAAATAGCAAAACAGATACAAACCCAGACAGTTGTTAATAATTAAGCTATAACATCTCCAAAGGTAAGCTATTGTTATTACTACTGGAAGTTAAAATATAATTGCCATAACATTCACGTATTAAAAAAAATCAGTATTTTTTAACTACTATGGTTTAAAAATGATCACCACTACTCTTCCTCATAATAGCAATACCTACCCTTTATTGAGTACTTACAAGGTGCTAGGCAGTGTGTAGTGATTTTCATACATCACATATTTAACCCTAACAGTCTAATAGAGTAGATACTATTATTGCCATTTCATAAATATGAGACCTGAGACTTAGAGGGAAACAGTGACTCATCCAAGTTGAAGAGATAGTAAGTGACAGAGCTTGGATCTGAACCTAGGTTCAAAGCCTATGCTCTACGTTGCTACTCTCCCAAGATGGCTCCCCAATGTATACCCCTTCATGCCCTCATGTAGCCCCCTTCTACTCAATCTAAGCTGGCCCTGTGAAGCAAATAGAACACAACGTAAGTGATGCTGTGACTTCTAAGACTTAAGTCATAAAAAGCCTTGTACCTTCCACCTGGGTCTTTTGGAATGTTAATTCTAGGAAAGCCAGACACCATGTAAGAATTCTACCCTAGAACTGCCATGCTAAAAGGAAACCCTAGCTAGCTATGTGGTGACAGATGCCTGACAAGCCCCCAGTAGTTCCAGTACTCCTGACTAAAGGGCCGACATCTGAGCAAAAATGACTTCTCAGATGTCGAATTCAGTCAAGCCTTCAGAATGACTCCAGTTCTAGGCATCATGCAAGATCCTTGCTCCTCACTGAGATAGGCCTAACTGAGCCCAGCCAATTCACAAAGTCATCATAATTTATTGTTTTAAACTACTAAGTTTTGAGATGGTTTGTTATTCAATGGATAATAAAAAACATTCTAATCAAATAATACAAATAAAGCAATACATATAGTGTTTATGCATTTTCTTTCTTCTGATAAGCTAGCTCATTAAGACTGTTACTCAGTAGACAGATGACATCAATTGGGGCAACAGGTTTTATGATACACCTAGAATGTACTGCTATGCAATAATCCTGCATAATTAAACTTATCTTAATAAAAATTTTCTGGGCAACTGAAAATCTTTGAAATTATGCCAATTCCCTAATCATTATATTTAACAGATAACAAAAATTAGATATTAAGCAAAGAAATCTCTACATCTTCAGAGCTCTGAGTTCAGGAGTCACTGGCATACTTCTTGTGACTTTCCATTTCCACTAAATGAAACTCAGTGACTCTTAGAGGTAAACTGTGAAAAATGACAGAAAAATGTTTCTTCTATATGCTATCCATTCAACCAACATTCCCTTGTAGTGGTTTAGAATCAAACACTATTTGCAAATAGTTACACTTACAAAACAAATGGTAGTTCCTCAATAAGATATAATGTAAACTGTTTGCAATGTAAAAATCAAGGACCAATTATAAACACCCAAGAACACTTTAAGATTTAATTCAAGTGTCTACTTAAGATTTTATTATATTTGATAATTCGATTGCTATTCTTACCTGGGTATCTACCATGTTGTTTATGAAATCTATCCACAGCCCGTAACATTAAGTATAATACTATCTCATTATCTGGACTGTCCATGCTGGAAACTGAAAGGGAAAGAATTCAATATAATTTGGGTAATTCATGACATAAAAACAATAAAGGATGGACCTTACTATATACTCAAATTTTAGGTCTCAAGGCAATTTTACCAGAAAATTTTAGTATTTTGTGACAATAAAATAGAAAATGATAAATAATAGTAAAATAAAGGGAGATACATTAAGATAAAACCCAGTTGTCTTAGACTATTATCTAGTCACCATAATCTCTACTAAAGTAGTAACATGCTGCCCTAGCTGGTTTGGCTCAGTGGATAGAGCGTCAGCCTGCAGACTGAAGGGTCCTAGGTTCGATTCCAGCCAAGGGCACATGCCCAGGTTGTGGGCACAATCCCCAGTAGGGGGCGTGCAGGAGGCAGCCAATCAATGATTCTCTCTCATCATTGATGTTTCTATCTCTCTATCACTCTCTCTTCCTCTGTGAAGTCAATAAAGAAATATATTTTTTTTTAAAATAAAAAAATAAAGTAGTAACATGATGACTTTAGCTCTTCTATTTATCACACAACTTAGTAACCTACCTAAATACAATTGTATATATGTATTAAGTTTTACATTGTGAAATTATGACTACTTGGATAGGTTTACAGAATTAAATTTAGAGTATAAATATTTCCATTATCATTTATATTATCACCATATACTCATTATTATTATAAATAAAATATTAATCTCTTTAAAATTAAAGCTGCGGTACATTTATACAATGGAATACTACTCAGCTGTAAAAAAAGGAAACTTTATCCTTTGTGACAGCTTGGATGGAACTGAAGAGCATTATAATAAGTTAAATAAGCCAGTCAGAGAAAGACAGGTACCATAGGATTTCACGCATATGTGGAATCTAATGAACTAACAAAAGCAGAATAAAGGCAGATTCATAGAGAGAGAGCAGGCTCACAGCTGTGGGGTGGCGGGGTGAGACAGGAGGGGGAGAGAATTGAGCAAAAAAGAAAAGAAGAAAAGAAAAAGAGAACTCATGAACACAGACAACAATGTGGTGATTGCCGGGAGAGTGGGTGTGGGGGGAGTTGAATGAGGATATAAGGGTGATAAATGGTGATGGACAGAGACTTGACTTGGGGTGGTGAAGACGCAAATGATGTACTGTAGAACTGTGCAACTGAAACCTGTAAATTCTGTTAACCAGTGTCACCCCATAAATTCAATTTTTAAAGGAAGGATGGAAAAAAATAAAATTAATAACCTAGCATCAAAAGATTATTATACTTACTAATTTCATCCCTGTTAACTGTATCCAAGCCATATTCTTCAGCTAAGGATCGGCATCTTACCACTCGAAGAAATGCAGAATTGCTACCTGAACACAGGAAAGACATTATAGAGGTAACTAATTGACACATGAATATTCCAAATCACAAATCTCTTTAAGAACAGGAAATTGTGTCTATACTCTTCACAGACATGGTAACGTGAAGAAATGTCTCCTACTTGACTCTAATGGTTAGCAGGGAAGGCACTAGAACATAAGTCATCCTAAATTCATGTCCTTGGCACTACAACCAGTTCAGCACTGAATAAGTACGTGATGGCACCTCTCTGAGCCTCAGAAGGGGATAATATTATTTACCTTTGAAAGTTATGGATGCAAAGTACCTAGCACAATGCCTGATAGGGCTCAATGAACAGTAGTTATCATTATTATGGATAAGTAGTCCGAAAGTAAAGTGTTAAATATATTGTGCTCTTGGTATATGTAAGGTTTTAACAACACAAAAAAAAATTATATTATGGAAATTTTCAAACATATCCCAAAATAGAGGGAACAGAATAAATCCTCAAATACACAACATCCAGCTTTTAATCTGGTATCATATGATTTAGTAGAACAAACACTGTATGCTGAAACAAGGTGCAAGATTAATAATGGAACAAAACATTAAAACTAAGCCTAAACAAAGACTGGGAAAGAGTGAAGAAATGGAGAAGTTTGATAAATATATTTTAGGATTGAGGAGCATGCAAAATGTAGACTTTATCTTCAGAAAGCATGTAAACAGATTGTATTATTCTTAAACTAGGTCTTAAATTAAAAAGAAATGCTTCAGAGAACAGTGGCATGAGATGGCTGGGCAAGCAGGCAGAGACCAGATCATGCAAGGCCTTGTAGGTTGAAGGAAGGTGATCCATTTTCATTGCAGGTCTGGCAGAAAATGGTATGGTCTAATTGCCTATTTAAGAGATCTCTCTGACTGCTCGTTGGGAAATGGGTTGAATAGAGGCAAGAGTAGAAGGGGTATCATTTCAAACTGCACTGGAAAAGGAAAAATGGTGTAGAGACAATAAAATATTAGTGGCTCCCAGGGGTTAGGGGGAAAGGAAGAGATGAATAGGCTGAGGACAGGAAATTTTTAAAAAAACGTATTTTATTGATTTTTTTACAGAGAGGAAAGGAGAGGGATAGAGAGTTAGAAACATCGATGAGAGAGAAACATCAATCAGCTGTCTCCTGCACACCCCCTACTGGGGATGTGCCCGCAACTAAGGTACATGCCCTTGACCGGAATCGAACCTGGGACCCTTGAGTCTGCAGGCCGACGCTCTATCCACTGAACCAAACCATCTAGGGCAATGAACGCAACACCTAACTGGACAGGAAATTTTTAAGACGGTGAAACTATTCTGTATGATACTATAATGGTGGGTGCTTGTCCTTACACATTTGTCAAAATCCACAGAAGGTACATCACCTGTTTATTCTAATGTAAACTGTTGACTTTGGTGATGATGTGTCCATGTCAGTTCATCGACTGTAACCAATGTGCCACGCTGGTGGGGGGTGTTCATAATGGGGGAGGGTGTGAATGTGTTGGGTCCGGGGGTACACAGGAAATCTCCTTACTTAGCACTCAACATTGCTATGATCTTAAAATTGCTCTTAAAAATAAAGTTCAGCCCTAGCCAGTTTGGCTCAGTGAGTAGATTGTTTGTCTGCAGACTGAAGGGTCCCTGGTTTGATTCTGGTCAAGGGCACATGCCTGGGTTGTGGGCTCAGTCCCCAGTGGGGGGCATGCAGAAGGCAGCCATTCAGTGATTCTCTCTCATCATTGATGTTTCTCTCTCTCTCTCTCTTTCCCCCTTCCTCTCTGAAACCAATAAAAATATTTTTTTAAAGTAGGTTTAGTTATTCATATGGAAAATAATACAATCCTATATAATAAAGAGGTAATATGCAAATTGACCATCACACCCTCACACAAGATGGCCACCCCCATGTGGTCACAAGATGGCCGCCACAAGATGGCCAGCAGGGGAGGGCAGTTGTGGGCGATCAGGTCAGCAGGGGAGGGCAGTTGGGGGTGACCAGGCCAGCAGGGGAGGGCAGTTGTGGGGGACCAGGCCTGCAGGGGAGGGCAGTTGGGGGTGATCGAGCCTGCAGGGGAGGGAGGGCAATTGGGGACAACCAGGCCAGCAGGGGAGGGCATTTAGGGGTGACCAGGCCAGCAGGGGAGGGCAGTTGGGAGGGATCAGGCCTGCAGGGGAGGGCAGTTGGGGGCAATCGGGCTGGTAGGGGAGGGCAGTTGGGGGCGATCGAGCCGGCAGGGGAGCATCGATCAGGCTGGCAGGGGAGTGGTTAGGGGGTGATCAGGCTGGCAGGCAGAAGCGGTTAGGGGCAATCAGGCAGGCAGGCAGGTGAGCGGTTGGGAGCCAGCAGAACCAGATTGTGAGAGGGATGTCCGACTGCCGGTTTGGATTGGGCCTAAACCGGCAGTCGGACATCTCCCAAGGGGTCCCAGATTGGAGAGGGTGCAGGCTGGGCTGAGGGACACCCCCCACCCCAGTGCATGAATTTCATGCATCGGGCCTCTAGTAATTAATAAGTAATAATACAAGAATAACTGTTTCTTGTACTCACAACTGTAAACCTACTTTAAAAAAAAAATAGTACATTAGAAAAAGAAATGCTTCGGGTCTACTGAGGAGTTATCAAAAACACCTGGAGCCTAACCATCTTAAACTAGATGGTAAAATTCTTAATTCTATTACAGTCACTAAACCCAGACCAAACTGAGTAGTTAAACCAATACTCCCCATGTACTAATGACTCGACTTCATACTCAAAGCCTTCAGATAAAACTTTCCCAAATTAGTTAAAATCAATAAGCTGAAAAGAAGTCGGTATTAATGACAATTTTCAAATAACTGACCTTCATGTCTTTTTTGCATTGCCATAGATAGATTTGTTCTAGCTCTGACCCAGTCTTAAAATAATCTCCATTTATTATTACATTATAAGAATAAAAAACCTTACCCAATAATATTTATCTATACCATGAGATGATGAAAAATTTTTAATTTCAACTATTTAAAATTCCTGGGAACACTCCTTATGGCACATTTTTATGAAACGAAATAAGGAAATTAATTCAAGGGGACTTACAGAGTAATTTTAATTCTTTCTCTGAAATGGACTCTGGTGCCTGTAAAGAGACAATGCAGATTTTGCTCCAGTATAAAAGAGCAGGTTAGCAGAGGGCACAGCACAAAGACGATCACTGTGGGATGGGAAGGCTTTCTCCAAGTGCTGGGAGAGCACTGGAAAAACACCATTTTCTCCTTAAAAGTCTTTCTCATGAGGCAGGCAAGTGAGAGATCCCTCTAAAAGCACAGAGCCAGTGCCATGCCCTCCATCTCTAAACCTTTTCTGGCTGAAGTAAGGGATCAGGCCGACATGGGGCTGTGCTGTCCATCAAAGGCGGTGTGCCCAGCAGCTTACCCGGCCTACAGACTGCAGCAGTTTGGCAACATGATTACCCACAGCAGCAGCATCTTTCTTTGCTTTTTCACGGTAACTGAGAAAAAGGGGGGGGGAAAGCTATTATTAACAAATTGTAAATATCACCAGGAAGCAAACAAAAAATTGTTTTCCTTTTCATGAAAAAAGACTGGTCTGGAACATATGAAATGTGAAAATGCCATGGAAATGCTGCCAGCAGCACCTGTTAGTGGTTGGGGATCTTCCCAGTGTTAGTGATGGACACTTGGAATCCAATAATAGTCAGGTTCCCTCTGTAACTAACAGCACCCAACTTAAAAACTGCCCTCCATAATCCATGGTCCATGCTTCTCTAACAAAATCTGCAACACATGTTACTAAAGAACATGATTTTTCTCCTTGAAGTCAAGTCCAAGGAAAGTTAAATAATTCAAAACTGTCCACCTGCAATGTAAAATTTTAAAGTCTATTTACATTTTCACCCTTTGAAAATGATACGTGTTAAGCTAACTCCCTCCAATGTGAGGTCATACTTCTTTCTATCCTCAATTGACTTTTCCCAAGTTTTAAGTAGTTGAACTTTTAGGCTAAGACAACAAAGATTTTTAAACAACGACTGAGATGAAGAGTGCAATCTGTTAAGGAACAGAGATCTTTTCTGTGTGTCATTATTTGGCCCTTGAGGAAACCAAGCCAGTGGCCCTGGATTCATCTGCACCAAATCCAAACTACATAAGGGTAAAATCCATTGAGAACCATCCTTTTGACAGTCTATCTGGGTTCAGGCTAGTGATACCTGGATAGCAGGTGTCTATCTATAGACATGAACTCTTTAAATTATGAAACATTACTAATAAAAAATTCATACAAACTGAAGACTTCCAAGTTTTAAGTTACAAATAAAAGACAGTATAGGGCCCTAGTTAAGAGTATGGAGATGGATTTAATGGGTTCAAATCCTGGTTCTGCTAGTTACCAGCTGTCTGACCCTGAATAAATTACCTTTTCTAGGCTTCAGTTTCCTCATCTATTAAACTGGGACAAAATAGTATCTCTCTCTAATGTTGTGAATATTAAATTAGTTAATACATAGGACGGCTCATAGCACAGAATTAAGTGCTCAAATGTTACGTTTTATCATGAAATACATAAGAAAAAAATCTGTCTCCTGTGGGGGGGGGGGGAACGGTATATGAGAACTCTGTACTTTCCACTCAATTTTGCTATGAACCTAAATCGATTCCAAAAAATAAAATCTATTTTTTAAAAAATCTTCCCTCTAAGTTCTTTAGCTTATTTGTAAAGCAATTAGATTATAACAGGTTTCCATTTTATTTCTGATAGGCTAGTAAAATAGTCTCATCTCTAATATAAACAAATTATTTTTTTCTGTTACATAGTTTGAAAACAGTGACTTACACATTTTGCAATTTTATATATTTGCCCGAATCTGCAATCATGTCAGGAATCGTGCCTCGGACAGGTAAATTTCCTTGACCCTCTTTAGCCACAAATTCCTTTAAGGCACGAGCTAAAATCCAAAATGATGGAGTCTGAAAGAGTAAAATAAAAAATTATTAAATGGCATTTGAATCTGACCCAAAGCTTAAGGTGGCACTATTTTTACTTTTTGTTGTTGTTACCTGTTTGGTGATATTTATGCAGTGATCATCATTAAATATATCTTCAATGCTGCTTGGGATCTACCAAAGGAACATGAAACATTTACTTATACTAAGAATCTGCCCACCTTTATTTTCATTGCTGTTTCTCTGAATAAGTTCTTTGAATTCTCAAACTGTAATCAAATACATACTTCTGATTTTCTTACATTTTTATTTAGAATGAGTACCAGATGGAGGTTTGATGAAGAAAAAGAGAATGGAAGGAAGTCACATCCTGCCCATTATTGTTAGCATTAACGAATGACCTGTTCTTTTCCATCATAAATGGAATAAAGAAGGATCCAAAGTAAACCTTTTAACATATTTACATTTTAAAATATAACAAAGATTACAGACATTAATGTCAAGTTAGAGTTGTAGTACTTCATGTTTTTCCATCTTGTCGAAAATTTTCAACCCTTTCACTCTAATTAGCGACTGTTGAAAGAGACAATCCTCTGACAAAAACTAGATAAAGAGACAACCCTCTGACAAAAACTAGATAGTTAAATTAACTAGAAAATTTAGAAAACTTTAGAAATTATAGGCTTTGATTCTACTGTGGAAAAAAATGTCTTACTGGTAACCTCCAACTGGTTTCTCTGCTTTCACTCCCCGTCCTCTACAATCTCTTCTCACAGAGCCAGATAATTTTTTAGATATAAATCTGATCACTCCACTCCCTTGCTCAAAACACTTCAATGGCCTGCAAGGATATTATGATCTGGCCCTTTCTGCCTTTCCAAACTCAAATCCCTCTGACTACTTTCCCCCTTGCTCACGTCACTCCAAGCATCCTGGCAGTTTTACTGCTTGAACAAATGCTAAGCTTCATCCCAGTTCCGGGCCTTTCTTTGCACATGTGCTTCCACAGCCTAAAAGCTCTTCTACCAGATCTCTGCATGTCACTTCACTCAGGCTTCTGCTTAAACACATCTCTTTGAGTCTCCTTGGCCCCCCTCTGGATCCCAGACCTCTGTCCTCCCCATCATGCTCTAGCTCTTCGTTCTGTTCTAATTTTGTTCATAGTACCTGGTGCATTTATCTCTTTGCTTAGTTCATTATCCCCCAGTCATGAGAACCTTGGTGTGTTTTTAAATTGGTGTAAATTTTACATTCAGTGAAATGAACAACTCTTAAATGTACAATTCAATGCATTTTGATAAATATACATATATTTTTAACCATCACCCCAATTAAGACATAGAAAATTTTTATCACCCCCAAAAATTGATTCACAAAGCACACACTTTTACTCACTCAGAAACACTACTTCTTTGTCTCCAAAAATCTTATAATGACAGCTTAAGTGCTTTTCTAACTTAAAAGGCAGCATTTGTTGCTATTTTAAATTATAAGAAAATTCTAACTTAAACTCCCAGTTGTATAATTCCTAAGTTCCCTCAAAACCTCACTTGCCAGGCTTCAATAACAAAAGGGCATCTAAAATGAGTTATCCTCCAAGTAATTTTTAAGGTATCAATGTCATTTAAAAACACCTCCTTTATATCCAAAAAATTACTGTCAAAGCAAATGCAGGCATAGCCAGTTTGGCTCAGTGGATAGATCATCAGCCTGCAGACCAAAGGGCATGTACTTAGGTTGCAGGTTCCACCCCAGCTCCGGCCCTGGTCAGGGCACGTGCAGGAGGCAACCAATCGATGTGTTTCTCTCACATCAGTGTTTCTGTCTTTCCCTCTCTCTTCCACTCTCCTTAAAAATCAATGGAAAAATATCCTCGGTTGAGGATTAACAAAAACAAAAACAAAGCAAAACAAAACAAAAATTCCATCTTTCCCTCTCTCTTCCACTTTCTCTAAATATCAATGGAAAAATATCCTCAGGTAAGGATTAAAATATAATAAAATAAAATAATAAAAGTGAAAAAAAATCTCAAGTTAAAGAAAAAAAAATCAAATGCAGGGTAAAATTTAACTTTTCAGGCAACACTATTTTGGACCAGCAAAGTATCACCTTCAGTATATAATTCCTACACCCAAACTATTACTATTCACAAATCATGTACTTCAAATAATTGATTTATATAAATCATTATATCACTATTATATACTGAAGCACTCATGTCCATTTAACTAGGACAATACAGAATATTATTAAAACAAGAGTCAATCTGTAATAGATATTAATTTCTAACCCACTATATACAACTTAGGAAATATTAACTTAAATCTAAAATCAACTATTTTATCATAAGGACTTCAAAAAACACCTTTCTACATGAATCCCTCAGCAACTCTTTTAATACCTGAGTTGTATTTAGTGCTGTGTTCACATTCTTAATAGCTTCTTCAAAATTCTCTTCATCTTCCGGAGACCCACTTTCATTCTTTAGAATTCCTATTAAAATAGAAATTGGTTAGCAAACAACCTTTTTCTTCTTTCTCTTTCTCTCCCCCCAACATTATGGAATTAACTTTGTCAGATTCTGAAGGGAGGATCAGATATTTTGAAACTTAAGAATAAATATGGTTTATCATCAGTCGTTCCTAAAACTGTACAAGGAATGGCTCCTTAATCTCCCCCAAGGCAAAATAAAATATGAACTAATGATGGCATCATTTGACAAAGGTGTTGACAGAAATCCAATAAACATTAGCAATTTGCTTTCCAAACCTTATATAACATTTAGTCACATCCCATATTACCTTGTCTAATCAAATCTCTGAACTCTTCTTTTTCTTTATACGTTTTAGGTACTCGTCCATTTGTCTAAATCAGTTAAAAAATTTAAAAACTTAGTTATAAAAACTCAAAATATGGAAATTGAGAGTCCACAATTTCCCCATTCTCCCATCCACATGAGATTTCATCAGTAAATATACACCCCAGTGAAATCAGAGGCTAACCTGATAGAAACAGAAACTGTGGGCCATTTCTCTACATTCATTCTCCACTGCCAGTTTCAGAATGACATTCATTCAAATTTCATTTTGTAAGTAAAAATATCAGTATTAAAACAGGAACTGCTAGATCTAAACTGAAAAGCACCCACCTACCCTAAGCCAAGCAAGGAAAGAAAATTAATCTCTCATTCCCTCCAATGAAATCCTTTATAATAAATTGAAAATACAGTCACATAAGGAATTTCTTTTTTTTAAAAAAGGACATACTTCACTATACCACTGTGCTAAATATTTAGCTATGATCACAATCCATGGAGTGTGGCTATGGTCCTAAAATTGAGAGAGAAAAAAATACCAGTTAACATTAATTAATATTTATTCCTCACTATCATTTTCAACCAACTCAACAATATTTATGATCATTCCCCAGTATACATGAAATAATGAATGAAAGAAAATGAACTGGGTTAATAAAAATTGCTTCACAAAACTTTTTTAGAAGCAGTGTCCAATTTGATCCTAATATGGCAGGTATGTACTATGATTGTCCCCATTTTACCATCAAAAACCAGTTTCAGAGACTGCCACCCAAAAATAAAGCTTAAATCTCTTGATTTCAGATACCAATCCTAGACTACAGGAAGATTTTCTCTGTGTTTTCTAATGAACCCAACACCTGCATTTTAATTAATAAGTAGGTAGAAAAAAATACATATACTCCTTAAGTTATATGGTGTGTTATAAATATCATTATTATTTTCATACCAAAATATGCAGCTGCCTTGGTAATTCTCAAACACTAAAAATAAGCTTCAAGTGGAGTAAATTTCAACACCCACCCACCCCAAATTCAAACTATTTTAAAAAGCACATCTATTTGTTTAGGAAAGGACTATGAAGAGGAATATATTAATGTCCAATTTCTTGATCTAGGTGTTAATTACATAGATATGTTAAGTTAATGTACTTTTGTTCAATAAAAAGGTTTTTTAAATTTTGGAGAAAGAAGATTTATTTAAAACAAATTAGGTACAATGTTGTTACTATGTAATCTGGATGACAGGACTATGGAGGTTTATAGTATTGTTTCACATTGGTGTATTCAAAAATGTTTTAAGTCTATCTATAAAATGGAAGGTCAGCCCGGTCGGTGTGGCTCAGTAATTAAGCGTAGACCTATGAACTGAGTGGTCATGGTTTAATCCCCAGTCAGGACACATGCTCAGGTTGTGGGCTCAATCCCTAACAGGGGTCATGTAGGAGGCAACCAATCTATGATTCTCTCTCATCACTGAAGTTTCTATCTCTCTTACCCGCTCCCTTGCTCTCTTTGAAATCAATACAAACATACTTTTTTTTTTTAAATTTCAGAGAAGGAGATGGGGAGAGAGATAGAAACATCAATGATGAGAGAGAATCACTGATTGGCTGCCTCCTGCATGCCCCTCACTGGGGATCAAGCCGGAAACCCAGGCATATGCCCTGACCAGGAATCAAACGGTGACCTTCTAGATCATAGGTCGATGCTCAACCACTGAGCCATGCCAGCCAGGCCAAACATACTTTTAAAAATAAATAAATAAGGTCACACTAACCCTTTTGTCCATATGATCCAAATCATAAGACTGAAAATGTTCTCTCAGTTCAGGAAAGGGTTTATCCAGTCGTAGATCCTCTAATGCATTATCTGGATGAGATTCTATTACTGTGAAATAAATAATGCCAAAAGATAAACTTACTTCTTTAGTAATACTGCTGGCAATACACTACATTACAAGAATTTGGGAAATCTATAATTTTTAAATTGGCATAGGGTCTACAGTTTAAAAAAAATTTTTTGTTCGTTATTCAGGTAAATTTACATATACATTTTGCTAAAGGCACAAATTGTAAGTAGACTACAGTTTTAATGAAAGTAAAATCCAAGATTCTCTTAAAACAAAATTTTGTTATTATAGTTGAAAAAGATCAAAACTGATAAAATTGTGTTCAGATATTACCTAACAACCTACCCTTACTCCTCCTGCTGTCTTGACAAACATCATCACCATCTACCTGAACCTCTTCCCTAGAAACCTGATGGTCATCCCTGACTTCTTGCTTCCTTGGCCCATCACCAGTCACTCCTCACATCCTGATCTCACTTTGCACACAGCTCTCCACATAGGGGATTTCAGAAAAGTGTGTAATCTCAGTGAGTCTTTAAAGCTAGGCTCAGTTCTGTTACTTGCTAGCTGTGTGACCTTAGACAAATAACTTATCGCTCTGTGCCTCAGCATCCTCATCTGTAAAAAGCAGATAAAATAGTATCTATCTTATAAGATATTAGAAAGATTAAATGAAATAATTCATATAAAGACAGGCACAAAGCTAGCAATGTTAACCTTCATTATCATCTATTCCCACTTCCCTATCCTTGTAACATCTGCACTTAGTGGCGCGCTCTCTCCCTTTCTCATATAAACCACTGGAAATCTCCTAACAGCAACTCTTGCCTCCAGTCTTTGCCTCTTCAGATATTACCTAACAACCTACCCTTACTCCTCCTGCCATCATTCATTCTCAACTCAGCTTCAATGATCCACTTGAAGTTGTTACTGTCACTCTCCCACTTACAACTCTTAAATGGCCCAACATCACCTGCCAAAAGCTTATCCTCTCAAGTAACTCTCTAACTGCTAAGCAGATACTAACTACTACTCAGTGCTGATACCAATGCCAATGGCTCTATCATTGCACTAGCAAACTACCTGGCTCAGAGCAATGTGTAAATACTGAATAAAAATGTTACGATCATTTAAGATTAAAATTTTGTAAGTAAAGGACTAATATCAGCCTTGAGCTGGTGCAAGCCTGGATATGAATGACTCTGGTCTCTGATAACACTTTTTCCTTGGAACAGTAGTTAGATAAATGCCTTGTTTTGTGGAATTGTACCTGAACTGGAGTCTAAGGCCTGTTGAGAATGGAATAAAAGATTGGTGGGGAAAAGGTGGTGTGACTTCTAGGTGTCAGGGTGACCTTGGCTCTCGCCTGTAAGTAGCCATACATGCATGCCCTATGTATGTTAAGAGGTAAAAAAAAAAAAGGCTAGGTACTTGCACAGCAACTAGGCCTCTTAATAAGATGAAGAAGCTGTACCTACTTATCTCTTGTTTTGTATCCTCCTATAATGTAAGTAAAGGAAATACTAGATTAATCAGTCACTGGTTGACACTTTGAACCTATAAACTGGTTGTGCTGCTACAAATTTACTTTGTAATTTAAAATTGACTTTCTAAATTGTCAAGTTCTAAAATCAAAGCAATGAAAAGCAAGCCCCATATGTGCAACAATTTTACCTGGATGTTCTTTTATAATGATCCTCATATAACCAACTAGTCCATATGTCCTACAGATCAAAAGAGGGACTTGGGAATTCCAGAGGACATCTGCTAAACGTAGTAATGTGCTGTAAAGGAAGGCACAATAAATAAGAATATAAGCAAATGGATATATAACAAAACACCTTTAAAAAAAGTAACTTTCTTCCCTATAATTACTTCTAACTAGTTTTTTCCCCCCACTTAAAATAACCAATGTTCAACTTAACTGCTCTAAATATATATCCTTCCAAGTTTCACAACCAGTATCTTTCTTTCCTATCTTTTTGATGCTAGAGATTCGTAAGTGCTTCCAATTAAAGGTTTCTATAGAGTTTAGGAATTTTTAAAAACCATACTCTACAGGAAAAACAAAAACTATGAAAATCTAATTAAGACATTCAAGTAAAAATAAGTTAACATAAAAATTTACCTTTCAGGAAGCTGAGTTGCAACCACAATGGTAAACCTACAGAAAAATGAAGGATCATTGTCTAGAAGGTTTTCTGGACTCTAAATAGGACAAGGGGGGAAAAAAATCCAACAAGTTCACAATCATATTAAACATGGCAGAAACAGTTAAGCTGTTTAAAATAAATGAGGCAACATGCTAGACTCCAATGTTAAATCCAACTCTCAACTAAATAGCATACAAAAATTCAAATTTCTAAATTCCTAGAGTTTTGAATTATTAAAAAATAAAATTTCTGCACAGACATAATAATGTATATACATATATACCTCTTCCACAAAACTCCCAGAGACATCATTATTTAATTCTTGCAAGAATTCCATGGTAGCTTGAGCTCGGTTCTTTTTGAAAAGAAAGCATTTGACTTGAATTAGAAAAAATTTGGTTAAAATGTAACCCTTCAATTAACAGATCAAGCAAACAAACTATAAAATTACAACAAATTTCATGTACAGATATGACAACTCTGCTTTTCATAGTGTTTAAACTGAGACTCAACCAGAATATTACTTAGAACAGAACTTATTATTCAGAGTTTTTAAGTGAATACTTCATTTGCATCCTACTTTTCTGATTATGCAAATGACCAGAAAACCATGAGCACCAGGCAGGACTATTCTAGACCAATTTACAATACTGTACAAGAGGTCAATCATTAAAAAAAGTCATTTCCACTCAGAATATTGTACTAAGTTGATTAGTATGGCTTTGTTTTTTAATATGAAATAAAAAAATAACAGATATTCTGGCTCTTACTTAAAAATACTCTTTCCTCTGAACATTTACATCACTCAAGATTTAGCATTAATACAGGATACAGTATAAAAAAAGATATATTACTTCTACATTCTTAAACTACAAAGCTTATAAAATTTACAAGATCAAAAAAAATGAGCTAATTTAACTTCTTTCTCAGAGAAATATAAGCTTTTTTGAAGTCAAAGCTTTTTCAAGAAACCAAAATATAGTAGCATCATTGAATGCTGAAACTCAACTATATTCTGTAACAAATTGATTGTTTACCTTGCCAATACTGTTTCTTTGAAGGAAAAAACTGAAAAAGACCCAAAAAAAATAAAATTAAGGGCTTCTTTGATTATATAAAGGGGAGGTTATTTGTAATACCAGGTACATTTCATTCATATTGTAAAAACAAACTATATTTTGATTACAGATTGTAACAGCTTTCCTGGAGGAAGAAAACTGGATGAAACTTACAATCAGAGACAAGCTAATAAATCAATGTTCCCCAAAGTGTGCAGCACATAAGAATTTCACAAGATGCTCTGAGAGAAAAGAGAGTTCTCTGGCTTTAAAAAGTTTAGGAATCACCATAAGGTTATATTTCCCTCTTGGAAATTCATAACTTACACAATACACATGATATTAAAGTCTTATATTAAAGAAATGTTTAATTTCATTTGCCCATGGAATCCCTTTGTCCATTTAGCAGTTATTAACATTCCCCAGAACCATGCTCCATAGGCCACATGTGGGAAATGCTGTATTAAACTGTTTGCTTTTTCAGGTAACTATAACAGATCTATTCAGGCTTCTTCCCACACATACCCTTGTCATATCCCAGGGCCCAGACCTGAGGCTGCTAATCAATCAGTCAGGATGCTATGTTGTAGCACAAGCTCAGTGGCTCCATAAGAAAAAGAAGCCTCATTCTTATTACATCCTGCTCTGGGCAACCAAGTAAACAAAGGTAATAGGACTTTTTCTTTACAGACACTAATAAAAGGGCTGTATTGTGTATCAAAGTTCAATATGAACCAAATTCTGATTTTCCTTGTATTTATTCATTGCTTCTGTATACTGACAAATATGAGAGATCCCGGACTCCAACTCCCTGAAAAGGCGAGTCTGAAATGCTCTAAACATCTAAATATGATCAGCTTTGAAGATTGATATAAAGGCCATCTTTACAACAGCATTTTTATGGAGACAGTGTAGTGGAGAGATATATACCTGGACTAAGCTTAGAAGATACCGCAAGTAAAAGGTAGATTTTATTATTCTTATAATTCAAATATACAATTATTGTTAATTATATACTAACATCCAGGAATCCATGCAAGGACTTAGAAAGTGTCCAGACTCCACAATTAAAATAATAATGCCTGCCGAAACCAGTTTGGCTCAGTGGATAGAGCGTTGGCCTGCGGACTGAAGGGTCCCGGGTTCGATTCCGGCCAAGGGCATGTACCTTGGTTGTGGGCACATCCCCAGTGGGAGGTATGCAGGAGGCAGCTGATCGATGTTTCTCTCTCATCGATGTTTCTAACTCTCTATCCCTCTCCCTTCCTCTCTGTAAAATATCAATAAAATATATTAAAAAAAAATAATGCCCACTCCTTTGTATTAATAACAGCAATAAAGATAGTAATGATGGATATATTTTATTAAAGGCCTATTTGCCAGACAATGTGCTAGCATTTGAGCTACATTAATCCCCTTCATCCTTGCCATAATCCAAAACAGGGATTACTGTCCACTGAGTCAAGACACCCTGATTGAGGGGAAGCTGGGACTTAGGCCTCACTCTCCTGTGACAATACACTGCCTTCCCTAGCATGCAAATATTTGAAAAGAATAAAACATACTTATTTCCAGCATCTTCTCCGCTGACCTGATTTCCATCAATAATTGTAAATGAACCAATACCTGGGAGACAAAAGAGAATCAGTCAAGAATATATATTTCTAGTTAAAACCTTAAAGAAGTAAATTTACAACCACAAAACTACATTACCTGGAAGTATCAAGTTTTTAAGAATTTCAGTTCCTGTGGCTGTTGCATTTATTAGGCAAACATGAGCAGATTCTAAAGCCTCTTGCCCATGATCACCCCACAACCTACAAAACAAGATACAAATTCAACATTTAAAAGCATTTCATAAAAATACAACTTTCTAGCCCTAGCTGGTTTGACTCAATGGATAAAGCATCAGTCTGTGGACTGAAGTGTCCCAGGTTGTTCGATTTCAGTCAAGGGCACATGCCCGGGTTGGGCTCGATCCCCAGTGGGGGGTGCGCAGGAGACAGATCAATGATTCTCATCATTGATGTTTCTCTCTCTCTCTCCCTCTCTGAAATCAATAAAAATATATATTTTTAAAAATACAGCTTTCTTATTTGAATGGTGATCTTTGAATCTTTAAAGTGTTCCTGCATAGAATAACTGATGTGATAACCATGGCAAATATGTAAAACAGGAACAGCAGGAGGTGTTATGGGGATTATATAGCTGTGTAACATAAGACTAAGATTGATGCCATGCATGGTTGGATGGGGGGTCAAGTCAAAACTAGACACTTGGTCTTTCAGCTTCCTGTCCATTACTCACTTCAAGCCAGATAACTTACAGAACGCAAAGTCTTTAAAAATACTCATTAACAGCCAAAACTGGTTTGGCTCAGTGGATAGAGCGTTGGCCTGCGGACTGAAGGGTCCCGGGTTCGATTCCGGTCAAGGGCATGTACATTGGTTGCGGGCACATCCCCAGTGGGAGGTGTGCAGGAGGCAGCTGATCGATGTTTCCCTCTCATCGATGTTTCTAGCTCTCTATCCCTCTTCCTTCCTCTCTGTACAAAATCAATAAAATATATATATATAAAAAAATACTCATTAACATTAAAGAAGTGCTTTAGACTTAAAATTGATTCTGTTCTCTATTTCATTTCTTCTTAAGTTACGTGGATCCAGTTTAATTAAGATCTTGACATAGGACTTATCACTTGATATAAGACTTGTGACATCTGTAAGAGTGAGAAAAGCTTTACCAAGAAAACTGAATTATTATCATATGAAAAGCCTCACATTGACTTCTATAGGAGTACTTTAAAATATAATACCCAATGAACATTCTAATAGCATTATTAATAAATTAACAAATTAAGCATTAACAAAGATGTACTAAAGATTAGAAATATATGTTGATTCACACAGGCATATCATTAAAAGAACAAGGTATATGATCACACATGTATCATAGCATCTGAGCCAACCTGATTTTCATCCAGAAAGCTTACTAACTAGTTTATCTTTTCTTGTCACTATAAGAAGTATAAGGAGAGCCCAAACCATTAGAAAAATTCCAAACCATTAGAAAAATTCCATAGCCTGGAGGACGGATAGATTTTAATGTGCCTTCTTTGTTATTTGATCTAAAGCAGATTATCTTATCCTGTAGCCAGTATGTCCTACGGCATATGTCACAACTATAATTGCCTTATTTGGTTTTTTATTTGCTGAATATCCATCTTTCCATTCCACTCTAAGCTCCAAAAGGTCCCAGATCACTCCTTATATCTACCACTGTAGTCCCAATGCCTGGCACAATGTCCTGTCCAGGGTAAGTGATCACTGAACAGTTATCAAATGAATGGAGGAAAAACCTGGAAGAACCAGAAGGACTGGAAACATCAGGTTTTCCAATGAAAGTAGGGCACACAGAAGACACCTGACATATTTAGTTGATGGATGCTTGGGTAGTTGGAGAGTGAGCCTAAGAGATTACTGGTGCATTTCTAGATAACATGTTTCAAGAAAGGGCCCAAACAAGAAATCAATCCTTTCTACTCTTGTTGGCCTAAGAAAATCAGGGCCTTGTTGACTGCTGGCTGGCTGTACATCTTTGTTCTAACTGCTTCCCTCTGACATTTCAACGTAATAACTAGTTCTTATTATGAAAGGTAAAGTTTGATCCTTCAATGGACTGAACTCAGCAAAAACTCTTTTGTTCCAGTTACTTAGTAACCAAAAATATCATCTCAGCTCTGTCAGGTATGGTTATATCTGCATTCAAAACACAAGCAACTCCAAGAATTTGCAAGAGAGCATGAGTTGGTTACAAGGGTTCTGCCACTTTGCTTCTTTCCCCACAAGCTTCTGAGCAGAGTGATGTGACTGAGTACCAGCTTTGCAAAGGCCAGAAGGGCCTGAGTTCACACCCTGGCTCAAACACAGAGCTAGTCATCTCACTTCTCCCAGACTCAGTTTCCCCATCAATAAAGCAGAGAATTGTCTGCCTTCAAGGCTGCTCTCAGAATTGAGTGCCTAAAGCCCCTAAGACAGCACTCAGTTGTAGGTGCAAATGGGAGTTCCAGTCCTTAGCGACATACTGTAACTTCTGGCTTGGAGGCTCCAGAAAGAAAGGGAGCCAAGAGTTTGTTACTTTCATTGCCTTAACACACCAAAGATGCTCAATAAATAAGGAATGGGAAGGGTAAAGAGAAAAAACAAGGGAGAGGAAATAACCAAGGACCTGCCTGATGGCCTAGACCTGCAGTGTCCATTAAGGTAGCCACTAGCCACATGTGGCTACTGAGCTCTAGGCATGAGGCCTGTCGGAATGGAGATGTGCTATGTAGTGTAAAACGCCGGATTTCGAGGACAATATAAAAAAATGTAAATATTGGTTACCTATTGAAATGGTAATATTTTGAATATATTGGATTAAATTGTATTATTAAAATTGACTTTACCTGTTTCTTTTTCATGTGACTACTAGAAAATGCATAATGACACACCTGGCTCACATGAGACTAGCATTATATTTCTGATGGACAGCGCTGGCTTAGAACAACACCTAACACTCGGTACCGCGGTCGGCGCGGGGATGGGGAGTCGCGATCCCCCCATTCTGCAAAACTTGGTGCCTGAGCGCAACGAGGCGGGGCCGGTAGCCTCCCCGGTGACAAAGGCTGCGCCGTTGGGAGAGCGCACCTCAAACAACACACTGCTTGGAGGGCGGGCGCGCCCCGCGGGTAGGAGGTCGGCCCTGCAGGAGCACCCCTGGCCTCAGGCTGGAGGCCCGAGCGCCAGCTCCCGAGCCCTGCAGGGGCGGGCCCGGCGGGAGGCCTGAGAGGCTCGGCCGCGCCGCTGGCTCGCTTAGGCCCGGCACGGACGCAGAGGGTTCACTGGCCCGCCCGCCCGCCCGCCCGACGCGGTGAGCGCCGGCTAACCTCAGCTGCCGGTCATACTTCTGCTCCTTGAGCAGCTTCCCCGGATGCGCCATGGCCGCGGCGGCGCGCGAAGAGCCGGTGCCCTGCAGAGTACCGCCACCTCCGCCGCGAGCGCGCAGGCGCAATAAGTGCCCGCTGCCGCCTGCGCGCCGCCCGCAGGGGGCGCCGCCACTGCACTGCGCACGCGTCGCGGGTTTGCTAGAGCAAAAGCTACCGCAGCCAGGACCTGGACTGGGACTGGTTGGTCAAGTCTTTCCTCCCTGCACCAGCCCCGCTCTCCGCCATTCGGTGATTCTCTACGTGCGGCGATTGCGGGGAGACTCGGGCTTTGGACTCAGGCAGATTTGGATTTTAACTACTTAACTAGTTATGAGACCCGCTTTTTACTTCTCAAGTCCTCCGCGTATTCATCTGTGCAATGGGGATAAGTGGGTCTCCGTCAAAGGTTTCTATTAGAATTAAATGAGATTTTGTATATAAAGAACCAGACTCAAAAAATCCTGTCTGAATAATACCTTTCATTATTATGGCGATGATGATTTACCCATTTCACCCATCATCTCATGCAACAAGCCCACTGTGAGGACCTGTTTCCAACCACAAAGCTAGCTAGCTAGCTGCTCCCAGCTGCAGGTACAAAGACCAAAGATGAATAAGACCAGGGCCCTGTTCTTGGGGAGGTCACAGCCCAAGAGGGGAGAGGAACAGTAAACAAGTACTTACTAGACAATATGGCCATCCTATAGATAGAGGAAATGGGGGAGCTGAGAGGTGCACAGAGACACACCACACACACACACACACACACACACACACACACACACACACACACCAGGAGTGTTTGGCGTGGTGTGGGCAAGGAAGAATATTTTAAGCAGAAAAACAGCAGGTGTCATCTGGGGAGGCAGAGAAGGCATGGCAGGCTGGAGGCACTAAAGGAGTTTGATGGGGTGGGGAGTTAGGTGAAGGTTAAGGAGTGGTCAGAGGAGGTTTGAGAGACAGCAAGATGTGAGAACCATGAACAAATAAGCAAGGAGGAATTTAAAGCCCTTTGCTTTCTTAAAAGAATCACTTTCAGGAAGAGGACGGCGGCCCTGTGGGGATGGGTGGCAGCCTCCACAAGGAAGAGGGAAGGAGAGGACCCTGGAAACCAGGAGACCAGCAGGCAGTGCGATGGGGATTCCTTTCTCGCTAAGTCCCTACAGCCACTTCCAGGTTAATAATTGCCTGAAATAAGGTGGAAATGAGCACAAATCCCCAAGCCCAACCTACCCTGGGATGTAGACAGGGGTGGGAACACAATTTGACCGTAATCCTGTAGTAATGATGGATGCAGTTTCCCTGGGTGCTGTCTCTGGAGTCAAGGTTGAGGCACACCCTCTCATGATTTCCCTGGCTCCTACCCAGCACCCATGGAACAACTGATGGGAAACAAAGCCGTGAGGCTCTCCCAGCACATTACGTGCTTATGTTATCATTTCCTTCTCCAGCTGGACAGGTGAAATATAAGGGATAATAAAATATGCCCAGGGAATGTAGAAAGGTCAAAAGGAGATGGGTGAGAGTTCACTGCTTAGCTTCTCATGCTCAGTGCAGTCCTATGCACTGCATGGAAGAAAACATCCCCAGATTTGGGGGGCCGGGGGAGCCATACTGCCTATGAAAAAAAATGTAGCCCACCCAGCATGGCTCAGTGTTTGAGTGTCAACCTATGAACCAGAAGATCACAGTTCGATTCCTGGTCAGGGCATATGCCTGGGTTGCGGGCTTGATTTCCAGTGGGGTTTGTGCAGGAGGCAGCTGATCAATGATTCTCTTTCATCATTGATGTGTCTATCTCTCCCCCCTCTCCCTTCCTCTCTGAAATCAATAAAAATATATTTTTTAAAATGTATGATTTTGAAAAGATCTGTATTGGTGGTATCTGTAAAAAATAAAAATAAATCTCTCAGTGTATTAGTCTCCTAGGACCGCTGTAACAAACCGGATGGCTGAAAAACACAGACATTTATTGTCTTGAAGTTCTGAAAGCTAGAAGCCTGAAATCAAGGGGTGGGCAGTATGCTCCCACTGAAACCTGAAGGAAAGAATCCTTCCTTGCCTCCCAGCTTCTGGTGGTTTGCTGGTAATCCCTGGCTTACAGCTGCAGCACTTCAATCGCTGCCTCCATTGTCACATGGCATTCTCCCCTCATGTTTCTGTCTGCCCTTCTTTTCTTAAAAGGACACCAATCACATTGGATCAGGGCTCATCCTGATGACCTCATCTTAACTTGAATACATCTCCCAAAACCCTATTTCTAAATAAGATCACATTCTCAAGTACTGGGGGGTTAGGACTTCAACAACTTTTGAAGGATACAATTCAACCCATAATAGCAAAGCACCTGTGCTGGAGCTGTGGGGATTGATCTGATACAAACTCTGCCATCTGGGAACTCAAGGCCCATGAATGAGTCTTTGTTATAGTGGAGGACGAGGAATCGGGTATCAGAACAGGAAACCGTGGCTGCACTCATTTAAACTGGTTTTCAAAGTGTGGTCCAGGGCCGGCAGCATCAACATCACCCGGGAACTTGTTACAAATGCAAATCCTCAAGCCCCATCCCAGACCTGCTGAATCAGAAACTCTGGGATGAGGTCAGGAAATGGTTTTAACAAGCCCTCCAGGTGATCCTGATGCACTCTCAAGTTTGAGAACCTCTGATCTAGGCCAATCTCCCACTGAACAGATGGGAAAACGGAGCCCCTAACCACATTACTGGGCACTTACGTGCCAGGCAGGCCCTTGATGTGCATCACCTCATTTTGTGCCCATTTGTGCTTATCCAATGAACAGACACGATTGCTCATCCCAGTTCAGACAAGAGAACAGAAGCTTGGAGGGTGAGTAAAATTCCAAAGTCTCACAGCCATGAAGAGGTGGTATAGAGATTAGAAATAATCACCCCAACTGATCTGGCCAGACCCAGCTCAGGTCTATTTTGTTACCCATCACTGCTGGTCCCAGCCGGTGGAGACTGGATTATTGAGCTCCCAGGAAGTTTGGAGCTAGCTCTGCCCTAGCAGAATTTATAATGTATGGGAAAACAGCCAGGAAGAATCAGTCACAACCCAGGACACTCTCCCAGGCCTCAGCCACTAACCTTCCCTGCCTGCCCTTTGCCCATCCTAGCCCTTCTCACCCTGGTTCTTATTGGCCAATCATTTACCTCTCTTTCCCACCCCTCCCGAAACAGCTGTGGGTCTATAATGTTCACAGTTGTATCACCCATGCCTGGCCCAATACTTGGCATCTAATAAGTCTTCAACAAATGCTTATTGAATGAAAGAATGCACTTCTGAAACTATATTTTTAAATGCCTTACTGGTAATGTATATATCATCTGATATGGTAACTCCACTTCTAGCAGCTTATCCCAAGGAAGCATCAGACACACACAAAGATGTATAAATATGAATGTTCACTGCAGTACTATTTATAATAATGAACACTGGAAATAACTCATATACTAAACCAGTGGTCGGCAAACTCATTAGTCAACAGAGCCAAATAGCAACAGTACAAGGATTGAAATTTCTTTTGAGAGCCAAATTTTTTAAACTTAAACTTCTTCTAACGCCACTTCTTCAAAATAGACTCACCCAGACTGTGGTATTTTGTGGAAGAGCCACACTCAAGGGGCCAAAGAGCCGCATGTGGCTCGCGAGCTGCAGTTTGCCAACCACTGTACTAAACCATTGTGCAGTTGTTAAGTGTCAAGTTCTCCAAGGCTGACCAAACGGGAAAATGCTAACCATAGGGCATTAGGTGTGTGTGTGGGGGGGGGGGAGGGCTGATCACAAAGCTATACATGTGAACACGTGATTCTGATTGTTTTTTAAGTATGACTAATATGTATCAAAAAAGCTGGGCAGGATGGTCACTAAAATATTAACAGTGCTGATTCTTGAGTCACATGATCAGTTGTTTAAATTTTCTTCTATACTTTTCTGATTCTTCCAAATTTTCTGCAATGAATAGTTGCCACTACTATAATTGGCAAAGGAATGTTTGGGGTTTTAAATGTGCCCAACAAGATAAGGAAAGGGGGAAGAACAGAGGTCCTAGGGTCTCAGGGATGCATCCTTGGTGCCAGGAATCACCTTATCTGACTATACTATTAGCCTTAGACTCTCTATTCCCATCTTACAGATGAGAAAACAGACTCAGAGAGGTGAAGCAACTTGCCCCAGGTCACACAGCCAGTGATGCTGGAAGCCAAACCCAGATCTGTCTGAGTCCACAGCCCCAGATCATTATATCCCACTGCTTTCACACATCCCCACACATGCTTGGAGGGGAAATGTTTTTTAAAAACACAAGAAACGATAATTCTGATCTTAGAATCTCTAGGTCATAGGGCTTCTAGCCTGCCTGTTGGTCCTGTGCATAATATACTATGAAGAGCAGGCATGATTCTGCCTGTTGGTGCAGCGTTGGACATCTGTTTTCTCAACCAATGCTCACAGGAATGCCCATAAAGTGGACAAGGTAGGGATGAGCCTCTTATCAGCTATAGAGCAAAAGCACTGTACCTTCAAGAAGGAAAGTGAGATCAGGTCAAAGTTGCTGGATGAATGAGGTGTGGCTATGCAGGCTGCTCCTGCCCTCCTCCCCAGCCCTGCAGCATAGCCCTCACATCCCGGTGCTCTCCTTCCTCCAGAAACAGCAAAACCCAGGATCCACTGACACCAATGAGACCAAAGAGTAAACTCCAGAGCAGTGAAATCAATTCAGCTTTAATGACAGCACGTAATTGAGACAGGAGGCGCCTGAATGAGGGCGCAGGCTTTACCAAGTTGACCTGAATGGCTGCCGGGACAACTGGGGCTTCATCTGAGACAGGCAGACTCCATCGGCTCCTCTCATCTTCCTGAGTTCCCAGCACTGCAGCACTGGGAGGAAATTTTTGAAGTCAAGCTGCAGGAAGGAAAGAATTGGATCAACTTTTATTTGGTTGTTAAAGAGGTAATACAGTTGACTCTTGAACAATACGTTGGTTGGTGACACCAATCCACACCCATGCAGTCGAAATTCCACGTATCACTTTTGACTCCCCTAAAACTTAACTAGTTATAGCCTATTGTTGACCAAAAGCTTTACTGATAACACTATTAACACATATTTTGTATGTTATATGTGTCATATGCTGTATTCTTACAATCAACTAAGCTAGGAAAAAGAAAATGTTACTAAGAAAATCATAAGAAAGAGAAAATACATTTATAGTACTGAATGTATTTATTGAAAAAAATCCATGTATAAATGGACCTGTGCAGTTCAAACCCATGCTGTTCAAGAGTCAACTGTACACATTTTAATTCTTTCGAAAGGAGTAGGCAGTACAGTGTCCCTCCCACCCCTATTCCTCACCCTCCCCCGCCCTTCTGGTCTCCCTGTCTCCTCCTTGGAGGCAAATTTCTCCCTAGTTTCTCTTAACTCCTTCCAGAGTCATGCATCTATATGCAAAGCATATATACACAAATGACAACCAAATTTAAAATCCACTTCTTCCCCCTCCCCATGATTTTAGACATATTGAATAAGGGACTCAGCAGTCTTGCGTTTTCATCCTTGCTTTGTCACTCATGGTGCACCATAATTAAACTTCTCTGAGCCTTGCTTTTCTCATCTGTAAAATGGGGTGAAATCCCCCCAGGATTGCTGTGCAGATGAAACTGGATGCAAAACTATACAAATAATTCCAATTTATTTTTTTAAAATATATTTTATTGATATTCCACAGAGAGGAAGGGAGAGGGATAGAGAGCTAGAAACATCGATGAGAGAGAAACATCGATCAGCCGCCTCCTGCACACCTCCCACTGGGGATATGCCCGCAACCAAGGTACATACCCTTGACCGGAATCGAACCCGGGACCCTTCAGTCCGCAGGCCGACGCTCTATCCACTGAGCCAAATCGGCTTCGGCTCCAATTTATTTTTAATGCTATAAATAAATGTGGAAAAGGCCTGGGTCACTGTGAGGGGGAAGTGGTTCAATGAAGTAGACACATTTGCGCCCATCCCCAGGTCCTGACGGTGTTACAACTCCCCCAGGAGAAGGCAGGCTCCTCTGTGAGCTGAACAGAGGCTGCAGGTCTCGTGGAAGCAGGCCTTCATCTTCTTGGTCTGAAGATGACATTTCTGGCTTGGAGACCTGGGGCCTTGGCAATGTTGCATTCTCTGTCATTTGCTGGCCTTGAGGCTACTCCTTGCATCTCTATCATGAGTCCCCCGTCCACACCTGAGGATCAAATTTATATTAAGGGCCCCTTCCTGCTCCTGGGTCAGAGAAGGATATCTAGGCAAGGCTGAGAAATCACTGACGTACCTTGAAAGTTGTCAATTAATCTCCACAACTCTTCCTGGGGAACTGGGGTTCGGGGCCGAGGAGAGGGAAACTGATTAAGACAGCCATGGAGAAGTAGGGGAGTCAGACAGACAGAATGGCAGAATCCTTCACAAGGTCAGCCAACAGCAGGGCCTGAAAAAGTCTCCTCTGGTCAAGGTCAGACCAGCAGACACCTATGGCCCTTTTAACTCCTGTTGGGTACAGGCACCTTGGTGGTCCTTCCATCCACCCAGCTGTTCGTCTTGCCTGCTAAGACTTAGCCAGACACTAGCCCTAGTCTTGGCACAAGGCACATCCTAAGATGAATTAGGTTGGGCCAGGCTGGAACCAGCGGGTGGGAGACAAAGGATGTACCAGGTGGAGGACATAGCAAGGCCCAGACCTAGAGGGTGGGAAAATGTTGGGCCAGGACCGGCAATGAGGTTGAATGAAGGGTGAGGGGCCTGAGCTCCCTGCACGTGTGCCGAAAGTCATGGGAGGCAAGAAAAGAAGGGACCAACAGTGGGCTGCACAGGGACAGGCAGAGAGTCCTGGACAGAATGAAGAAGCAATGGAGAGAAACAGCGGGTGGGAGGCAAGGTCTGGAACTTGGATCCAAGGGTAAGCCAGCTGGTGTTTATGGATCTGTCTGTCTTCATGCCGCTAGTTAGTGCCAAAACTTCCCACTTGCCTTTAAGGCTCTGGCTTTTCCTGGGCTAGGGGTTTGGACAGCCCTTGCCCTCCCCCAAGGCTCCTAGACCCCTGCACCCACAGGACCCACTTGCCGCCTTCCCCAGGGGGTGGTAAAGAGCACAGTACCTGGAATGACACAAACTGGGAATGAATCACTCACTAGCTGGCTAGTGACATAGGGCAAGTCACTGCACCTCTTAAGCCTCAGTCCCCTACTCTCAGAGGCCTAATGGAAGTACCACCCAATGTTCCAGGGAAGCTGAGAGGTTCAGAGAACAGGATAGACCCAAAGTTTGGCCCAGAACCTGCCCAAGTATCTGGCAAACAGGGGAAGCTCCAGCTCTGGACATGATGGTCAGTGCAATTCGCAATTTAAAGGGGACTCTCCCAACCCAGAGGACTCAGGGCCCAGGGCGCAGGTCCTTGGTGGTGGGATTTACTGCTCAGGGACAAGCCTGGGGAGGGGAGGAAACGTGGGAAACCCGAGCAGTTTCTGGTCCCAGAGCCTGTACACGTGCTGGAGAGGAGGAGGAGAGTCATCAGGTCAGGACTGGAGACCTTTACGTGCCCCTAGCCCCGCATCTCGACTGGGGGCTCAACTAGCTTGCGGACGGGGCGGTGCAGGGCCGGCCTCTCTCGCCCTGAGTGGGGTGGGGGTGAGGGGGCGGGGCGGGTCTCCCGGGAACTGCTCCGCCTGCCACCGCTTTAAGAGGCTGCTCCGCAGCAGTTAGCGGGGCGGGAGCCGCAGCCTGAGCCAGCGGAACTGAGTCCAACCGGCAGGTGCACGACTGCGGGACGGCGGCGGCGGCATGACCGGCCACCACGGCTGGGGCTACGGCCAGAAGGACGGTAGGCGCAGACCCTGGCTGGCCCGGATCCGCTGCGACTCGCCCCCTGACCCTCGCGCCCAGCCGGGCTTCCCGGACCCCGCAAATCCCGCACCCTTCAGGCTAGACCGGGACCCCATCCCATCCAGCCCCCAGAACCCGGCCCACCTGCCCAGCCCGAGCCCAGGCTTCCCTGCGCCTGGCGCAAAGTCCGCACTGCGCCCCAGCCGCACGGCCGCCAGCTGCGCGGTGCCGCCTCCTCCGCGCAGCCCCCGACCGCCGCACTCACTCTGACCCGGGCCGCGATACACACTCACTCTCCCCTCGCGGGCACTGGTGGTGGAGGTGACCCAGAGCAGCGGGGAGAGGGAGGTCGATCGGGGGCGGAGCGCTGTGCGTGGGTGCGGGATGCGGGATGCGGAGTGCGCAGGAATCTGCCGGAGTCCGGCTCCGCAAGGGCAAGGGCGAAGTGTCCCCGGGAGAGTTTCCCTGAGGGATGTTCGGCGCTTACCTGTTGGCAGGTACAGGAGGGAATGGATCATTTGGGTGCCCACGTATGTGTTTGGGTATCTCCATGGAGCAGGGTGTCTGAACACGTCCCGGCGTGAGGCGTGGCCCACACCATCCTCCTGGTCTGACCTGGAAAATAGCTCCTCGATTCTGCCTCAGTTTCCGTAGGATGCAGAGGAAGGGAGCAGAGGCAGACTGCTTGAGTGTGGGCCTGCGGCAGGTCAGTTCCTTTCTGGGCTGTTTCTTACCATGCTGAGATGGAGTGGGGGGTAAGGGTTTTCCCCTTTCCCTGAGGTGAACCATGAGGACCCAAGATCCAGGCTGCCGGTAGACCAAGGCAGGGCAGGTGGGGGTGGGAGAAGGGCAAACTCAAGTGGGAGGAACACTCCCCACCTCCCAACCCCCACCCCTTCTCTGGGGAGAGGCAGTCGATGGGGGTTGAGGGTAGATGTCCTGGGCTACAGTCTGGGGCCAGAGGGAGTTAGAGAGATGCTGTGGTGTATCTGGCCCCCTCTGGGACCCCAAGGACACAGGAGCATCTTTTGGAGGGAGAACTCCAGATCTGGGCATGCAAAAGCTAGAAAGAGACATTCAGAAAAAGGCAACAGAGACCAGCAGAGATGGAGAGAGAGGCAGAAAAGGGGCGAGTTGACAACCCATACTAGATCATCTTCCCCCCAGCACCTGCTCCAAGCCAGCTTCTGTGTGCTCCCCCAAAGTCAGAATTCCCTAATTCCAGCCTTCTTTCTAGTCCTGCCCACACGCTCTGAGCATCCAGCATCCTATAGGCCTGCCCCATGACCAGCCACTCTCATATTGCTTGCTGCCCCTCACCCACCCAGACCTGGGTGATCCAGTGTAGGGGCACCGAGGGAGAAAAGGACAAAGGATAGAGGTGCCAGCAGGCGGCATACTCACGAGACTTCAAAAATAACCCAGGGAGTCTGGACCTCGATCTGAGTCATCCACTGGGGACACAGCTCTGTTGGCACCTGCTGCTATTTTCTCAGGAAAACGTAAGAAGCCAAAAGACAGGGAGAAGCACCAGCCGGCAAAGCTCTAAAAATAGGCTGCATCTCAGGATGTTCCTCAGAGAGAAGCCTCTCGGCTACAGATGGAGCCTCTGGGAGGCAGGTGGTGGGTGCCTGTGGGTGTGCATGCAGGGGTGTGGGTGTGCACGCAGGTGTGTGTGTGTGTGTGTGTGTGTGTGTGTGTATGTATCAGCATGTGTTTTGCTGTAGTCCCTTAGTGCAGATCTGGGATTGCAACAGGCAGTCTCTGGGTAAGGTGCATATGTGTGTGTCAAGTATAGTCAGCAGGGTATGTGTGTGTTTGTACACATGTGTGTTGCTGGGCCTCGCTGCTCAGGGCCCAGTGAGCTCCGGTCACTATGCACATGCGTACATATGTGAAAATCTCTATGGATCGGTAGGCACATGCCTGGGGAGGACCGCTGGGGGCAGTTCATGCATGTGCTGTGTTTATACCAGTGCCCAAGTGTATGTGTGCACATACCTGAGTGGCCTCCAGGCCTCTCATCTGTGAAATGAGGACCACCTTGGTTTCTACTTCACAAAGTGGCTGTAAGGAACAAATGCATATCACACAGCCAAAGCCAGGATGATGGGAGCTTTTATTATTATTATCACAAACAACAACCCAAACATACCCAAGGTGCAGGAAAAGGCCAGATACCTGGTGGGGTCAGGTCAGGAACTGCAGATGCCTGGCGGGGAGGGATCCCTCCGACTAGGTACTGGATGTTGGGAGGACTCACTGCCCAGAACCACCCCTAAGCCGATGGCTGGATTGTGCTCTCTTCCATGCATTACCTCTCTGGGCCTCCTATCAGCTCTGGGTGGTGAGTTTTAATGAGGTCATTTCAAAGACAAGGAAATGGAGGGTAAGTGGCAGAGATGGGATTGGAGCTCCAGGCCACATAGCTCCAAAGCAGGGCCAAGGTCTGAAAGGATACCAGGGAGACATCTGGTCTGGCCTGAGTCCTTACCCTCTCCCAACCTGCAGGCCCCTCACAGTGGTACAAGCTGTATCCCATTGCCCAGGGAGACCGCCAATCACCAATCAATATCATATCCAGACAGGCTGTGTATTCGCCCAGCCTGAAGCCACTGCAGCTTTCCTATGAGGCCTGCACATCCCTCAGCATTGCCAACAATGGCCACTCTGTCCAGGTGGACTTCAATGACAGCGATGATCGATCTGGTAAGTGGCCCCTCACAGACTCTGGCACCCCTCCACCTGGGGAACTAACCCTGTTTGGGGCAGGCACAGGAGGGACAGCATGCGGTGGTGGGGGAAAAAGGCTCCACCTCTCACCAGCTGTGAAGCCGTGGCCTGAGTCTCAGTCTCCTTAGGCATAAAATGAGAGTAATAAGACCTTATTTTGCTCCCTAGGGTCATAGAGAGGAAAAATGAAAAACTGAAGCGATGTTTGTAGTGCTGGCACACAGCAGACGCTCAGAAGCTCAAGAAATGCTACTTCCCTTCCTTCTCTTCTCTTTAGTGCTTTAGGTCAGATTTGTTTTCACTTCACTCCCTGCCCCATCACTGTAGGGCTGTGTGGCCTAAGGCTGAACCCTCCTCTTTGTGTGATCTGGCCAAGCCCAGCAGTGAGAGAGAAAGGAGCTAAAATGTTCGGTGCCAGGCCCCTTGCTAAGGTCACAGGCAGCTCTTTTATTCCTCTCAAGAATCTACCTCTAAGATGGGCAAGTAGATGCCCTGGCCTTGTGGCTCGGTTGGAGCATCATCCTGTACACCAGAGGTTGTGGGCTTGATTCCCGGTCAGAGCACATACCTAGGTTGTGGGTTTAAAACCCAGTGGAGACAGGCAGATACAACAGACAGCTGATCAATGTTTCTCTCTCACATGGATCTTCTGCCCGCCCCCCTGCCATTTCCTTCTTCTCTTTCTCTAAAAAATCAATAAAAATATATCTTCGAGTGAGGATTAAAAAAAAAAAAAAAGGCAAGTAGAGCCTCAGTGAGCTGGGGAGGGCCCAAACCAGCCAGTCCAACTCCAAAGGTCTTCTTTCCAGCCAACATTCCACCTCAAGGTCCCGACTATCCTGGGCCAGCATGAGGCCAGCAGGAATTTCCAAGGTCTCTTTGCCCTGGGAGTAAAGTCCAGGCTCTTTCATGATAAATTCCTAGGCAGAGGGCCTCAGAAGTGCTCCTCCGTGAAGGAATTGTGTCCTTATGATCAGACTTATGAGGGGTGGAGTGGGGCAAGGAGGAAACTTGCTGGAGTTTCTTGTGTAAGAAAGTAGCAGGAAGTCTGCCTACTCCCCCCACCCCCATGCACATAATAAAAGCACTCAAGGGAACTTAAGTTTCAAATAAAAAAAATCAAAGGGCAGCCCAGCTGGCATGGCTCAGTGGTTGAGTATTGAGTCAGGAGGTCACATTTGATTCCCGGTCAGGGCACAAGCCCAGGTTGCTGGCTCGATCCCCAGTGGGGAGCATGCAGGAGGCAGCCAATCAATCATTCTCTCTCATCATTGATGTTTCTCTCTCTCTCTCTCTCTCCCTCTCCCTTCCTCTCTGAAATAAATTTTTTAAAAAAATCGAAGAGGAGGGAAGTCAGATGGGACTGATTTTAGTTGCTTAGCTCTGAGTTCCCTGGTAGGCTAGGAAAAAAGGAAAAGAGGATCAGTTATAGTTCTTGCTGCAGAAGGAAGCAAATCCAGCAGATCCTCAGAAGAGAGACATAGCATTTCCTGGTACTAAACTGTAAGAAAAGCCTCTCACCCAGAGCTTTGGAGAGGGACATGGGGCTCTTGATAACCAACCCTAGATTAGGTTTATGAAGGAGCAGTTTTCATATGGCTGCACCTCCTAAACGAGGGCACTGAGGGTTCAATTCAGACATCAGTAGCTCAATGAAGGCCACTGTATGGGGTGGGGGTAGAAGGCCCAAGGGGCATGCCCCTGAACCACTGACACTGGGGCTCACTTTCAAGTCCACCGGGGTTCCCTCCCCTACCAGAATACCCAGGCCTGAGAGGGCAGGGAGCCAGTGAAAAGAAGGTAGGTTTGGGGGAGAGATGATTGGAGCTGTGCCACTCCATAGCTGTGTGACCCTGGACAGAATACCTACTTTTCTGAGCCTTAGTCTCACATTTGTCCAATGGGGATAACCATGTGTCCCCCTCAAGGTCTCTGTGGGGGTTGACCCCTATGGAGTTCAGAATACAGTAAGTGCACAGTGAATGGCAGTGTGTTTTATGGTCAGGAAGAGGCCAAGGGAGCCAAGTTCAAGGGGTTAGGGAAGGAGTTCATTCTCTGAGAGACCACACTTGGGTCCCAGGTAGGGCATGCTCAGAGGAGGGGGTCCCCACAGGCCATGTCAGGGAGCTCAGCCTGAAGGCCCTGCTTCTCAAATAAGGCCAGGACAGACAGCAAGAACTGTCCTCTCTCCCCCTCCTCCTCCTCCTCTCTCCCCCGCCTCCTCCTCCTCCTCCTCCTCCTCCTCCTCCTCCTCATCTTCCTCCTCCTCAAGGGGCCCACAGGGGGCAAGGCCCTGGCCTGGTCACCATCCTGAGAGGTCCAGTGGAACTCTGAGCCCAGGGCAGTCACCTGATCCAGGGGCTCACATTCAGGCCTGGCAGGAGCTCCCTCCACTGCCAGATCCCTTTCAGCTAGAAATTCAATAAGTCTCAGGAGGCCTTAGGCGTGGCCCCAGCTCACCAGATATCAGGGTGGGAAAGTCATAAAACCGCACAAATGGGGCCCACCAAGAAGGCCAAGGGGGTACTTGGGCCCAGACACCAGAGTGGGGACCCTCAGGAGCTGGCCTCTGGACAACAGTAGGTCCTGAGGAGGCAGCATGGCCTGGTGATTAGGGGCTTGGGCTCTGGACTTACAAAGGATATGCAGGCTTATCTCCTAGCTCAGTGCCTTGCTGTGTGACCCTGGGCAAATGCTTTGCCCTCTCTGTGCCTTGGTTTCCACCTTTACAAGATGGAGATAATAGGTTCTAGCCCTCATAAACTACTATGAGGACTAAGCAAAATAATCCTTCTGACCCAACCCTTGGTCAGCGCTCCAGACATGGAGGGCATATTGTTAGTGATCATTGGGTGGGGGCGGGGGGGTTAGAGGCAAGGTTCCAGCTTCCATGCAAAATTGGGCAGGAGTGGGTAGAATGGAGAGATGTATTCTGTCAGTGCCACACTCTCTGCCACCTGCAGGCTGCCAGGACTTCTGCCCTGGCCCAGCTAAGGGCCCAGGGACCAGAGTGGAGACTGACCCAAAACCAATGAGCCCAACCAATTTTCCAAATGAAAAATGTATCTCCCTCTTGGGTACTTCTCTGATCCTGGCACTGGCACCTGCCGGTTATTGCGGACTCTCTCACATGGATTGCTACACGCCCCACTTCTACCCGCAGTGGTGACTGGGGGCCCCCTGGATGGGCCCTACCGGCTCAAGCAGTTCCATTTCCACTGGGGCAAGATGCACAATGTGGGCTCAGAGCACATGGTGGACGGCAAGTCATTCCCCTGCGAGGTAAGGACCCTCCTCAATGGGAATCCCTTTGGGGAAGGAGTGGGGGACTGGATAGGAGTCAGGGGTTTGGCAGGGGCCTGGTATGGCGTTCTGGAGAGACTGAGGAGGAGCACCCAGTGTCTTTGGGAGGAATGTCCTCCACCTGCCCCCGGTACAGGATCTTCTACCTGAACTCTGCCCACTGCTGCCCTGGTCTGTGTGTCCAGAAGGAATTTTCTCAAGGACAAATCCAGTCCCGCCACACCCTTGCTAATAAGCCTTCAAGGACTGCGTTTAGCATTCAAGGCCCTGCATGAACTGGCCTTGCAGAGCCTCCTCTTCCCCTAAACTGTCCCCACGCTGCACTGCAGGTGATGAAGCCCCAGCCCACACCTGGCTCTTTCATACCCATACCTCCAGGTATTCCTCCTGGAATACCTTTCCCCCCAGGTTCCACCTGATTACCCCCTAATTATTCTTTGGACTCAGTGCAAGTGCCTCTTCCTCAGGGAGTGTCACTGGATGGTCATTAGCTATTTTATAGTTAGTTCATGGAGGGCAGGGCCTGAGCCAGGTTCCCTGAGGCTCAGGAAAGGGGTGGGCCCAGAGCAAGGGGGAGGCTTCGTGTGCCCTTTGGGGGCTCCCCAGGGCCACATAGGATGCTAACTAGGCCCTGGCGGTTGGGCAGCCTGTCCTTCCTTCAGAGGGGCCAGGAGTCTGATGGGAGTGAGGGAAGCCTTGCTCTGAGCTCCCGGGGCCCATGGAGTGCTGAGCACTGGCCTGGCCTGTTGTTAACCCTATAGCTGCACCTGGTTCATTGGAACGCCAAGAAGTACAGCACCTTTGGGGAGGCGGCCTCAGCACCTGACGGCCTGGCTGTGGTCGGTGTCTTCTTGGAGGTGAGGGGGGTTTACCAAGGGCCAGGGGGGCATGAAAAGCCTGGAACTGCCCCTAGTTCCAGAACCCAGTGGTACCGGGCTCACACTACCCTCTCCCTGACAGATCGGGGCAGAACACCCCTATATGAACCGTCTGACAGATGCACTCTACATGGTTCGGTTTAAGGTGAGACCGGGGGTCCATGCCTCTGACCCAGAGCAGCCTGGGGGGGAAGGGAAGAGGCTACATCACGGAGCAGACCCATCCACTCTTCCATTTTGGTAGTAAACCCTCGGTGAGATGAAGGGGACAGGTCAGCTCCTGCAGTATTCTGCACCTGACTCCTCTTCGCCAGGGTTAGGGGCGCCATGGAGTGCCCAGCGTGCAATCTTGGTGGGTAAAGGATTGATAAGATACTTGTCACATTCGTTAATGGTTGTCCCGCAGGCAGTGCCACTGAGGGCCGCTAAAGGCAAGGGACAAGACATGTGGCCAAAGAGCTCCTGCAGCTTTTACATACGAGCAAATGGGTGGGCAGGACCTGGCCCCGGCTGGGAGATGTCATCTGGGATCACAGGCATTTGCCCCCTATTTGCATCAATGAGCCACGGAGAAGCCTAGATCCCCCTGACAGAAACAGGTAGAGGGGCTGCGGATCTGGCCCTAGTGGGAGGTCTATGCTGATTTCTGGGTTCCCTACCCTGTGCAGGGCACCAAGGCCCAGTTCACCTGCTTCCAGCCCAACTGCCTCCTGCCTGCCAGCCGGCACTACTGGACCTACCCCGGCTCCCTGACCACACCCCCTCTGAGTGAGAGCGTCACCTGGATTGTGCTCCGAGAGCCCATCAGCATCTCTGAAAGGCAGGTCAGTCCTCCAGGTGGAGGGATGTGGCCTTCGGGGTTCACCCCAGCAGTATGACTCTCCCAACCAGCAACCCACAGCCTGTGGGCCCACCATGGAGACTCCCATCTTTTGCTAATAAACGTTTAGATTCTTAGATGGGAGTTAGCTTGATGGATGGTCATTAGGATGTAGACACAGGCTGGGAGGGGAGATCCCTGGATCCTGGGGTCACGCCTACTGTGTTAGAATCTTAAATCTTGCATTTGCTGATCAGTGTTAACTAGATGGGATTGGAACTGGAAGCAGGTGAAGCAGGGTCAGAGGCCCTTGTGTGAATAAACAAATGAGATTGGGGTCCCAAAGAGAGAATGAGTAGGGAGAATTGGGGACAAACCCTAAGGGGAAGAGGAGGGAGGAGAGGCAGAGCTGGCTGGGACAGGTATGCCAGATGATGTGTCTGGCATCAGAGGGGATCACAGCACCCCATTCCACCCGGAGTTTCTCTTCTGCCTTCTCAAGATGGAGAAGTTTCGGGGCCTGCATTTCACCTCAGTGGACGATGAGAGGATCCACATGGTGAACAACTTCCGGCCACCACAGCCACTGATGGGTCGTTTGGTCAAGGCCTCCTTCCGGGCCTGAGCTGCCTGGCTGCCCAGCTGGCCACTAGGACACCACCTTCCCAAGGGCTTCCATGTCAGCAGACACCAAACCATCTAAGGCTCCCTGCCTGGGGGTGCTGTGGACCCCCCTCTTCAGCTGGCTTGCTCCTTGGCCACCCTCCAGGCTTCTTGATGGGATCCCCAAGTCAGGAGACACTCTTCAGCTGCCCTGGGGACAGGAAGGACAAAAGCTGAGCATGTTCCAAGCCTGGAGCTGCCTCTGCTCTCCAAGATCCAAAGGTCCCTGGGAACCTCCTCTTGTCTTCTTCCCACTGCCAGTGGCAGCAGCCCCACCCTGAGCTCACACTGTGATGGACGAGACCGAGCTCTCTGGGGCAGGCAGCTGACATTGCCAGAAAGACTCAAGCAATAATTAGAGATGGGCATACCCTCTCGGCATTACCTCTTCCGCAGGCCTCCGCCATGTGCGCACCTCACTGCCAGGCCATTTTAAAAAAGCACCCAGCCTGCTGGAGGTGACATGGCCTTCTCCCTCCAGCCACCTGCTGCCATGGGCAGGCACTGGCTACAGCTTATGTAGTATCTCCCCTCGTCCCCAGCCACCAAAGCCACGTACATGACAATCCATCCATGCAATGATTAATAAATTCATTCATCCATGCAGCAAATACCCCTTGAGTGCCTGTGCTATGTCAAGTTCTGTTCTAGGCATTGGGGAGGTGACAGTGGTGAGTCAAGCACAGTATGTTGGGAGGGACATGGGTACTTAGCAAGTAAAGGTTATAAAGAGGTCAGGCAGGGGCTATGGGGGGCAGAGAAAAGGAGGAGCCTACCTCATCTGGTGAAAAAAATAAATTCCAAGGCAGAGAGAAGGGAATAATATGTTTGAAGTGAGGGAAGAGCTGGTGTGCAAGCTCAGAGGTGAGAGAGCCCGGAGTGTTTGTGGGGCTGAAAGGACAGGTGGGGCTGGATCCTGGGATTCTCCCAGGGCTACTGGGGCATCGTAAAGGGTGTGGGGTAGAGGAAGGGCAGAGCCAGATTTGAAAGGGGGAAGATCCCTGTGGAATGTGTGTGGGTTTCGCAGGAATGGCATCAGGGAGGAGGGGTGGCCAGTGGCCAGGAAAGAAGGGACAGGGTGGTGGAGGTGGGGAGCGGGGAATGGATGAGAGAGATTTAGAAGGAGCTCCTAAGACAGCATTTAGCTATTGGTGAGGGGAAGGGAGTCTGGGGTGTGTCCCTGGATGGAGAGTGAGGCCTCCACATGGACTGGGAACCCTGGGGAGGAGCTGACCAGGGTGGACACACAGCATTTGCAGGCCCCTGGAGGGGAGAACGAGGAAGCAGTGGATGTTGAAATCAGAGCTGAGGAGGGAGGTGGAGGGTGGGGGGCTGCTTTAGAGCATCCTAATTCAAGGTGGTGGGTAAGAGAGGGGGCCCAGGATGGCTGGAGGACAGCTTTGCCCATGCAGGGACTCCTGGTCTTACAAAGAGGCCGTTTTCTCTCTCCATGTTTCAGGAGACCATGAGAAGGGTGGTGTCTGGGAGATGGTGTTTGCTCAGCTTGGGGGCAGGTGGCAGCGGGAAAGTAATGCTAGTAATGCTGCCTCTGAAGGCAAGCAAAGGGACTGGGGTGAATGTCTGCTTCTAGCTCTGTGGTCCAAGAACTGTAATTATCCCCATTTCACAGATGAGGATGACGAGGCTGGGGGAGGTTAAGTGGCAAGTGGCAGAACAGGATTTGAACCTGGATTTGTTCAATAGCTCTCCTGCCATATGCAACTGGGTCCAAGGGAGAAAGAGAGGGATGGGCATGGTGGTGGCAACATGGAGGGAGGTGGTATAACAGGCCTGATGCTGCTGGTCCTGCCAGGGACTTTGGCCAGCCCCTCCCTGGGATGGTGGCACCACAGTCCTGGCACCACAGTAAGCTATTAGCAGTTAAGCTTTGGGGGAGTCAAAGGTTATACATAGATTTTTGACTGCATGGGGGGTCAGCACCCCCAATTCTGCATTGTTCAAGGGTCAGCTGTAGCTCCCATCCCTTCCAGAAGCCACTGTTGCCACTGGAAGTCTAGAGCAGGGACCCAGGGCCTCCTGGACTGGAAGCAGATGACTCTCTCTGTCTGAGGCTCAGAAGGCACTAGGCATCACCTGGCCCGTGGTCGGCAAACGGCGGCTCGCGAGCCACATGCGGCTCTTTGGCCCCTTGAGTGTGGCTCTTCCACAAAATACCACGGCCTGGGCGAGTCTGTTTTGAAGAAGTGGCATTAGAAGAAGTTTAAGTTTAAAAAATTTGGCTCCCAAAAGAAATTTCAATCGTTGTACTGTTGATATTGGGCTCTGTTGACTAATGAGTTTGCCGACCACTGACCTGGCCCAAATCCACCTTCCAACACGCAAATTCTGGCAGGTGCCTGCTGCCCCTCCTTGGCCCTGCGGTATGGACCCATGCCTGGGCCCAGGCAGTTCCTGGCTTGGCAGTCTGTGAGTCTCATCTAAATCCCTCCAGCTGCAACCCAAATGTTTAGGTCTTCAGGGGCATGGGAGGTGAGCAGGTGGCTCTTTATTCCCCCTGAGCTACTCTCTTGGGACAGGAATTGTGGGAAAGGCCTGGGGACACAGGAGCCCCAGGGTCAGCTGGGCCCCCGGGGTCCCTCTGGTTTTCAGGAAGGGGCTCTTTCTCCCCTTCCGCCTGCTCTGAGTGACAAGCCCTTGGTTGCTCTGGGCACTGCCCTGCCTCTCCAGTTCCCCAGGCCTCCTGCGTGTTCAGGAGTGTGGTCAGTGCACTTCATTTGTCAGGAGAGCTTTATGTGTCAAAAACACAGCCCTAGCCGGTGTTTCTCAGCAATTAGAGCGTCGGCCACGCACCGAAGGTTCCTGGGTTCAATTCCGGGTCAAGGGCACATACCTGGGGTTCGGGTTCATTTCCCATCTCCTAGTGGTGTAGGTGAGGGAGGCAGCCAGTTGACGCGTCTCTCTCACATCAATGTTTCTCTCTCTCTCACCCTCCGTCCCTCTCTCTCTTCCACTCTCTCTGAAAAGTGTTGCGAAATAACAACCTTGGGTGGGGATTAACAAAACAAAACAAAAAGACCCCTATGCTGAATAGCCCCCTGTCACAGAGCCTGAAATCTTGTCATTTGAGCTTCGGTGCTCAGTTACGACAAGGTTCCCTGATGAAATGCAGATGCCCCCGGGAGGGGCACACACCTTATGGCAGAATGATTTTATTACCTCCTTGTCAGTCGGCTATATGCCCTCTTCTCTTGACATCCGTTTCTTTAATTTAATATATTTTATTGATTTTTTTACAGAGAGGAAGGGAGAGGGATAGAGAGTTAGAAACATCGATGAGAGAGCAACATCGATCAGCTGCCTCCTGCACACTCCCTACTGGGTATGTGCACGCAACCAAGGTACATGCCCTTGACCGGAATTGAACGTGGGACCCTTGTGTCCGCAGGCCGATGCTCTATCCACTGACCCATCCGGTTAGGGTGACCTCCGTTTCTTTATAAAACGGGTCTGTGGGAGGCCAGAGGGGCCGAAGGTCGGACTTGAAGTGGGAGAGAAAGCAGATTTCCCAGAAGCAGAGTCAGGCTGTGACGGCGCTGGGGCAGACAGCTCTGGATCTCAGGATGTGGGTCACCTCAGATGTCTCCTAAAGTGAAGAGCGGCCATGGTGCTGGACCCAAACTGACAGGGACAGATGACTGGCAGAGCCTCCTGACCCCCAGACCTTTGCCCATTGATGTGATAGGAGAATAACTGGGCTGATTTCCTACCAGCCCAATGTAACAGGGGCTCAGAGCTAGATTTCACTGATTTACAGAAAATAAAGACATTCCATGTGTTTCAGGGAACCTACACACAGCAACGATGCCTATGCTTTGTCTCCTAGGAGAGCGGGGTTCTAATGGTACCATTTCCGGCAGCTGCAGGTGAGCTGAAAGATAGTTTGGGGACAGCCAAACCTTTAAAGCCGAGGCCCCAGTGCTAAGTCCAGAAGCCTGTGGTTTCTGGGCCAATAGAGGGGACCTGGAGGAGAGCTCCCCCGCTGTGTGGGTTGCTAGGCGCAAAGCTGCTCACAGAGGTCCTGTGACCCTGGGTTGGGTGGAGGGCTGAGCACCAACCGGGCCACTTTAACTGGTGCCAGTGGTGGCTCCAGCAACTCCTGGGGGCTAAGGTCAGGGCAGCAGCAACCAGCATTACAGTCGTTGGGGTGCCTGCCTCCATCCAGCGCCCCCTGAAGTCAGAGGTCATGCTGAGGAAAGAAACTCAGGTGTCTGGCAGCAGCCAAGAGCTGACCAACCTCAGCCAATTCGCTGAGCCCTTGCTGTAAGCTAAGACCAGTGCAGATGGACCCTTGGCACCCCTGGCACACAGACCTGTCCATGTCGGGAAACGCCAGGCTCCGGCTCCTTCTGTTTCTGCCCCTCTTCACACTGACCCCCGGGGGGACTGAGGTTGCAGTAACGGGAACAGAGAAAGGAATGGCCAACATTTAGGGTTCCACTATCAGACCCAGAGCCCCTCACCCCCAAACCTTTCTACTTTAGCATACTTTCAGATATGGAAAAACAGAAAAATAACACAGTGAATACCCTCAGACTGTTCACCCAGACTCCCTGTTTTATCACATTTGTTCTCTCTCCACCCCCTCTTTCTCTTTTCACATAGATACCTTTTTTGAACTGTTTGACAAAAAGTTTCAGCCATGATACCTTTTGTTGTTGTTGCTAATCCTCACCTGAGGATATTTTTCCATTAATTTTTAGAGAGAGTGGAAGGGTGGGGGAGAAACAGAGAGACAAAAACATCAATGTGAGAGAGACCCATCGATTGGTTGCCTCCTGCACGCGCCCCAACCAGGGCCAGGGATTGAGCCTACAACCAAGGTACATGCCCTTGACTGGAATCGAACCCGAGACCCTTCAGTCCGCAGGCCGACGCTCTATCCACTGAACCAAACCGGCTAGGGCAGTGGTTGGCAAACTCATTAGTCAACAGAGCCCAATATCAACAGTACAACGATTGAAATTTCTTTTGAGAGCTAAATTTTTTAAACTTAAACTTCTTCTAACGCCACTTCTTCAAAATAGACTCGCCCAGGCCGTGGTATTTTGTGGAAGAGCCACACTCAAGGGGCCAAAGAGCCGCATGTGGCTCGCGAGCTGTTTGCCGACCACTGGGCTAAGGGGATCCATGATACCTTTTTACCCCTAAATATTTCAGTGGTTTTTCCTAAAAACAAAAATATTCTCTTACATAAACAGTACAAGAATCAAAATCGGGAGATTAACATTGTTGCATTACTGTTATCTAATCAACATCCCTTATTAAGATTTTGCCAGTTATCCCCATAATGCCTTTTGTGACCCAAATAAATCCCAAGATCAGGCATTGCATTCAGTTGTCCAGTCCCTTTAGTCTCCTTTTCTCTGAAGTCCCTCAGTCTGTCTTGTCCTTCAGGACATTGGCACGGTTGGAGAGTACAGGCTGGTCAGGTAGTAGAATGGCCCTCAGGTGTGTTTGTCAGGTGTTTCCTCATGAAGAGGCTCAGGTTATGAACTTACAGAAATATCACAACAATGGCACGATGTTGATTTGTTTCATTACTGGTGATGTTAACTTAGCTTTTTTGGTTTTGGGGTTTTTTTAATTAAAGCATAACATATACACAAAAAAGTACACTCAGTGAACTTTCACAATCTGAACTTTCACACCTGTGCAACAGCACCCGGATCAGCAAAAACACCCTCAATGCTGCCACACCCTCATGAGTTCCTACCTCCCCAAAGTAACCACCTACCTGACTTCTAATAGTGTAAATTACATTCATCTGGTTTTGAACTTCAACTAACTGAAAGCATTCATTTCAGAAACCTCCTTAGTGTGTGGCTTTTTTGCTCATATTATGTTTGTGAGATTCTCAGAGGCGACTTTTTATAATAAATACAATACCTCTCATTACAAGCCTTCAATGAAAATTAAAGAAAATATAATTCATCTGTACACATAATTTCAAAAAATGAATGTAATGCCTTCGTTGTAACATAAAGAACAGTCCTTTATAATATACTAGAGGCCCGATGCACGAAATTCATGTAAGGGGCTCGGCCCCTACCCCTGCGGCGGCTGCCTCTGCCTCAGTCCTCGCAGCCCTGGCTTCGTCCGGAAGGACATCTGGTCTAATTAGCATATTATGCTTTTATTATATAAGATAATAAAATGGCCTTATGTATACAAATAGGTAATTGTAAATTATTTTTTAAAACATGTTTTTATTGATTTTAGAGATAAGAAGGGATAGAGAGAGAGAAACATCGATTGGCTGCCTCCTGCACATCCCCTACCAGGGATCAAGCCAGCAACCTGGGCATGAGCTCTGACCAGGAATCAAACCCGTGACTTCTTTATTCATGGGTCAATGCTCAACCACTGAAAAGCAACACTGGCTGGGCCAAATAAAGTAAGACATATATCAGTATGTAAATGCTTGGGCACAAGGACACCAAAGATGTGAGGAGGTCTTCTGATGTCTGTACGCATGTACAGAAGCCCTGTAACATGACAATTACCAACATTCAGGCAGAGGAACATGAGTATTGGCTCTGAGGTAGGGCAGTCCTGGCCCAGCACTCCTGCTGTGACCTGGAACAAGCATTTTCATCCAACTGATCCTCCATATCTCATCTGCAAAATAAGGATAAGAATGGTACCTACCTCTAAAGGTCATTCAGTCCATGGACTGTGTTCACTGGTGGGTCACCCCATAGGCACATGGAGCATGTTCTCGGGAGCACCAAAGGAAGGTGCTTTCAAGTAATTTGTTATTTAATATCTCATGAAAATAAAAGCACAATGAGAAAAATCAGGATTGGTTTTACCTTCTTTATAGTTACCTGCCAGTTTAATGTAATTTTGTATTATTTTTATATTTACTTACATATGTGAGGGCCCCCTCCCTTTCTTCCACTCTTTCTAAAAAAAAAAAAAAAAAAATCAATGGGAAAATATCCTCAGATGAGAATTAAATAAAATTTTAAAAAGTATTAGTCCGTCTATTGTCCTCCCACCCGCCCCCACTGACTGTCAGTTCCTAAGCACTGTGGAGGGACACACACACACACACACACACACACACACACACACACACACACACACACTCCCTCCAGCAGCTCTGGGAAGTGAGATGCTCAGGTGCTTCCTGAAATGTGTTTACGCCCCCTTGTGGCCATCCGTGAAGCTGTAGTTTGGTCTCTGGTCCATCTTAGCCCGTGATCCACCAGCAGCAGGGGCCCAGCCTAGCTGTGCTGGAAAAAAACTTTGCCCAGAAACTTATTTTTTGAATATTTTTGCTTTGTTTGTGCTCCTGCTTTGCTGGCACAGTAAAATCTTGCTTCCTCTGCTGTCCAGAGCTCCAGCACTGGGCAGAGCAGGCAGCTGGTCAGTGCACTGAGCACCACTGGGCTACTTGGGAAAGCCCATTCATGGAGGGCTGAGACAGTGGCCCCACTATTCCCCACGGGTATGGAGGACAGAGGAGGGCATTCCAGTCAGGGGCAAAGGCTGGTAGGTAGTTCATGGAATTGAAGGTGAGTGTGAAAAAAAACTGAATTAAGTTTGACCCAGTCTCCAGCAGAGCCTGGGGGTGGGGGTGCCCTGATTACAGTGACGGGTCCCAGTTCTCCAGACAGAAATAGCTCCAGAGCCAAGAAAAGGAGGACAGCTCTGTCTCAACACTCCCACATACTTCCCCCTTCCCACCCACCCCACCCACCCGCCCCCATTATGTGGCCACTGCTCAGCTGGGGGGAGGGGTCTGCTTCCACAACACATGGGAATGGCTGCCCCCATTCAGCAGATGGAGAAACAGAGGCTCTAAATTCCGCTGAGGTCCCTCGCCCAAGTCACATATTCAGTAGTGGCCGTGCTGGGGTTCTCGTGCCTGTCTCACTCAAGACCCAGCCTCTGAAACCCCCACCTTACATGGGTGCCCTGTGCCAGAAGAGGTGGTTGTCTTGGAAACACAGGTGTAAAAAACGCTCAGCGGCTTGGCACTTTGTAAATGAGCCCAAAGCCACAGTGCCACCCTGGTGGTCCTCAGCAAGGAAGAAAAAACACCCAGTCCATGGATTCGAGGCTGGCTGATTAAAGTGTCTTTGGTTTTCCATGAGTGTATTTGAAATGCACTAGCCCTGCATTGCCCACTGGGAGACTAGGCTCAGGAAAGATGCCTACATTGTTCGCACCCATGGAGCTGAAGGCCCTATTTAAATTATAGTCTTTACTTAAAGATGGCTAAACAAAAACATAGTAGGTGAGAGAGTACCTGTCTTCCTTCCCTGGAGCAGTGTACAGGAGCTCGCTCTCTCTGAATTTGGAGAAGCCCAAACTGACCCCTCAGGCTATTAAAGGTGGATAAGAAGCTTCTAGCGTTAGGGGCAGAAATAGAATTTTGGATACCAGCTATAGTTACAAGAAATATTAATCATGCTCTGTTAACCGGGATTGTTTTGTTCTGAGTAAAGAAAGCGCATCCTCACCTGGCAGGGAGTTAGTTGTACATCCCAAGACCTGGGAGTTGGCTTTGGAAGGCGGCCCATTCCCACCCTATTTATCATGGAAAGATTAGCAACCTTGTTGCCCAAACAATGGAGTCCCGCCTGCACTGCCTGTAACCTGGGCCATTATACTCATTCTTATTCTTTTTGCCTACTTTCTCATGCCTGTGATACCCATTTTTCATACACATTCTTATTCCTTTTGCCTGCTTCCCCATGTAATCTTTGTCCTACCCAATATAAGCAGCTGGCTTATGGGTAGGGGATGCAGAGCAGGTTTTCCTGGATGGTCTGCTGCTCTCCCATACTGCCGGCGTCATTGGAATAAATGTTCATATGTGATTCAACCCTGTCTCTGCTTCAATGGCTCAAATAGTGACAGGCAGCCCAGACCCATTGGTTGTCTGGTTTCACTAGGACAGTGGCTTGGCTGTGAGTCCAGAGAGCAGGGCCTACAGCCCTCTCAGCCACAAGCTTAAAGTGGGCTCGTGGGGAACCTGGGGGAGTCAGTTCTGATCTCCTAGACTTTATTTTGCTCTTCAAAGGTATCTCCCGAAGTGCATACGTTCTGCCAGATGTGACTAGATTTTATAGCAAAAAGGAGGTTCATGGTGAGACGTTTGGCACTGCTGCGATGAAGATGGATGAATTCCTTTGACTGCATGATTTTTTGCTGCCTTGACTAAGCCATTGTTCAGTGTGAACCTCTTCCAGTGGTGGGTAGTGGGAATGTGCCCTTTTCTCTCAGAACATTTTCTGGAATCCTGTTCCAGATGCTCTCTCATGTCTTTTCAGCTTTGGCCCAAGATGGGACAGGCAGCCCTGGTCATAAAATTCAAGCCCTTCCCTTGGTCCACAAGGCCAGGACCTTTGTCCTTGCTGTTTTCTTTTGTGAACATGCTCTCTCCCAGATACTACCAGTGTCACGCTCTAACTTCCTTCAGATCTCTCTCCAAAGATAAGCCTATCTTATAGAGGAGCCTTCCCTGATTTCCTCTATGGCCCTAGCCAGTTTGGCTCAGTGTCCTGGGTTTGATTGTGGTCAAGGCCACGTGTCTTGGTTGCAGGCTCTATCCCCACCCATGCGGGAGGCAACCAATAGGGTGTGTCTCTCTCACATCCATGTTTCTCTCTGTCTCTCCCCCTCCCTTCCACTCTCTCTAAAAATATCCTCGGTGAGGAAAAATAAAATAATAAAATAAAATAGCACTCTGGAGGCCCTGCCCTCTTCCCAGCTGCCTCCCTTGCCCCAGGACAGTCCACAGTCCACAGACATTATTAGAGGTTTTTCTGATTGTTAAAAACATGCTGTGTGTTAAATTTTTTTAAAAGAAACTGGAAAAGTAAAGAATGTGAAAGTTCCTACAGAGTTTCACGACCCAGGGAGAAGCATTGTTAACTGCTGGCACGTGTCCTACTAAACTTTGCTTGCAATCATGCTAAACTGCTCATAAAGAGGCAAGCACAAAGAGAAAGGAGGAGGAGGAGAAGAAAGTCACAGATAAATAATTGTCGTTAGTATCGAAAGGCCCTCTCTTCTTGGTTGCAATCTGGTTTTTCCATCTGATGTTCTACCCTGGCCAGGCCTCCCACCCTCTTGGAGTGGGGCCTCTCCAGGAGTGGCTCGGAGAAGCCATTGGGCACTCAGAAGTCCACAGGGCAGCACAGGCTATGCCATGATAGCCTTCGCTTGCTATCGAGCTACTATGTGCCTGCACTTCTGGGGGCTCCAGGGCTGTCTCCCAACTTCCTCTTGCCTCCTCTTCCCTACACCAGACCCCTAGAACTGTTCTACTCCTCTCCAGACTTACTTTCAAGATAGAATATGAGTCACTGGCAACCTGGAGTACAAATGACAACTACAAGGCCCACACAATTGCCCTTTCCAAGTGGCTCTAATTACATAAGATATGCCGGATGGATCAACGTGTATGTATGGTGCTGGTAGAAAACTTGCAATGCTTACCTTTGACTCTCTGTTTAGGATAAATTAAAAGAAGTAGAATTAGTGGATCAAAGATCTGTCCATTGGGTAGCCCCAATTCACTCTCCCACCTGCCAAGATGACAATACTGCTCACCCCAACATTAAGTATTAATCATGTATTGGTTGACTGACAAAAATCAGCATCTCATTTTAATTGATATTTGTTTGGTTTTGAGTGAGGCTGCCCATTTAAAAATTTTTCTCAGAAAAATGGCACCTGATCTGCTGCTTTCCCTTTCTCAAGGGAGAAATAAGTTCTTTTTCCTGTTTCTTATAAGAGCTTAACTAAAAGAAGCGTTGGGAGACAAGATGGGGTTCTTGAGTTGGCCAACATATACCTGGTGACTGATCTGTTTATAGCATATACCTGGTGACTGATCTGGTTATAGCATATACCTGGTGACTGATGTGGTTATAGCCTTTAAACAAAAGTTTCAGTACACACAAAATCCCCAGGGGTGCATTTTTACTTTGGAAATGGCATGTGTGTGTGGTAAGTTAGAAAAACTCTGTGATTTCAGATTTAGTGGAGTGAAGTAATTTTTCTCAGGAAAGTGTGGGAGAGGCAGCCATCTGTGTGTCTCTTGTAGTTGGCCCGAGCCTGACACATTGTAGGTACCCATAAATGCTCACAGATTGAGTAATTAAACTGCGCTGTAACCCCAAATGAACTGTCTATACAAAAAAAAACAAAAAACATTTTGCACCTGTGGATGGAAAGGGGTGCTGTAATAAATCATAAATTCCTAATTGGGCATAACCACCCTAAAGCAAGCACATAATCATCTAGTCCCTGCTTTCTCCCACCCTCATGGACTCTTCCTTATGTTCCCTCATTAATTTCAAATGCATAAAAGAAGTTGCAAAACCGTTATTCTCTGGAGCATTTCAGATTTTGTTCCCTGGCATATGTCGTCAGTTTTGCGTCAAATAAACTCATAAAAATTCTCTACAGATTTGTACATTCTTATGTTGATACACCCACTTATTTATAATCCCTTCCAGTTATTTTTAAATATGTTTTTATTGATTTCAGAGAGGAAGGGAGCAGGAGAGAGAGATAGAAACATCAATGATGAGAGAGAATCATTGATTGGCAGCCTCCTGCACACCCCACACGGGGGATCCAGCTCACAACCCGGGCAAATGCCCTGACCCATAATTGAACTGTGACCTCCTGGTTCATAGGTTGTTGCTCAACCATTGAGCTATGCCAGCCGGGATCTTACAGTTATTTTAGTTTGAGTCTGAAACAGCCCTCCCTCGAGATCTAGGAAGATGTTGGAAATTCTGACTTACTGGTAGTACTTCCAGAAAGGGCTAAGGGTGAGTGGCAGTATAAATATCATACGAGGGGCAAGTCTGATGAAAGCAGTTTTATGGCAGGCACATCCTTGGGTCTGGGTCTGGGTGAGCTGGCCAGGCTCCCAAGACCACATTCTCTGGACTTTTCTGGTTCCAGGGCGGGTTGCATTTGACTTACCAGTTAGTAGAAGCGTTCTTTTTCTTTCTTTCTTTCTTTTTTGTTGTTGTTTTGTTAATCCTCACCTGAGGATATTTTTCCATTGATTTTTAGAGAAAGTGGAAGGGTGGGGGAGAAACACACAGAGAGAAACATCAATGTGAGAGAGATACATCCATCGATTCGTTGCCTCCCACAGGGGCCCCCACCAGGGATGGGGATTGAGCCTGCAACCAAGGTATGTTCCCTTGACCAGAATCGAACCCAGGACCCTTTAGTCAGAGGGCCAACTCTCTATCCACTGAGCAAAACCAGCTAGGGCACGTAGAGGAGTTCTATTAAAGTTTATAAGGAAGAAGGTGAAGCCCACAACCACACAATGGAAAGGAATGAAGGAATGAATATCTGATGTCCTGGTTCTCAGCTTTTCTCAACCTAGCAACCACTAACCATTTGTGGGAACCGTAGGTGGTCAGGCCAATGTAATTGTCAGTTCAAGACCCAGAAGTCAGTAGGGAGTCAGTGAAGACTTTGGGACAATAATCTGAGTTCTAGAAGGGCCTGCTCTGTAGAAGAAGGATAGCTAAAGCCAAGTTAAAATTGGAATTGCGGAGACCAGATGAGAGGCTTGGAATAGGGTGGTAGAGTAGCTGGAGGCAAATGTTTGGGTCGGGGAAATATGTAGGAAATAAAAAGAACAGTATTAGATAACTGGGGGGATGGAGGGAGGAGTGGAGATGACTCCCAGGCTTCTGGCTTGGGTCTTTGGGCAGATAATGGGACCATTTCTGGACTAGGGGAGGAGGGAAAGAGCTGATTTGGCAGGAAGGTGAGTTTGGGGCCAGTTGTGTTTGAGGCACAAAGGGGCCTCCAGCGCGGGGGTGTCCAGGTGGTTGAATGTAAGTGTGTGGTGCTTGGGCGAGGGGTCTGGACTGGCCCGCACAGAAATGGAGAGGAAGCCGAAGCGTAGGGTATCACTAACAACAGTAAGGAATTGGAAAGGTTCCCGGTTTGGGGTGTGCATAGTCGGGGAGGTCACGTATTGGGGCGCCTAGCCAAATGACTGAATGGACCCATTGACCTGCTCTCAACCCACTTTGGGTCGGAGCCGGGCTTGGCGGGTGGGGAGGAACCGGATCCTCTAGGTCCGCCCCTCTGCCCGCCCCCTCGCCCTCCTCAGCCATTGGTCAATTCCACTGTCCGTTAAGGGTCCGCCTCCTCAGCTGAACCAATAAGGGCAGGCGAGAGGAAGCTTCCTTCTCGAGTTGCACAAGCGGCATTCAGAGGAGGCCGGGGTGGCGGCTGGCGTGGCGCTGTACGCAGGGGCGGCACTGGTTCCGCGGCAGTGGCTCAAGCTGGTGAGAGCAGCGCGAAGGTCCGTGGTTGGGAAGGGGACGTGCGCGGGTTCTGGACGCTTCTCACCCCCCCGGGCCTCGCGGGCGTCTGGGCCTCCCGCGCTCGCGGCATCGTCTCGGGTGATGGGAGGTCAGATTAGGTGAGGTGAGGGGGCGGGACGCAGCCACGGTCATCCCACTCGCGCCACCCGCCACGTGGGTTCGCGGCTAGCCTAGGACCCTTGCTGCGTACCCGGACACTAGCTAGCTACTTTTAACCCCAGGAGTAGCCCTGAGAGCTGGGCGTCTCGACTGAATCTTCTTATTTTACCGGCTGGGAAGCTAAGGCTCAGCGATATGGCCGCGCCCGGTTTTGAGGGAGATCTGGGCTGGGTGGACTCAGGAGGCTGCGCTCTTATCTATGAAACTGTGGGTCAGAGACTTGAACTTGGGACCTGTTTGCTTCTTTTAGGGATCGGGGCTGCGGCAGACAGCCTTGCGTGGGGCCTCGCTGCCTGGCCTCTCCGGCGGGCCCTGGGCGGGGGGAGGGGGCAGGCACCCTCCGTTCACCCAGACCCTCCGCTCCTGCCCCAAGTTCAGCAAGGTGGGCTGGGAGGAGGAGGACGATCCTCAGTTCTGCGAGCTCTTCGGATACCCCAACAGACAAACTTGGGGAGGGCAGGATTCATAAGCGAAATCCGAAAACACGTGGGACACGCGTCTTTCTCCTGGGTCACCCGAGGAAATAGAAAATAAAGCAGCTTTTGTTGTTGTCCAAGAGAAAAATACCACCAAAGACGGTTGAAGGCGCTAGGAAACTGTTTCCTTCATGCCTTTGCAGAGGCAGATGTGAACCTTGTGGAAATTAGTTTGGCAATATGCATCTACAGCCTTTGACCTACTAATAGCTCTCTTGAGAAGTAAGTAGGATGAAACCTAAGTAGGTTGATGCACAGGGCAGGTCAGTTTGGTGTTTTATAAAAAGCAGTGGAAATGACCTTCATAATTCCAACAATAGGCAATAGTTAAGTAAATTGTGATTGTTTATGTCAAAATGTAATATTACACATCCGTGAAATGTAATACAGACAAAATGTTCTTAACAGGAAAACTGGGATTAAAAGTTGTGGTTACAACTATATAAAAATGTGTGCAGAATGACGAGAAGAATATACCTAATGATAAAAGTAATAACTACTTTTTTTTGGAGCAGAAGGGTCATATTTCATAACTCCTCACAAAACCTTAAGAGACTAACTAGTATTCCCATCCCACCAATGGACCACTGGAGCTCAGGCAGTGTGTCTGATGCTAGACAGCTAGTGTCATGCCTAAAGTGCAATTGGACCTGTTAAAAATCCACATGTAACCTTAGCGGGTTTGGCTCAGTGGATAGAATGTAGTCCTGTGGACTGAAGGGTCCTGAGTTTGATTCCCGTCAGGGGCATGTGCCTAGGTTGCAGGTTCCACAGCCCCAGTCAGCGCATGTGGAGGAGGCATCCAATCACTGTGTCTCTCTCACATCGATGTTTCTCTCTCTCTTTTTCTCTGCCCCTTCTCCCTCCCTTCCACTCTCTAAAAATCAATGGAGCCCTAGCCGATTTGGCTCAGTGGATAAGAGCGTTGACCTGTGGACTGAAGGATCCATGGTTCAACTTCAGTCAAGGGCACATGCCTGGGTTGTGGACTCGATCCCCAGTAGGGGGCGTGCAGGAGGCAGCTGATCAATGATTCTCTGTCGTCATTTATGTTTCTATCTTTCCCTGTCCCTTCCTCCCTGAAATCAATAAAAAAAAAAAAAGAAAAAATTTAAAAACCAATGGAAAAATACCCTCGGGTGAGGATTAACCCTCCAAAAAAATCCACATTTAGCCAATATTTAAAGGCTTGTTGTATGCCAGGTACAGGGCTGGGCCCTAGAGAGCCACTGGTAAGGCAGCCATAGTTCCTGAATTCATGGAGCTTACAGACTAGTGGGAAAGCAGATATTTAAATGAATGTGTAGTCTGCTGGGAAGAGTGAACATGGGAGCTAGGCACTGGGCCCTCGCAAGGAAAGGATTTGGGAAGGAGAGGAAATGGGGATCCCTGGGTCAGCTGTGAGGAAGGAGTGAGCTCTGTGGAGAAGCCCACAGTGGCTCTGTAGGAGTGGAGAGTTTATACAAACCCTGTTTTTCACATTTTCTGGGATGTGTTTATGTATTATAATGCGAGGTAGAGAGACTTGCTTAGGTATTTTGAATTTAGTGAACTCTTTTAAATAGTTTATCTTAAATCACTTTTGCTCAGGATAGTAGCAAATTAAATGTTTTCAGAAGTCATTATTGAGAAATTAAATTTGAAACTTTTTAAAACTCTTTAATTTCCAGGTTTAAAAAAAAAAAACCTTTTGCTGAAGGAACACATTTGCTGGTATAGCTTCAGAATGTCAAGTCCTGTGTCCTACTGGATCTTAAATTCTGCAAGGAACAGCATTGCCACATTACAAGGGAGCAGGCATTTATATTCAAGGTGTGTCTCAAGTAGGAATAAATCAAAAAGGACGCTCTTTTCCTCGGTACCAACCACCCTAAAAAACAATGCCCCGTGTGGTGGCTTTGCTCTGCCGAAAGCCTATAGACACACATCGACAGAGGAAGACGATTTCCACCTGCAGCTCAGCCCTGAGCAAGTAAATGAAGTGTTGCGAGCCGGTGAGTCAGCCCACAAGATTCTTGACCCTGTTGGCGGAGTCCCAAATTCAGTGTTGCGGTTTGAGAGCAACCAGCTGGCTGCCAATTCCCCAGTGGAGGACCGGCGAGCTGTGGCCTCCTGCCTGCAGACCAACGGGCTGATGTTTGGTGTCTTTGACGGACATGGTGGCCATGCATGTGCTCAAGCAGTAAGCGAGAGGCTCTTCTACTACGTGGCAGTGTCACTGATGTCTCAGCAGACCTTGGAGCAGATGGAGGGAGCAATGGAAAGCATGAAGCCCATGCTGCCCATCCTGCAGTGGCTCAAGCACCCAGGGGACAGTATCTACAAGGATGTCACGTCAGTGCACCTTGATCACCTCCGGGTCTACTGGCAGGAGCTGCTTGACCTGCACATGGAAATGGGACTGAACATTAAGGAAGCATTAATGTACTCCTTCCAGAGACTCGATTCTGACATCTCCCTGGAAATCCAGGCTCCTTTGGAAGATGAGATGACAAAGAACCTTTCACTCCAGGTTGCTTTCTCTGGGGCAACAGCTTGCATGGCCCATGTTGATGGGGTTCACTTGCATGTGGCAAATGCTGGTGACTGCCGGGCCATCCTTGGTGTCCAGGAGGACAATGGTATGTGGTCTTGTCTGCCCCTTACCTGTGACCACAATGCCTGGAACCAGGCTGAGCTGTCACGGCTGAAGAGGGAGCATCCTGAGTCAGAAGACAGGACAATCATCATGGACGACAGGCTGCTGGGCATCCTTATGCCCTGCAGGGCATTCGGGGATGTCCAGCTCAAGTGGAGTAAAGAGCTGCAGCGCAGTGTCCTGGAGAGGGGCTTTGACACCGAGGCCCTCAACATTTACCAGTTCACCCCCCAACACTACTACACTCCACCCTACCTGACTGCTGAGCCTGAGATCACATACCACAGGCTGAGGCCCCAGGATAAGTTCCTTGTGCTGGCGTCAGACGGCCTATGGGACGTACTGGACAATGAGGATGTGGTGAGGCTGGTGGTGGAGCACCTAAGTGAAGCAGGTCGGCACAAGCCAGACCTGGCCCAGAGACCAGCCAACCTGGGACTCATGCAAAGCCTGCTGCTGCAGAGGAAAGCCCAGGGGCTTCACGTTGCCGACCAAAATGCAGCCACACGTTTGATCAGACATGCCATAGGGAGCAATGAGTATGGGGAGATGGACCCGGAGCGGCTGACCGCGATGCTGACACTGCCAGAGGACTTGGCGAGAATGTACAGGGATGATATCACTGTCACTGTGGTGTATTTTAACTCAGACTCAATTGATGTATATGATAAGAGAGGTTAAGAATTTCTCATCCTATTGCCAAGGTTAATTTAAATGTTCTAAGACATTTTCACTTATTCTTAAACTGGCTATTCAAACCTGTTAAAAGGGCAGTTGGTGTAGTTTGCTTAATAATAGACTAATGTGAGAAGAAAAGAAAACAAGCAGCCTAAGTTTAAAAACAATAGCAGTGATTTCATGTCCCTGGCTGTTTTGGTCACCTCTTCTAAGCAGAGAGGGCAGAGCATGGAGACATAAAATTTGCTTGGGCTCATGTAGCCAGGTCCTTTTATAAAGAAACTGTTGTTAAACTGTGTCAGCTTGACCCTCCAAATGGTAAATATTTTTTTAAAATATGTTTTTATTTATTTTAGAGAGAGGGAAAGGGAGAAGGATAGAAACATCGATGAGAAAGAAACATCAATTGGCTGCCTCCAGCACACCTCGAGCCTGCAACCCAGGCATGTACCCTGACCAGCAATCGAACCCAGGACCTCTTGGTTCATGGGTTGGTGCTCAACCATTGAGCCACCCTGGCTGGGCTCCAAGTGGTAAATTTAATCACAATTCTAAACATGAAGAACTTCAGGATCATCTGAGGTTTTGCTGCAAAACTGCAAACTTGATAATTTTCCTCAATTCATAATCATGGACTTCTAGACTATGAAGGGAGGTTTTGTTTGCTTGATTGTTTTAATTAATAAGACCTAGGTTTACAAAGGATATTACAGAACACTTTTTCTATGCAATATTCTAACCCTTCTCATGATTATACTTGTGCAAACATTTTGTAGTGCTGCATTCTAGTCCTATTTTAGTTTATTTTAAAACTGAGTCCTCAAACTTGCCAACAGGCCTGCTGTCAGCATGCTTGGAATGACCTGTCTTGGTTTCCAGCTGAGGGTGAGAGGAGTTAGGCCTCTGGACCAGCGGAATTTACTTGTATGGCTTTTGGTCCCTTCCACTGGAGCCTATCCCCTGAACTTTTGAGCCATACTAGGAGGTAACTTCTGTCTAAGCCTTAACTCCTGGCCTTTCCTGCATTAATATTGTCTCCAAGGTTTAAGCCTCTGGGGGTTTAGTCATAGCAGTTAGCCATTCTGGTTATACCTCTCAAACATTCTTCTGTTAATTCCTGTCTTTTCTATGCTGAGCTCCCTCATCCTGCTGCTTCTAATTGCAAAGAATGCTTCCATTTCACATGGTTGCAGGGAAGGAGAAAATGTGCTCTCCTTGTGTCAGCCAATTAGGCAGGACTGGTTTATTGCAGTGGATTATAGACTTAAGGTTCAGCCTGAATCTGGAGAGGTGAAATAGGAAGGACCTGAGAGTAGTCACTATCCAAGTCTCCCCATGTGCATCCCGAGGCAATGGAGAGGGGGGCAGAGGGAGATTTGTCAGATGGGACACTTGCCCCTAGAATGTGGGATAAATCACATTGTTTCTCCTCAGGAACTGGACCATATATAGAATAGGAGTGGGAGCAAAAATAAATATAACCTGTAATGGCTTCTGTGGGCTGCACAGACTTGTGTCAGTTGGAAAATGAACCCATGTTGATCCTTTTTTGGGAGATGAGTTTCATGGGATGAATTATGGTGGCATTTAAACAACAGGAAATGTGTCCCTAAATGGATACACAAATAAAATCCCACAAAACTGACATTTTTATCCTCCTGTACTATATTGGGTCCCTCTCCTCATCTCACCCCCTCGTGCCATGTACCGAAAGAAAAGCAAGTAACTAGGATTGACTTCCTCATGTTTGTCCATGTCCCAGAGACATTCATTCCAGTGTTGGTATACTTCTAGCTTGGGGACAAGCAAATAAGTAGGATTGACTTCCTCATTTTTGTCCATGTCCCAGAGACATTCATTCCAGTGTTGGTATACTTCTAGGTTGGGGATGTTTCCCTGTCGGTTTTCAGTGCAACTGGTTAGCAATAGGACTTCATTTTAAGACGTTCTCTTTGGAGTGCTTAAGCTTGGTTCTTTTATTCTGAAGCCATTACTATTCCTTCTAATCTAGATCTTAACTCAGAAGTAAAACGTGAATCACTGCCATTCTGCTCACCTGAAGGTATGTTGCTAGAGCCAAAGACTGCTTGTCTGACAACCTTTGCTCTTCACGCCCACTAAACCCCGGTGCACCTTGGAGCATTTACTTTGATTACAGAGCATGAATCGTGTTTTGGAGCCAGCGTGGTCATAAATGTATCCGATTCAGTAACTTGTGGGACAGCCAAGAGAATGCAGACATCCCAGCTGTTTCTCCACGCATGTGTTTTTTTCTCTGCCTAATAGATTTCCTGCTTTCTAATTGGTATATTGAGAGAAGAAAGGCCAGTGTATTGTCTGCCTTTTCCACTGTGACTCTTATTAGCTCTTTTTTTTTAGGTAAAGATTGACTTTTCTTTTTTAATATATTCTTATTGATTTTAGAGAGGGAGAGAGGAAACATCAGTGATGAAATAGAATCATTAATTGGCAGCCTTCTGCACTCCCCACACTGGGGATCGAACCATGACCTCCTGGCTCATAGGTCGACGCTCAACCACTGTGCCACGCCGGCTGGGCTCTTGTCACCTCTTTCCCTGAATGCTCCAAGGGGTGCCTCCCTGCCCACAGTTCTGCTGTCATTGACCTTCCTGAAGCACATGGGCTACTGCTTGACATCAGGGTTGAGAAGGGGTTGGAGGTACTTGTCAGGTCTTCCAAAGCATTTATCATTCCTTTTATAAAGATTTCAGTTTTGAGACTTCTAAACTGAATTAAAAAGTTAGATTGAACCTAAGTATTTTGGTTGTGACTTTGGAATAAAGTATGCTTTGGTGCTTTAAATTACATATTCATTGTTTTAGGTAAGAAAGTGGTAATAAGTGGCCTAATTAGATATTTTACATGTAGATAAAATACGCCTCTACTGATTCTGGGGATTGGTCAAAATGGATAGGGAAGATGGTATTAGTTCTAAGTTCAAGTTAGTATGCTAGGTCAAGATACTTAGATTCAGTTTTCTGAGATGTTAATTGTAACATTAAAGCTAATTTATTATAATGAAAATGTTAACTTTGAGGTATGTTAACATAGAAGACATTTCACCCAGAAGTATGATCGGGCTAAAAGATCCCTAATATTGGGCACACTGGGTCAAGTTTGGGTTAGACACAATTGATTTGGCTGGCACCTTTTATACATAAGTGAAATATAAACAGTCCACACGAGTTAAAGAAGAGAATAAGCTATGGAACAAGAAAATGTGTCCAGCACGAGTCTGGCTGACTTGACTCTTTTATCCATCAGCCCTTGATGACAATTTGGGGGAGCCTTAACTTCCCAGGTTACTCCAGAATGTCCTGGAACTGAGCCATTCTAGTTTCATCTTGAAAGTGGTTTATTTGTCCCAGAATGTGACTCTTTCCCATGACAGAAAAAGCCCCCGTGTAGCTTTATACCCGTGGAGCTGGGGTATAAAGGCTGGTGGCACTGCTTGTCCTGCTGCCATGTGCGTCACCGAGTGGGAAGCACGTTTGGACTGCGACCATCTGAACAGGCTGAGGCTCTGTTCTTTGCGCCTCGAGCACCTAACGTTTAACCTGCCTCCTGGGAAATATTTCTTAAGCATTTGGAAAAATTATTAACCAAGTCCTTTAATATCTAGTGACATTTGTATTTAAGCTGTATACCAATGTTTGTATTTTCTAACCATTAGAGATATTTAAACTTGTAAATAAAAAGGCAAAATGAAATTCAGTTTCCTTTGGTTGGAATATTAATTTTTTTAAGTCCTTAGGGCATTAGATGAGGCCAGCCTTTGTTTCTGGCCATGGAAGATTTTAGTCTCTTCAAGAATCCACTAGGGGATGGGGAGGAAGAATCTACCCAAAAGAGAGAAGTGTTCTCTGCAAACTTTTTGGCTGCTGACCACACAGGAAGTCCTCATTTAGTATTAACCATGTGGGGACCTGAAAAGAAGGAAAAGTAAAGGCTTTTGTTGTGAGCGTCTCCATACACTCAGTGCCAAGGCCTGTCTGCTGGCATTTCATATTATTTAACTCAGCTTGTTAAATCTTAAATGGCCCTAGCTGATTTGGCTCAGTGGATAGAGCGTCGGCCTGCAGACTGAAGGGTCCCAGGTTCGATTTGGGTCAAGGGCACATGCCTGGGTTGTGGGCTTGATCCCCAATGGGGGGCGTGCAGGAGGCAGCCAATCAAAGATTCTCTCTCATCATTGATGTTTCTATCTCTCTCTTCCTCTCCTTCCTCTCTGAAATCAATAAAAATATATTTTTTAAAAAAATCTTAAATGTAGCCCTGGCTGGTTTGGCTCAGTGGATAGAGCGTCGGCCTGTGGACTGAAAGGTCCCACGTTCGATTCTGGTCAAGGGCATGTACCTTGGTTGCGGGCACATCCCCAATAGGAGGTGTGCAGGAGGCAGCTAATTGATGTTTCTCATCAATGTTTCTGACTATCCTTCTCCCTTCCTCTCTGCAAAAAATCAATTAAATATATTTAAAAAAAAAGATATGTTGCTCCTATTTAAAAAAAAATCTTAAATGTATGTTAATCTTAAATGCAGAGCCAGCTTTGGGGGAAAATCTAGACAGGTACCTAGATAGAGTTAAGCACCCCACTCCATCTCACCCCCACTAACAGCTATATTTCATTGCCTGTATAGGGATACAGCTCATCAGGACAGCTCCAATGGGTACTTCTTAAAATGCAAATACATTATTATTAGTTATTAATGGTATGAGCATTAGTCATTAATATTTAACAGGGCGCATTTGAGGAAAGTCTACAGGGCATGCACTCTTCCCAATACTGGGCTCTCAGAAAGGGATAGTAATTGACGAAACATTGCCCAGTCTTGGCCCAGAGTGGTAGGGGATGGGGCAGAGAAGCACTGCAAAGAAGCTAGATTTACTTAACATACATTGTTTCAATGTCCCATCATTTTGGAACATGATAAAAATAGAAGGAAAACAAATTTACAAAATTAAGCTCTTTGAGCTTTCTAACTGGAGGGTGAGGGGGCTTATACTGTTCCTTAAATCTCTAGCATTTTTGGTTTCATTTTACTTGATGCTACTAAACGCCCTTAAGTAATTCCCAGGCTGGTGATCCTCTGAATCATGAGTGGCTGGCGCTCCAAGCAGCTACCTCTGGGGTGGGTAAGCCTTTACTGGACTTCCGTGGGTCAGAGTGTCTTTGCTCCTTTGGCTCCTGACCTGATGTGCTCCACATGGGAAATCGCCCGTCTGGGAGGAGCATGTGGGGAGGGAGGGAGCCAGAGTTCCCATTCTGACCTTCGCTGGCAAGGGAATAAGTTGGCTGAACACATTACTTACCCTCACCCCCTGGAAAAGTGGTCTGTGGAGGGACTTTCCAAAGCTGGCTCTATCTCAAATCTTAACTCTCCCTGCCTTTCGGGGATTACAGAAAGCTCTCGCTGGCCCAACCCCATTCTCCCTGCAGCAGATGAACAGAAGAAATGTGCGCCATGAGCTGCTGCTCTGTCCAGTCCATCTCACACAAACCTTACGTGCACCAGAGCCAGGCATGCGGAGCTGGCCAGGGATGGCCCCATCCAGTTGGGGCCAAGAGGACCATGGTACTGGGCACAATGCAGGGCGGCAGCCCAGGGAAAGGAGCACAGGGGTGAGTCCGGTCCAGCAGGTCTGGGGACAGGCTCTGAGGACACTGAAGTGGCGAGAGTTGCCATGAAGGCTGAGGGAGAACCGGCTTGATGTGGCTGGTGGGCAAGAAGGAGCCCCTCAGGTGGTCTCCAGGAATGAAGACATGAGCAAGGCCATGCGGCGACCTCAGCTAGGATTATGGACATGTCTTGTTCTTCATCAGCAGGGAGGTGGGGTGGGGGCAGTACAGAAAGTCCTATCTCAGTCCCCGCCCCCCCCCCCCCCACTTTCCTTGAGATGTCATGACCAGGTGCTGTCAACATTTGTCCTGTTTTTCTCCTCCACACCCTCATTCCTGTAACATCAGGCTCAGCACCCTGCCCAACTGGCTGTAGAATGAATGAGGAAGGATGGAGGGACAGATGGATGGAGGGACAGATGGATGAATGGATGGATGGATGGATGGATGGATGGGTGGGTGGTTGAGAGGAACAGATGAAAAGGAACCAGCAAAAGAGAGAGAGGTCAGAGAAGCAGGAGAGGAACTAAATGCCACCATTTAGTGACATGGAAGTGGGGAGCGGGGTGAGGAGTGTCTGGTACCAGAAAAGACCATGGGTACGTATGGATGGAAATGAACAATTAGCTAAAAAAGGATCACTAAGAAAAGTTGAGGGCCGCTGCATATTCTTACTTGGGACCCAGGACCCATGGCGGGCCTGGATGGTGAGGTGGAGGTGAGGGGTTGGCTCTGTGAGGAGTTGACTGAGTGGCTGGGATGACCCTTCCTCTGAAACAAAGCAGTGCAGTGGATTGGGGGCAGGGAATGTCATCAAAACAACATGCTCCTTGGCTATGGGAGGGGAGAGTATCCATGGGTTCACTTGGGGTCCCAGAAGCTTTGCTGACCCCACACTGGGATTTGGCATTAAGGGATGGAGGGGCTGGGCCTCTTCCGAGCTCTGTCTGGTGGCTTGGTCACTCTGCCCCGAGAATGTCCTGAACACCGGTGGGGAACCCTGGGCTGGCACAGGCCCTTTTCCGGCAATCTGTAGTAAAGCAACGCGAAGCAGGCGGCTGCCTCTAGATGTCGCCATCTGGCTGTGTTGATGTCAGCTGCAGCTGGAGCAGAGGAAAGTTCCTGAGAAGCTGAGGCCCCAAGGCTGAGCCCTAGGTGGAGCAGGGTCTCCCCAAAACTGTAACCTGGAACACTCTCAGGAAGCCTCACCAGACTGTGGAAGTCCTTGGGGTGTGGTGTGGGGGCAGGACCCTATCCTGTGATCGCTCAGGTCTGTCTTGTGGGGAAGGAGCTACTGGGGTTCCAGGTGGGCTGCGGGTGGCGGGGGAGTGGCTGCCACCTTTTCCACTCTCCCCCAATGTGGGTGTCCCCCTCAGGGGACTGCTCCACAACTCTAAACCCTTCTGACCCCTACCCCACTCCACTCCCTGCAGCCAGTCCCCGCAGCCACCCTCCCAGCAGGTCTAGGCTCCATCTCCTCCTGCCCACCCCCTATCCCAGCCCCAAGAATGGTCCAACACCTTGCTCCTTCCTCACCCAAAACACCTGCCCCCTCCAGTCAGTTCCACCCAGTATATAGCAGGAGTGATCTTGGTCAGACTCAAATCTGACCATGTCACTCTTCTGCTCCAAATCCTTCCACAGCGCACCATCACCCTGGGGAGAAAGCTCAGAATCCTCCTCCCCAGGCTGTGGTACTACAGTAATACGGGGATGAAGGAGTGGGAAAGGAAAAGAGGTCTTGTCTTCCCCCACCAACTGGAGCTACCTCTTTCAAGAGTTGGGCTGGCCCCCTGGTCACTGGGGATGAAGCCTGGAATCCTCCACCTTTTTGTCCTTTCTCTGGTTTCGAGGATGATCACAAATGCTCCTCCCATCAAGCGGTGGGGTTTAATTCCACTCTTCTTGAATATGGGGAGGGGGTGGTTAGAACTTGTTTTGTAACCAATAGAATACAATAACCAAGTGACAGTGACATCAGGGATTGGCAAAGGTAATGGACAGCAGTCTTGATAGTTGGTGAATCTGATTGAGGGTTGTGGTGGTTAGTTTTATCTGTTAATTTAACTGGGCTGAAAAAGGCCTAGAAGGCTGGTAAAACATTATTTCTGAGTGTGGCTCTGAGGGTGTTTCTGGAAAACATTAGCATTTGAATCAATAGACTGAGTAAAGACGTGGGTAAGTATCATCCAACCCATTGAGGGCTGGAATAGAATGAAAAGGCAGAAGGAAGGGAAAATGTGCTGCTTGTTGAGCTGGGACACCCCTCCCCTCCCCTTGGACATCTGGTGCTTCTCAGGCCTTTGGACCCACACTGGGACTTACACCATTGGCTCCTCTGGTTTATTCTTAGGCCTTTATGTTTGGACTGGAATCACATCACTGTCTTTCCTGGGCCTCCAGCTTACATGAGTCAATTCCTTACAATAAATCTCACAATCGTATGAGGCAAGTATTATGAACCCATGTTACAGACGGTGAAACTGAGTTTGGAAAGGTAAAATGTGCTCAATGTCACAAAACTAGTAAATGCAGGGCTAAGTTTTGAACCCTGGTGTCTGACTCCAAAGCTTTTTCTTCACTTCATGCGACTGCTAAGTGATCATTCAATTCCGTTGAATCCTATCTGTTCATTTTATAAAAAACACATGCCCTGCCCAGCTGGTATGGCTCAGTGGATTGGCTCAGAGCATTGTCCCATGCACCAAGAGGTCACTGATTCGATTCCCGGTAAGGGCACATGCCCGGGTTGTGGGCGCAATCCCCAGTAGGGGGCATGCAGGAGGCAGCCAATCAGTTTGAAGTCTCTCATCGATGTTTCTCTCTCACCCTTTCCCTTCCTCACTCTCTAAAAATCCATAAAAAACATATCAAGACAAATAAACAAACAACATGCCCTATTTGCTCTCCAAAAGCCTGGCAGGAAGGAGTAAGCTGTTGATCCATGGAAACATTCTAGTAGAAGCTAGAGAAACACTAGGCAACATGTGAATTGATGGACTGGGGGGGGCGAGGTTCACTCTGAGGCTGGGCCCTCTGCTTGCGCCTGGGATGGCCTTTCTCTGTGTCCCCAGTCAACATGGCCTATGCAGCGGTCCTCAAACTACGGCCCGCGGGCCACATGCGGCCCGCCGAGGACATTTATCCGGCCCGCCGGGTGCCGCTGCCTGTCCTGCTTAGCAGCCGACTCGTCCTGGGCCCGCAGTGCGCATAGGAATTTGTTCATAGTTTTTTTTTTTTAACTATAGTCCGGCCCTCCAGCGGTCTGAGGGACAGTGAACTGGCCCCCTGTTTAAAAAGTTTGAGGACCCCTGGTTCTATAGGGTTTTGAGGGCAAGGTGGAAGCCAGGGGGTGCGGGAGTGCTGGCCTAAAGCAGGCAGGAGGGACCAGCAGACCACAGTGGCCCTGCACTAGTCTCTGATGCCCCTCCCTGCCCTGGGCCTGCACCTCTGGCCTAGGGGAGGGCCCAGAATTCATCAATCACACCATGAATCCTGCTCTCCTGCCCAGCACCTGTCAGAATTTCTTTCTTGTTTAAATATATTTTTATTAATTTTAGAGAAGGGAGAAGGGGGAGAGAGAAAGAGAAACATCAATGATGAGAGGGAATCATTGATTGGCTGCCTCCTGCACGTCACTTACTGGGGCTTGAGCCCGCAACCCGGGCATGTGCCCTTGACGGGAATTGAACCTGGGACCCTTCAGTCTGCAGGCTGATGCTCTATCCACTGAGCCAAACCATCTAGGGCTTTCTTTTATTTTATAAATCACCAAGTGCCTTTTTTTCTTTTCTTAATCCTCACCCGAGGGTATGTTTTTATTAATTTTAGATAAAGTGGAAGAGAGAGGGAGAGAGAGAGAACACTGATGTGAGAGAAATATCGACCAGTTGCCTCCCGTGGGCACCCTAGCTGGGGATTGAACCTGAAACCTGGGTATGTGCCCTGACTGGGAATCAAACCCACAACCTTTTGGTGTACAGGACAATGCTTCAACCAACTGAGCCAGGGCCCTGTCAGGGAGAGGGAGAGAGAGAGAGGGAAAGAGAGAGGGGGAGGAGGGGGAAGGGAAGAGGGAGAGGAAGAGAGAGGGAGGGGGGAGAGAGGGAAAGAGAGAGAGAGAGAGAGAGAGAGAGAGAGAGAGAGAGAGAACGAGAACTGCACAACGGGATTTGGACAAAAATGGTCATAGCACTTGTGTTTGTAAGAAAGAGAAACTGGACCTCACTGACATGTGTTTCCTCCACACACTGAACAGAGAGGTCTGGTGCATCCATCCTGCTGGACTTTACAAGTGATAGTGGAAAAAAGTGATGGTGGAATATCGTTATTATTTGCCAGGAACCTCCCAAACGTAAATACTGTGAGGGGGGTGGGTGGGAAATAGATTACAAAACAGAATGTACAGTGTGACCCCAAGTTAAAACCCCTCCCCCAACCCTCACACGCATCCCCCTCCCAGCTCCCTCGTGACTTACCCCATTGGCCTGGAGCCAGCCTGTGGGGGAGGGGAACACGACTATATTGGGAAGGGGATGAGATCACCAAAGGCTGGCAGATTTAGAACTGGGTAACTTTTTCCACCCGAGAGGCTCTCAGGGGTTTCTGCTAGCACAGAAACCTTGGAGGGGAGCCCTGTACCTCCTTCCTTCCCAGGGGTGGAGGTGGTGGCCGACACTGGAGAAGGTGCAGGTGCTGAGCTGAAGTTGAGATAAAATGACAGAGTGGGTCTGGGGTGCCCAGCTGGGACCCTACAAGAACTTTGCTCCCAGCATATCTGAGTGCCCTATTACTCCCCAGGGACTTCTGTGGGCAGAGAGCGTATTTTGTGGGTGCAGTATTAGCCCCAAGGGTGGCCACCTTGTGGTAAGCTGAAGTGAGTCCCCTGAGCCCAGCTCTAACACCCAGTTCTGTCTGAAGTTCCTATTTGCCAGCCTAGCCCCTCCCTGAAGAGGACTCCCCCACCCCCCACCCCCATTTCTTTAAAAAAAAAAACAAGTATATATATATAATTCGTTTCAGAGAGGAAGGGAGAAGGAGAGACAGAAACATCAATTGTGAATCAATTATGAGAGAGAATGATTGATTGGCTGCCTCCTGCATGCGCCACACTGGGGATGGAGCCGCAACCCAGCATGCGCCCTGACCAGGAATCAAACCGTGACTTTCTGCTTCATAGTTTGATGCTCAACCACTGAGCAACACCAGCCAAGCTCCCCCTAGTTTTTTGCCAAACCCAGGAAAAACTCTGATGAGGTAGCTGTGGAGGGTAGAGGACTGGGCTGGGAGGAAACTGGGGTCCAATTCCAGCTCAGCAAATAACTGAATTCAGTTCAATTCCCACCCTTGACCTCAATACCCATCAGAAACCCTCAAACATTCAGCCTCTCAGAAATGTCACAGTGTGTCCCAGTCTGGCTACCCTTCCCCACCCCCATCCCCGAGCCAGGTCAGGTGCCATCTCTCTCCAAGTCGGTGTCCGTCATGTTGCTTGTCCATGTTCACCTGGGGTGACCCTGAGGACAAGAGCCGGCTCCAGGGAAAATGCTAGGACACATTGGATGAAGGAAAGGGATTGTCCCTGGAAGGAAGAGGCGGTGGGGGGGGAGAGGGGGGGACAAGAGGACCAATGGTGTGCCCAGCACTGTTCTGTGCCAGGGCCTCTAGAGGGACCTCAGTGCCTCAGGCCCCTCACATTCCACAGCAAACAGCAAGAGAATACGGTGTGGGCACCCCGCCCTGCACTTTGCAGGCAAGAAGCAGGAGCTGGGCAGAACCGGAATGAGCCAGAACATCCCCTCCTTAGCCTGACCCTGAGCAGCAGGGCAGGGAGTGGAATTCTCCAGCTGGATGGAGTTGTTCCTGGAAAATCCCCACAAGCCCTTCCAGAAACGTGCTTTTGTGCCCGACTCTGGCTCCTTCACATTGGAAGGGAGGGGGCCTATTGGCAGCTGGGCTACGCAGGCAGGGCCCTGGCCTTCTTCGGACCCTTGGACCTGCACTCTGGGACAGCTGCAGTGGAGATTCACACATCTATTGAGCACCATCTGTCAGCTTCACAGAGTTCTCTTAACCATCCTGAGAGGCAGGGATCAAAGTCCCCATCATTTGAGAAGGAAGGTGATGCTCAGGGTCACATAGCTGAGTCAGGATCCTAGGTCCACCCATTGAGGGTCGGCCTGCATAGGGCTCCAGTGCCCCCAGCATTCAGGGTTCTCGAAAGGGCAGGGTGAACCTGCAGGCTGAGCATGCCACTTCCAGCTCAGTCCCACTTGACTGAGAGCCTGCCCTGGCCCCTTGCCTGCCACTCTCAGAATAACCCTGGTGGCTCTCGGCACAGATCACTGACCATCACCTGGGACCTATTTTTGCTCTTCCTGTAACAAGGAAGTCTCACCTTGTGCAGTAACCACTCGGGGTAAAGGTGGAACATGTGACCTCCCCAACCCCAGCTGATCTTGCTGCCCTATTGGGAAATGACCCCAGCAGGGAAGGGGGAGGCCTGGCTCAGCCACTCTCCCTGCCTTGCCACACTTCCCAGAATCTGGCTTTCTACTCCGTCCCCAATTCTTGGCAGTCCATACCCTTTCCCCTTCCCTAATACGCTGACCAGAAAGCCAAGAGCATCTTTATTTGCCCTCATGATAGATTGCTAACTCTTACGCATCTGAAAAGTCATCTAGCTGTGGAAACAAGCCTATTTCCTTAGGTTCCAGCTAGAGGGTTCTGGAATCCAGGTGCAGAGTCCACCTGGGAATCCAGCATCTAGAACTTGACTTTCAGAATCTGGGGCCCTGGAATCCTATGGGACAGTGGTTGATGGCATTTGAGGAAACAGCAGAGCTGTGGGAATACCCAGACACTCTGAAAGATCAAGTGTAATCTCAGGAGTCATGGACCCCAAAGACCATTTATAGAGAGGTAATCTCAAGGGGTGAGCCTCAGATGTACATAGAGGAGCCCAGCAGTCTTGGAGGGACTCCTTTCTGCTGAAACCTGGTTTAGGGGAAGGGAGGAGTATTGTGATCTGAACTTAGCGACATAAGATATATGTATAGAAAAAAAGACTGGAAGGAAACCTGATAAAAATGTTACTGTAACAACAAAAGCAAGAATGGCTGTAGCTGTAATCCTATCTAATAAAGAGGGAATGTGCAAATTGACCATCGTGCCATCACAGAGATGGCGGCGCCTATAGCCACAAGATGGCAGTGCCTAGTCCCCTCTGCCCCGCCAGAGTCCCCCAGTCCTTTCCGCCCCACCGGGGAGGTGGCAGGCGCGCCGCCTGCAGCCAGACCTGCCCTCAGGCGGGTCCAGGCGCTCCTTGCACCTCCGCCCCAGTCCCACAGTCCTTTCAGCCCAGCCGGAGGGTGGGGGGGCAGCAGGCGCACAGTGAGGCCGGACCCGCCCTCAGCCCCCCAGTCGCCCAGGGCTGGCCCAAGGCACAGACAAGCCTCAGAAGTCAGCTGCCCAGTTGACGCCCAAGGTGCAAGTAAGCCTCAGATGGCAGCTGCCCAGCCACCCAGGGCCGCCCGAGGCTCAGGTAACCAGGGCCGGCCGAGGCTTGCGCTGCCGGCAGTGGCAGCAGCAGAGGTATGATGGGGGCGTTGCCTTCCCTGATCCCGCCCCTGAGGGCTCCCGGACTGTGAGAAGAGGCAGGCCAGGCTGAGGGACCCCCCACTCCAGAGCATGAATTTTCATGCACCAGGCCTCTAGTGACAATAATAATAGTAGCTATTCCCATTTTTCAAGGGCCAGTTAAGTGCCAGCGCCTATGCTAAGAGCTTTGCTTGTATTATCTCAGTTAATCCTCACAGTGTGCTCTCTCTCGGTGCCAGTGACCTGTGGGATGAGCTCTGTAAATGAGAGTGGTTTTGCCAGGTCTGCAGATTCTCTGGAGGTGGACAGATGAGCTCTCAGGCCCAATAAATAGGGGATGCGTGCTCTCCCTGCCGGCAGCACTGGGCGTGAGAGGGCATGGCTGCCCCCCTCGGGGATGCCTTTGGGGAGCCAGCCAGGCCCACTGAGCTGACCCAGGCCCCCACTTGGCCCTACTCCTCCAGGCGTTGGGGCTCAAAATAGCCGCCGTTTGAGAGCTGACAATCAAAGGGCAGCTAAAAAAAGTTCCCCCAGTCTGGGCTCTGTCGGACACGGCTCATAGGGCCTATTTTGGGGGAGAGGGTGCCGACGTGCCAATGGAAAATCCATGGGGCGGGAGTCTCCAAGGTGGAGGACCCATGTGCCTCCCTCTCCCCATTCTGGCCGCCCCCCACCCATGAGCGCATGTATGGGTATGTGCACACACACACTTGCAGCCTATAGCACCCTTTTCCTGACTGTTGGACTTTGTCACCCCTACAACAGCCCAAGAAAGGGATGAGGAAACTGAAGCTCAGAGAGGAGAAGTGACTTGCCCAAGGTCATATGGCCTGGAAGTGGGCATGACAGTGGTCAACCTGAGCCTCTGTGACTCACAGTACTGTGTTCTCCCCATAGAGGCAGCCCCTGTCTGCGGCCTTCTGAGGCATCAAAAGCTCAGAGGTGGTGCATTCTGGGTAGGAAGCTAAGGATGACTTGAGTCTTGATGGGAAGAAGTCCTCCTGGAAACCACCAGGTCAGTTCTGATGGGACCTTGCCTGGCTGTAGGAGAGGCAGCAGTGCAGGGCCTTGTCCTGGGTGAGCCCATCCCCCGACCCTGTCCATGTGACCCCCGTCCCTTCCCCCTACCTAGGCCCCCAGAGCCTGGCAGCCCCTGCCAAGTTTCCAGGGAATGTGTTGGATAAGGGGCTGGTACTCATGACTCCCTCCCACCAGCCACTATCTCTGACCCTGCTGCCACCACCAAGTAGGTAAGAATAGCAACAGCCCCAGCGAGTGAGCATGTATACAGGCACAACATAGCAACGTATTCAGGCAGCCAGCACCAGCCCTCAGATTGAGGTCAAGTCTCCAGGCCCCCCACCCCCCATCGGTTCCAGCCACATCAGGCTCCCCCAGTGTCCTGGGCCTGAAGCCCCATAACACTATGACAAAGCACCAAGCTCATCTTCTGCCCCTGCTGCCTCAGCAGATGGGATCTGGAGGGACCACACCAGCTTGTTGATCTGGCCTGGGGCCTGAGCCCTGCCTCCACCGAGCAGCTGTGTGACCTCCAGCTGGACACTGTCCCTCTCTAGGCTCCCTACAGCATGGGAAATTGTCAGCAAGGTCTCGCCTGGGGCTAGGGCCCCTCGTTGTCCTGGTAACCGCACCCTGGCCCGGCTACTGAATGCCCCTGTAAACCCTGACCCTTTGGCTTTCCAGTCAGTGGGGATGTGGATGGGGTAAGGGTGTGGGAATCCCTGGAATATGATCACAGTGTTGGGGACATGTTGTGGCTGAGACCCCTCTAAGTCTTCCTGTGACACTGCTGTGGGTGTGTTCCATTGTGTCGCATAAGTGTGCGAGGGTGGCTGCATCACTCTGGGGAAGAAGCTGTTGCCATGGAATCCAGAGTGAGCGACACTGTGACAGGAAGTAGGGAGACCTAAGGAGCCTTTTGTTCAAGTTCCTGAGTCACTGTGACAAGTCCCCCAGTCCCCACATCAGTGGTACCTGCAGTTCTTACAGCCTGACTCACTCACTGCGTTTGTCAGACCAGGACCCAGGCCCCTCCCCCAGTCTCTTCACCCCTCCGCTCCCAGCCCCCTTGCTCTCCTCTTCTTTCTCCTCTTCTCTTCCCCTTGACCCTCAAGCCTACCTCCTGTCTCCCCCCATGTGCCCCACTGACCCAAGGAGTCCCAGGGGCAGGAGGCCAAGGATGCTAGGGAAGGGGTGGAAGGGAGGGGCTGAGATGAGCTCCTGGCATGCTTACACATTGTAACACCAGACAGACCAGACTTTAACATACACTTACACACCCACAGACACACGTGTGCACAAGCGCGCGGGCACACACACACACACACACACACACACACACACACTCACACACCTCTGATGAAGTGACAGGGCCGCCAAGGGGTCTCCCAGCTCAGTCTGTCAACACTAGCCCTGCCAGGTAGATCCCACACCCTGAAATCATTTATTTGGGTCCTCCCTCATCTGTGAGGCCCTCTCATTAGAAACATTCTATCCTGCAGCAGCAGGACGGCCAGAGATGAGATTGGAGGGAAAACTTCCACCCTGAGGCCCCAGCTAGAGCCCTGGGGTGGGAGAGGTGGGTGTGGGTGGGGTGGGGCTCTCTGAGATCTCAAGACTGTTGCTTTCTTTGTGAGGGCTGGACTGATCTCTGGGCCTCTTGCTTCAAGAGCCCTAATCGCTAGGGCTGGAAAAAGTTTAAAAATATCCTCTTGTTTACATTCTTTCCAAGCCTGCCTCTGATCCTCAGTGCTGGGTCCCTTTGATCTGGCCCTGTGCCTCTGGAAGGGGCCTGGGAGAGGGGGAGCATGAGCTCCCCACTGGGGCAGACCCCGCTTCTAGCTCCAGACCAGTCTGAGTTCTTCAAGACCCCTCAACATCAACCAGAGAGAGCCTTGGAGATGGCAAGGAGCCAAGGCAGAAGGGGGGTGTCTTGCCCAGGGTCCACCCAGCAGGGCCAAATGGGTGCTGGCGTTGTGCCCCTCTCCACACTCTTTTCAAAAGCCTGGCCTCATGTTCTCTTCCTGCTGTATGCCCAGCGCTGTGCTAAATGCGTTTTATGGGGGTTATCTCATGTAGTCCTCCCAACAACTCCATTTTATCAACAAGTAAACCAAAGCTCAGAAAGGTGAAGTGACTCACCTGGGAACACACAGCGAGGATGAGGCAGAGCATGAATCACAAGTTCTTCTGCCCACACTGAGCCACCAATTATCACCCACCATGCCCTAGCAGGGTCTAGCTGCTTGCAGAGCGAGGCCCACTTCATTAGCGTGACTTCCACAAGCACTTGCTGACCCACCACCAAGGCCACAAACCAGTGCTAGCTTCCTGTTTCTCTCCCTCTGTGACTCAGAAGAAGCCATGCCCCTCTCCATTCCTTACTTTCCTCTATAGATGCACTGAGGATCACAAGAGAGGCTTATGAGATGCTCCGGGAAACTGAGCCTGTGTCCCTGGGGATTGTGGACCCTGTGGTCAGCCCCAACATGGACACAATCAGACAGCGGCCTGGAGCCTGGAGACCCAAGAAAAAAGCCCTCAATGGAGAGTATTATACTAAGCGAAATAAACCAGTCAAAGAAAGACAAGTATCACATCACCTCACTCATATGTGGAATCCAATGAACAAAATAAACTGATAAACAAAATAGATCCAGAGACATAGAAGCATGGAACAGACTGGTGAATCTCAGAAGGAGGGCAGGGATGGGTGGTGGGCGGGGAGAGATCAACCCAAGAACTTGTATGCATAACCCATGGACACTGACAATAGGAAAGTGAAGGCCTGGAGTGGAGAGGATAGAAGGGGGTCAATAGGGGGAAAGGGGAGACATATTTAATACTTCCAATAATAAAGTTTTTTTTTTTAAAGAAGAAGAAAGAAGCCCTCAAGATGGGGCAGATGCCTTAATTTGCTCTTGTATCCTGTCATCCACTCTTTTCTTTGTTGGTGCCCCACCCACCTGCTCATCCCAGACATCCATCCAGTTATCCACCCACCCACCTACCTACCTATCTATCCATCCAGAACAAGGACACAGAAAGCAGGTGACTGCAGAGCTCCAGCTCAGGTGCTGCATCCCACTGGCTGAATGAACTTGGAAAGATCCCTCCACCTCTTTGTGACTCACTTCCCTAACTTTATAAGAAAGAGTTGGCCTGGGTGATGGCTAAGGTCCCTTCTGAGGGATCTCGTGGAGCAGAGACCTTCTGAAGGCTCTGGACACTTCTGGAGAAGTAACACGACAAACCTCAGCCAGACAGTCCCACCTTGTGCCCTGCTCCCAAGACTCCCAGTTGCAGCCCTGACCTTCAAGATCTTCCACTGGAAAGTGGGGCAAATAATCCCGCCCTCACAGGTTGATGGGTAGATTAAATGAGATGCTGCCTTCGAAGGGCTCTGTACTCTGAAGATATCTGCATGTTGCAGGCCAAGGAGAGGATCCTGGGAGAGGGGGAGGGGAGAAAGCTCTGCTTGGACCACAGTAGTCTGCAGAGCCTCCATTTGGCTGGGATCAGGCTCAGAGTTCATCCCTGGACGGGGGATCCTGGCTGAGTCTTCCAGGCTCCCCCAGGCCAGCCAAAATGCCTGCCCCATCTCTCTTGGCCCCCATCCTACAGAATCTGCCACGAGTAGAGATTATCTCCTAAAAATAGGGCCTGGGCCCCACTGAGGTTGTTTTTCTCCCTTCCCCGTGATTTACCATCAGCAGCTCAGGGTGCCTAGGACAACAAGTCCTACTCTGGCTCCCCAGAGACCATTGGGATGGAGGGGTGGGGAAGCAGCCTGTATCTGGGGTCAGTCAAGGGTCAGGGATTAGAGGTCAGTCTGGAGGTGTGGTCAGGGCTCAGCAGTGCACCAGGGCCATGGCTTAATCTTGGACCCTAAGATAAGGTTCACCTGGGGCAGAGCTGATGTAAGGGTTTCTATCCCACCCCCGGTGTCCATCTGAGGGGTTCCCCTTCTCTGACTTTCTGCAGAATTCCTGTGCCCTGACCAGCCTGTGTGTGAAGCACAAAGGTGCCCTGGGGCCAGCGCTCGGGCAGAGGGACCCATCCCCACCCTCACCTGTCCTGTTCTAGCCCCATGGGGCCTTCACGATTCCTACCCAGACCCCTTCTGAGATTGAGAGACCTCTACCCACCCCTGTGTGCAGGTGACACATGCATAGGGACACGAGTGTGCTTTCACATGAGCACAAGACATGGACTTACACGGTGTGCTCCTGTAGCAAAGATGGTATCCAGGAAGACCCAGAAATGACACTCGCAAGAACTGCCTTCCCAACCATCACCGGGATGGAGTTGATCCATCCAGGGTCTGCAGCCAGTGGTCTCCGAATGCCCGTGACAATGACCCACCTTTTCAAGATCTCACTGCTGCGACTTTCCCAAGAGGGAGCCCCCAGACCCTTTCTGAACAGCAGGATATGGGGAAGAGATAAAGGGGCAGATGGACACAGGTAACACACACACACATGGACACCTGGACACATGTGTCCCCTAGGGCCCATGCCCAGTTCTCTGAGGCTTTATTATTGGACAAACATGCCACCATTCAGAGCACTCCCACGGGCAGCCCACAAAGTCAGTGTACAGACACGTCTGGTGATGTTACCTCCACCTCAGGGCAGGTGAAGGGCTCCTGCTCTGACCTGGCCCCATGGAGCTGTAGTGCTGGGCCCTCTCCCAGTAGATTCAGATGGTGTCAGAGGCCAACCTCCCAGCTGGGACTGCCTGGACCACTCAAACCGCTGCCTTCAGGGGCACACTGTCCACTGGCTGATCGAGGTCCTTCTTCCTCGCCAGAGTCAAGTGGGTGAAGGTGAGGATGAGGAAGATGCCTGAGGGGCCCGAGTGGGATGGATCAGCCTTCAGAAAGGGCCATGGGACTTGTCCATTACTAGGGACTCCCTGCCATTGGTATTGGTTTAATGAGGACCAGCATTCCCCAGCCAGCATCCCTGAGGCTAGGCTGGCACGACCCTGTGGTCCTGGTGCCTGAGGAAGCCTGACTGCTCAGCCTGCTCGGCTCTCACCAGGCCATGCCCCCCAGAGGCCACCCAGAACTCCCCAGCCTCCAAGGTCCCTTTCTCTTCGGAACAGTTGGGTGGGAGTCATCTGAAAGCCAATAAGTTGTTCCCATAGACCTCTGAGAGAAAAGCACATTGTATCCCTGGCTGGTTTGGCTCAGTGGATAGAGCATCGGCCTGTGGACTGAAGGATCCCGAGTTCAATTCCGGTCAAGGGCACCGTGCCCGGGTTGGGGGCCTGATCCCCAATAGGGGGCTTGCAGGAGGCAGCTGATCAATGATTCTCTCTACTCATTGATGTTTCTATCTCTCTCTCTCCATCTCCCTTTCTCTCTGAAATCAATAAAAAAAATATTTTTTTAAAAAAAGAAAGAAAGGCACGTTGTAGTGTAGCATTCTGCTACCAGCCAGGAAAAAATTTAGGGGAGCTAAAGAAAAAAAAGAAGATGGAGAGGGAGGCGTGGACTGAAGGAATTAAGCTAGAAAGACCCGGGCTCTGCCACACCCTGGCTGTGTAACCTTGGACAAGCTACTTAACCTCTCTGAGCATCAGGGACTTTATCTGAAAAAATGGGGAGATGCCAGGATCTACCTCACAGGGTTGTGGCAATGATTCAATGTGACAATGCTATGCTTGGCAAAGGGCCTGACGCATAGTCACTGTGTAATAATGTAGCAGTAAATGCTGTTATCAATGATGACAGTGGTGAGGTGATAACAGGAGGCAAAAGCATAATGACTAGGAGAGTTGGGGGGATTTCTCCAGCGTGCAGAACACCAGGGGGACACAGACGCTGCTTATCCGGAGGCTGTGGCTCCGACCATCCATCACCCTCCTCCCTGCAGGAGCCCAGCCCCCCATTACCTATTGCTAACAGGGTGCCCACGAGGATGCCCACTGCCGACAGCTTCGTGGGCATGCCCTTCATGCGGCCCACCTTGCGCATGCACTGCCCCTCCACATTGCATCGGCACACAATCACTGCGGGCAGGCAAGAGAAGAGAGTTAAAAGTGGTGGTAGTAGGTTCTCCCCAGCTGTTTGGAGCTCCCAACCTGGCCCAGCTGGCTGGTATGTGTGTTTTTGTGGACATGCATGTATTTGTGTGTGGGGAGCATGCCTGCTCCTCTGTGCGTGTGCCTGCATGCAGGAGTCTGTATGCCCAGCCACAGATGTGCAGGTGTGCTCAGGCATATGCAGCCCAGGTGAGCCTGCAAACACGTGTACCCAGCCTCTCCCCCTGCATCCAGTAGTTCCCTCCGGTACTGCAGGCTTCACCAGAGCCCTGGCCTCACCTCGGACCAGGAGCTGCCACATCCGGTTATTGTGGCTGACAACTACAGGGACAGAGTATTCACGTGGCTCCACCCAATGCAGGGCCAAGGTGAGGTAGGCATGGGAACCTGTTGGAACCATACAGTGATCAGAATCACTAGCCTGCCCAGGCCCTCTGGGGGCTGCTCCCCCTAAGCCCAGCCCAGCCCCACAGTGGAAGGGCATCTCACTTCAGTGCCACCCCCTCCCTGCCTGGGCCACAGCATCCCCCCTTCCCCACCACACACCATTGAGAGCCTGGATGCGCCAGTCCCGCTGCACCGTGGGGTTGGGACCAAGGGCAAAATGGTAAGGACTGTGGCCATCATCCAGGTCAGTGTCCTCACTGGCTCCACTGACAACCACACCATGGTTCTTGCGGGGTGTGCAGAGGTGTCGGGTGGGCACAAGGGGCAGAGTTGGGGCTGAGGCAGAAGTGGCCTTCAGGAAGTGGATCACGAGGGTCACAACGGTCCTCAGTGTTGGCTCATCTGCAGAGGAGGCAGTGCTGAGCTGGCCCGGGGCCCTTGTGGCGGTAGGGTTGAGTCTGGAGTCCCCATCAGACTCACCCTGCTGATTCCCCTGCCACCGTCCCTCCCTCCATTCCGCTCCCTCCTCTCCATCCCCATCATCATTCCACACCAGTCTCTTCCTCACAATGTACTTCACTCGAGTCACTATCCAAACAGCTGCCACGCCTTTCTTTTTGTGCTTTTCTGGATGCCAAGCTTGTCCTCTCTGCCCCACTAACCGCCAGTCCCACTGCTGGTGCCAGGGCCCAGCAACGTGGAGATGCCTGGCTGGAGAGGAGCCGCTCCTGCTGGGTCTGTGCTGCACCACAGGGCAACCCAGCACAGAGCTAAAGCCTGCCTCCCTGCCTTACCTCCCCCGGGACCAGCTCTTCATCCGGCCAAAGCATCATTCAGCGTCCTCCACACCTGGCCTCGGCGTCCCATTCAGGCTTATCTTTTGGCACGCCTGGCCCAGGAGAGCCCCCGTCCCCTTGCATCTGCCCAGCCCCTCACCCTCTGCTCCCAGCCTGTGTCTGAAGCCAATATTACGGAGAAGCCCTCGAGGGATAAGGGACAGGGTTGGGGGATACCAAGAGGGTGGCATGAGAGGGAGGCAGAGGCCAAGCATTCTCAGAGAGGGATACTGGACCCAGCCCCTCATCCCTCCCTCCTGTGTGGGGCAGAGTATATGCCAGCAAGGGCCCCAGGGAGAAAGTTCTGTCTTGCCTATCCACCTGTCTGTCTGAGGCTTGTATCCCTCCCAGAGGCCCCACCACTGCCTGTCCATACCTGCATCCTGGGCCTCCACGAGCACTGTGTACATGTCCCCGGGCCGGGCACCCTGCAGGGGCCGGGCCGTGTGCACCTCCCCGGAGACCTCCTTGATGCAGAGCCAGCCCTCTGAGTCATTGACCAGGGAGAACCTGAGGCCCAGAGAAGGGGGTGGGGAGGCACTGGGATCATATATGGGGGTCTTCCTCAGAGACCTCCAGGGCCGTGTGACCTGTTCAAGTTCCATATCCTCTCTGTGACTTGGGGGTGGCAGCAGTTCCCTGGGGTACCTAGTCTCTCTCTCCAGCTTCAGGGACTTATTGGGGGGGCAGGGCTTGAACCACAGATATTGTTGGTAGGAGAGGGACTCTCAGAGCCTGGGGGGGGGGGGGGTGCCAACTCAACTCTACTAGTCCCAGGTTACCCCATGAAGGGACCAGGATTGGGCAGCAGACTGAACAAGGATGCTGGAGGAGGCCCAGTCCAGCAGCATGAGGAGGCACCGTCTGAGCTCTCATGGGGTCCAAATACCCCTCTTTGTGTCCTGTCCAGCTCATCCAGCCCTGATCCTCCCCAAGGAGTCACAACCTTGGCATTAGCCAGGTCTGAGGAATTTTGCATAGGTAATGTGAGTTGCCTCTGAAGCCCTGGGGAGCAGAGAGGGTCCAGCCCAGGGAAGGGGCTGAGCTTCTGACTCACCTGAGGGGACTGCTCATGGGGTCTAAGGGTTGGATGGTCAGCAGGAGGGAGCCGGCCGGGGTGCTGATTGGGACGCTGGCCTCATAGCTCTCCTGGTTCAACTTGGGGGGTGGCACCACCTTCTCCACCAGCACTGTCACTGTGGCTGTGGCTCCAGGGCCTGGGCCTGGCCCCACCAGCTCTGCCTCGCTCTGCACCACCACCACCAGCTGGTAACTTGGAGCTCTCTCATAGTTGAGGTTCTGGAATCAGTGGGGCCTGGGTCACTGTGTGGGCTGGGGTGTGGCTCACTTATGCATGCATTTGTGTATGTGTGTGCCCTTTCCCAACCCCAAGCCCTTTACCTTGAGAAGGAGTAGTTGGACATGACCAGAATTGGGCTCCCATTTCAGGCCGAAGGTCTCGTACACATCCCCTGCCTCAATGGCAAAGTCCATGCGGCGGAAGGCAGGCTCAAGGTCACCATCAGTAGCCATGAGTGTGGCCACCAGAGTCCCAGGCTCTGTGTCCTCAGGGAGGCTTATGGGCTCAATCTGGAGACATTTGGATGGCCGTGAGTCCCCCATCAGCGCCTCCCCAAGGTCTCCTCCCCTGCTCCTGCTTACCTGGGAAGTGGTGAACTCTGGAGCATGGTCATTGATGTCCGTGATGGTGACAGTGACCTCACACGTGCTGCTGAGACCTGAGGCAGGGGAGGGCATGTTGGGGAGGCCAGGATAGGAACAAAGGGGGCAGGGAGCCTGGGTCATCATCAGGGTAGCTATCAGAGCACTTACCGCCCTCTGCTCCTCCTAGGTCAACAGCTAGTACCTGAAGAGTGATATCCTGGCGAGCACGGAGGGGGAGAGCCCCCAGTGTCACACTGCCTGAGGTAGAGTCTAGCTCGAAGGCTCTCCCCTCTGTTCCCTCCTCAGGCTCAGAGCTCAGCAGCCGATACACAACATGGGAATTAGGGGAACCGGGGGCATCCATGTCCTCTGCCAGCACCCTAGTCACCTTGGTGCCTGCAAAGACAGCACAGCACCCACATGGGTGGGACCAGGGCCCAGCCTGGAGGCCTGACTTCACCCATTCCGCTTTTGTGCTGGACCGAACCTGAGCTGGTGTGAGTGTGTGTGTGTGTGTGTGTGTGTGTGTGTGTGTGGTGGAGGTCATTAAGGCTGGCCCCATCCCAAAGAAGAGCATGATGGGATGTTTCATAGAGACTTCATCCCTCCTCTAGCCCCCGACAAGGCCTATAGCTCACCTGCGGGACTGAGCTCAGGGATGCTGATTGGGGGGCCACGTGGGGGGCAAACAGGCGCGTTGTCGTTCTCATCCATCACCACCACCTGCAGCTTCAGAGGTTCTGTGTAGTCCTCTCCATGGGTATTCTGAGCCCGCACCTGGAGCAGGTACTACAGTGGGCAGTGGGTGGCTTCAGTTGAAAGTCAAGGGCAGCTCCAGCCTGGCCTGGGTCTGGGTTCCCTTCTGATGGCCAGCTCCAGCTCTCCTGGGTGCTCTTTCACTGCCTCAGTGCCTATGGGGGATGTGACACCCCCAGAAGCCAACCAGACAATGACCAAGCACCCCTTAGCCTGCCCTCCTGGCTTCCCCCTCACCTCACCTCACCTCACCTCAGCCTGGGATTCTCGGTCCAGCTCCATGGTCATGTAGAGTTTCCCTTTTGTATCCACATCAAAGGGCCCAGGGGGCTGGCTCTCCAGGTGATAATGTACATTCTCACCACTCCAGTGTACCTGGGAGGGGGACACAGAATGAGGACACCCCAGGATGAAAGGCAGGAACAGCCTGTGTCAGCCCTTATTTTCCAACTATTCCTGTGTGACCCAATTACTGTGTGATCCAAGGCAAGTTGCTGTCATTCCAGAATCCAGGTAGGGTACTTCTGTTTGGGGCACTTGTGGTTGTGGCAGTTCCATGGTGGCTTTGCACTGGTCCAAGCCTGGACCCTGCCCAAAGTGCCCAAATGACCAGGTTGTTTGATTCTCTTCCCTCAGGCAGTGCCTGACCCTAGGGCATTCCTCGAGGAGGCCTGAGACATTCCTGGCCTGAGTGACAATCCCCAGGGCAGTAGACACAGCAGGGGGGTGGCAGCTGTTCTCCCTGAGGAAGCCTGAGGCAAGCTCAGGACATCACAGCACAGAGCCACACCTGCCAGAGGATAGCAGGTGAAGGGCTCTGGTCGGGTCCCAGGGCCTTGAATGAGAACTGATGGGGATAGTGGAGGGAAGAGCACAGGTAGGAGAGGATGTGGGGTCAAGCTGGGTCCCCGACCCAACCCCAAAATCTCCATGAGGCTCAGGTCCAGCTGCACCATCCATGGGGCTACTTCAGCCACTGATGACCATTTACTCACCTGGGAAATATGATGTGGGTATGGAACTTTGAGATTTTCTGCCAGATGGATAGGATCTAGGGGCAACCAGGTGCTCTCTACTATGGAGATGTTTACAGTAGCTGTGGCCTGGTGACCTGAGGCCTGGTCACCCATATCCTTGACCTGTATCAACAGCTGGTAGGGTCCCTCTAGAGCCTGGTCTAGACTGGTGCTTCCTAGAAGAGAAAGGGTGGTCAGCTGAGTAGGAGGCTAGGGAGCAGGGGTTCAGAGCACCTTCTCAGCAAGGTACCAAACACAAAGCCAAACATATGGCATATGCTCAGGATACTCTCTTGGCCAAGGGATGAGAAGGACTTTTAGCACCATTGTGAGCATACAACTAGGACCTGAAGTTTGCAAAGTCACTTCCATATCTAGCCACACAATGAAAGATGGATGGACTGGATGGGTGGATCACCAGGACAGGGGTGGGAAGAGTACATGGGTGAATGAGTAGATGAGTAGATGACCAGTTGGATGAATGGATGGGTTGACTAAGTGGGTGAATGGATTGGAGTTTGGGGAGCAGTAAGATGGATGGGGATTTGGGTGTGTGGATGAGTTTGTTTGGATGGATGTTTGGATAAATGGACTACATGTGTGGTTGAGTGGTAGATGAGTGAATGGATGGCCAGGTGGGTGGGTATATGACTGGCTTTTCTTCCCCTACCGTGCCTTTGGTCTGAACTCCAAGGTGTAGGTCACTCTTTTTTTAAAAAAATATATATATTTTATTGATATTTTACAGAGAGGAAGGAGAGGGATAGAGAGCTAGAAACATCGATGAGAGAGAAACATCAATCAGCTGCCTCCTGCACACCTCCCACTGGGGATGTGCCTGCAACCAAGGTACATGCCCTTGACCGGAATCGAACCCGGGACCCTTCAGTCCACAGGCCGACGCTCTATCCACTGAGCCAAACCGGTTTCGGCTGTAGGTCACTCTTGCTGTCATTCCGTGCAATGTCCTAGGCTACAACCCCTCAGGTCTCTCTTATCTTTGTCCCTCAGGCTCAGGTCTCCAGAGCATAAGGCTGAGGCACTCCATCCATACCATTTCTTAACTCTCCATGCCTGATCCTGCCCCCATCCATGGTTCAAGCATGGCCTTTTGCCTTGAAACTCTCCATCTAGAATGTTCTTTCCTCCTCCTTTATTTCTCAAGCTCCAACCCGTCCTTCCCCAACTGTCCCCAAATCTCCCTCCCCATCACACCCAGGTGAGGCTCACCCTTAGGGCTGAGGGCCAGAGTCCCCAGCTGAGGCTCCAGCTGGAACATGTCTGGGAAAGGCTGAGCTGGGGCCTGGTTCAGGATGTGGAATCGGAGATCTGAGTTAGCTGTTCCTGGCTCATCCTCATCCGAAGCCTCAAGGAAGAGGAAGGGAATGCCTGGTATGTATGGAGAAGGCAAACCATAAGGGATATGGAGGATGGGAGAGTCTCCCATGCCTCCCTATCTCTTCCTGGTCCTTCCTTCTATATCCATCATCATATCAAGGTAAGCCACAACTTTTTACCCCACTTCACAGATGAGCAAACTGAGGCCAATGTAGATGGGACTCACCTGAGGACCCTCAGTGTGATAGAGGGGTGCAGGATGGGACAGAAATGGGAGAAGTCAGCTTGGACCATGGCTTCCCTGTTCAGATGCTGCCTCTGACCTCTCTTTACTCTCTGCTCTCCCATCAATGCTCACGTGACCTTGCTATGAGCTGGTTTCCCTGACCACTCACCAGGCCTGGTGCCCTGGCTCAGCTGAACGCTGTAGATGGCCTGGGAGAAACGGGGCACCTGATCATTTTCATCCTTCACATGCACAAGCACAGGCTGTGGGCCCCACAAGACACGTCCATCCTCAGTCTCCAGGGTGACCTGCAGGGGAGGGTAGTTAGTGCCCGCCCTGCTTTCACTGCTCCCCCCTACACCTGACCCAACCCTACCTGTAGTTGGTACTCCGACTGTTCCTCTCGGTCCAGGGTTCTGGTCACTAGCAGAAAGCCGGACTCGGTATCCACAGCAAAGGGGCCCTCAGCTGCCATGCCTGAGTTTCCTAACAGCACAATCTGGCCCTCAACCACCCCACGGGGTAGTGGCAGCTGGTGGGGGAGAACAGAGGTGAAGGGGGTGGAGGCCAGGCCTGGGGGATGCCCCTCCACCCAATGGCCCCATTTTATAGGTGGGGAGACTGAGGCCACACAGCCAGTAACAGGATTCAGTCCAATACCTGATGCTCCCTAATACTCCCTGCCCTTCTTTCTAAAGCCTGAAACTCTTCTTCCAATACTTCATTCTTTAACTTAAAGATCTACTTTCTTCTGGAATTAAAATCTTGTTAGTCAAACATGCTATATTGCATATTCTCCAGGGAGCAGGGTTTAAAAGTAAGCCAGAGCAAGAAGGGAAAGGAGTACTGGAGGTAAGGGAAGCAAGCAGGATTTGGGAGAGGGCAGCCCATCTTGGTCAGGTACACCTTGGTCAAGCTCACCTTGGTCAGGTACAAAGGGAAATTTCCACCATAGTTTTCTGGGACTTCCACATGCAGCTCTGCAGGCTGGGCCTCAGGGAGAGCCTGTGAGAGGATTCTCACCTCGTCACCAGGCTCTATCTTCCTGCCGTGGCACTGGGGACCTAATAGGGAGGGGAATTTCTGCCTCTTCCCTGGACCTGGCCATACCTGAGCGCATCCACCCTCATGATCCCGATAGCCAGCTCTGATCCCCTGCCCCCAACTACTACCATCTATGGTAGGTGTAACTGGTCCAGGTGGAGTGGGGAGCAAGGGTACCTATTCCAAAGCCAGGATCTGAAGGAGGGGAGCAGGGCTCAGCTCACCTGGGGGACGGACAGGCAAAGCAGCCACAGCCAGGCAGGGACCATGGTCAGGACGGGCCTGAGGGACATGGCAGTGAGGATCCAGCCCAGATTGGTGGGCAGGAGGCCTCTCCCACCCCTTCCCCCTAGAAAGTATTCCTCTCTTCATCCCCACTCAGCTCCAGGCCTTGGCTTCCCCAAGGGCCATGGGTTGTGACTGTCCCTCCTTCAACTGAACCTCCTCCTACCTGATCACTATGGGGCAAGCAGCCAGGCCTCCTCCTGGCCCCCTGTCTTTCAATGCTGTACCAGCAACTCTCAAAGCTGCCCTCCCCAGCCCACCCACGTGGACACTGCCACCACCCTTGTCCCCTGCCTCAGCTTATTCCAAATACATAGACAGAGGGACCTCATGACAGACTGGCCGCCTCTTCCTCCCCTTAGAAGGCCCTGTGGTTCCCCATTGCTGGCAGGGTAGTGTCCAGCCACTCAGTCAGACACACCAAGGCCCCCAGGCCCAGCCACTCTGCTGCTTATTGGTTCTGGCCCCACAGGATTTCCATGGAACTTTCATCTCCAGACCTTTGTCTCCTTCCCACCTTAGCCTCCCCATATCATAGATCCCAGAGTGGCAATTTCCCAGCAGCCCTGAAAAATCACAAAAGTTTAGAAAGACCCTGATGACAGCAGTTGCCTCATGTTGCAGGCAAGGCCTGAAGGACAGGGCCTGACCAAGGTCACAGAGGATTAATGAACCACAGGAGAATTCCTCCTGGAACAGAGGACTCTTGGTTCAGGTCTCCAGGACTGTTCTTCCTTCCACTGCCATCCTTCACACTCGGAGTCCCCTCAGGGGAGGAACCCTGCCCTCATCTTGGCATTTTCCGGCACTCAGCGTGGAGCTGGGCACACAGAGTATGGACAACCACTCCGATCTTCCCTGGATGGCGGGAGGACAAGGCAGTGTTTCTCCTTCCCCCACCACCAACCCCACCTCAGTCCTGCCCACCCTCCACCCCCAACTCCCAGGCCTTCACCTGCTGGTGCCTAAAGCTGGCTCCCTTGGTCCAGCTGCCAGGTGAGCAGGTTTTTCTCCAAGGAGTGCAGGCTGGACCTGGCTGGGTGGAGTAGGGCAGGGCAGACACTTGAGCAGGCAGGGCGTACACTTGAGCAGGTAGGCGGTCCCGCCACGCTTGCTCAGGAATGGAAAACACCACTGGGCCCACAGCAGCAGGCCTGGCTTTGCCCAGCCCCCAAGGTTACTCATTGACTTTGGAAAGCTGGGGGCTGCTCAGCATCCATCACTGCCAGCCCCAGGAGGTGGGGAGATCTTCGGCCTGGCACTCCTCCACCCCTACACAGCCCAGTGGGCACTTCTTAGCCCTCTGGGCCTGGACAGTACACATGCACAGATTCAACAAACCATATGTCAAAAATATTCAAAAAAGCAATTATGTTGTTGATGTGCAGTTAGGCCTACGATGGTTACATCTTACTAAACAAGTACAGATTTTTTTTCTTCTCATTATTCCCTAAACGATGCAGTATAACAACTATTTACATAGCACTTACATTGTGTTAGGTTTTGTAAGATGATTTAAGTATTAGGTATTATAAGATTAGGTATTACAAGATGATTATAAAATATATTAGATATGATAGAGATGATTTAAAGCAGGGATCCTCAAACTACGGCCCGCGGGCCACATGCGGCCCGCCGAGGACATTTATCCGGCCCGCCGGGTGCCGCTGCCTGTCCTGCTTAGCAGCCGACTCATCCTGGGCCCGCAGTGCGCATAGGAATTTGTTCATAGTTTTTTTTTAAAACTATAGTCCGGCCCTCCAACGATCTGAGGGACAGTGAACTGGCCCCCTGTTTAAAAAGTGTGAGGACCCCTGAAAAGTATATGGGAGGCCCTAACCGGTTTTGCTCAGTGGATAGAGCGTCGGCCTGCGGACTGAAGGGTCCCAGGTTCCTTTCCAGTCAAGGGCATGTACCTTAGTTGTGGGCACATCCCCAGTAGGAGGTGTGCAGGAGGCAGCTGATTGATGTTTCTCTCACATCGATGTTTCTAACTCTATCCCTCTCCCTTCCTCTCTGTAAAAAATCAATAAAATATATAAAAATAAATAAATAAAATATACAGAGGATGTGCATAGGTTATATGCGAATGCTGCAGCACTTATATAAGGGACTTGAGCATCCCTGGGTTTTGGTATCCTGGGGAGTCCTGGAACCAATCTCCCATGGAAACGGAGAGACGACCACTTTTTCTATGGCTCCAGATTCAGTCCCACTTCTCCCTCATGCAACCTTCTGCAGCTCCACCTTGGCTCACTCTGTTCCTTTTGTTTGGATGCACTTCCCACCACTTCATTTGTCTGGTGAGCACCTGCTCCTGTTCCCTTCTCCAGGAAACCTTCCCTGCACTCCCAGGTTTGTTCAGGCTTCTCTGAGAATACCCCCACCCCATGCCATGTGCTATCTCTATCAATGCAGAGAGGACACCAGATTTTTATTGTCTGTCTCTTCCATCAGATGGAGAGCCTCTCCAGGACAGCATGCAGGGACCCAGCTGTGACTGGTCCTTGCCCAGCCTCAGCAGCTCCCCGCTGTCTTGTGGAACTAAGACAAGGAGCTGAGGGTTGTATGCAAAGGAGAGATGAGCAGTACACCACCTGAACTGGGCATTCAGGGCTCCAGACCACCCACCAGTGGGGAATGGTGAGGGGACAATGGCCTGTGAGATCCCCTGAAGCTCCCTAAGTGCTCACACTAGTCCCTGGACACTGAGAGGGCTGAGACAACAGACTGTCGCGTGCCTCTGAGGCGGAAAGAGAAGATTGAGCCAGCTCAGGTGACCTTGAGAGAATTGCAGGGCTGTCCAGGGGCCCTTCCCCCAAGGAGGCAGCCAAGCAGAACCAAGAGGAGCTTCTGGGGCCTGGGAGTCCAGAACAAGGGGGGAGGGTGGGAAAGGTCGTAAGGTCTCTAATCTTTCCTTGTCCTCAGAGCTTCCCATGGTCTCCCCCGAGTCCTTCCCACTCCATATCTGGTTAATTTCTCTCAGGCTGGAGGCTGGGCCAGGACCCCTCAACTGCACCCAATCTTGCCTGTCACAAGCTGTGTGCCTGCCTCAGGGTCACCCCAGGAACCCCAGCCTGGAGCAGTGCAATGTGGGGATGTTGAGGGGTCTCACGTGTGTTAAGCTCCTACAATGTGCCTGCTCTAAGCACATTACTTCATTATTCCACTCACTGTGTTCTGAAGAGGACATCATCCCCATATCACACACTGGGGCACAGAGAGGTTGAGTGGCTTGCTGAGGGTCCCACAGCCAATACGTGGCAGAAGCAGGAAGGTCTGGATTCTTCTTCGGGCTTCCAGACCTTTACCTGCCTGAGAAATCCATACCTTCCACATGCCTCGAAGTATGTTGCAGGGAGGGGAGAGCAGCAGAAACTTTGAACGGTTAACATTGCCCTGGGGCGGGGGGTGGGCATGTGGGTTAGTCCCAGAGGTCCCATACTCTGAGGAGCAGCCTTCAAACCTCCTCCTGCCATTGAACAACGGCAGTCAGGTCTCTAACCAGCCTGCGAGGGCTCCCAGTGGAATGAACAGCCTGAAGGAATGTATGGTCTCTGGCTTGGAACCTTCTCAGAAACTCCCAGCCTTGCCCCAGGCTGCCTCCAAGCTCTGGAAACCAGCACACCCCATTCCATATGCCAGTCCCCATTCAGCCACTTCTACCTATGTGACCTCGGGCAAGCACTTTAGTGTCCTATCTGCCATTGCTGAATGGGGACGCTTGTTCCTGAAACGGCCTACATAACTGCAGGCACCCGTGCCCATTAAGAGCTCCCCTTTCTGGGTGTGAATGGGGGGCAGGGACAGGCACACTTCTCTCAGTGATCATGCACACATTCCCACACAGATGCAAGGCCTCTCATTCCAGGCTGGGAGGGCTCCAGGGACCTGTTCCTGCCAATACCATAAGCATGGGATGTTCTGGCCAGGACACTCACAGTGGAGGGAACAGTGAGGCCCCTCAGTAGCCCAGCCTCAGCAAGGAGGTGGGGAGCTATTCAGAGTCAAGTCCATAAGATGTGCCTTCTTCACCTCACCCTTAACAAGCCAGGGAATCTTGAAGTCTCCCACAGCCACCATCCCCCTCCCCCGGGTGCATTTCTACCCCCTGTGGAGGGAGCAGGGTAGAGACACCACCTGGAGGGCCAAACCCAGGGTTCTTATTTGGCCATGAGACCTGGGGCAGGGTGAGGTCCCTTGGGAAGCCTCGGTTTCCCTTATACACAGGGAGTGATTGAACCTTCAACCAACTGAGCAATGCCAGGCCCCAGCGTAAGAGAAGAATCTGGATAACACGTGGGAGGGATTCATGTCTCCTCATGCTGCTGGGACCCCAAAGCAGGCCCCAATCACACCTGCCCCCTCTGACTCAGCTGGCTACATCTGGACCCGAACATTAGAATAGTCAAGGCCGCACACTTTGGGAACCCTGCCTGTTCCTGCAGCCCCTCCCCTCCCAGGAGGAAACACAGAGTCCACAGCCTCCAACTATCAGGAAATGGTCTTTATTACAAAAATCTGCCTGTAAACAAATAGCCACCGCACCGAACAGCCACCCTGCAGGGCATACACACCAGGTGGAGAGAGAGGCAGCGTCCTCTCCCCACACACAGAGCTGTCCCAGGAGCGGGCCCGGCTGCTGCTTGGGACACACATGAACCTGCCCAAGCACCTCTTTGGGCCCAGCCCTCGATGGCCAGTGGGAGCCGCCTCCCTGGGCAGCACTGTCTGTCCATGACCATGAGGTGGGGGACACCGGAGTCTGGGCCAGCCCTGAGGCACCTAGGGCAGTCTGCTGGGCCAGCCCACCAATCTGTCCAATGGTCTGCACAACACAGTGAGTGCCCTTGAGGCCTAGAGCACCGAGAGGTCGTGGCAAGACTTGGACTTGGCACGGAAGGCCATCTTGCGGCTGTTGCGTGCTACGATGCGGCCTAGGAAGCGCTTCGCCTTCTTGCCAAGGCTCTCTCGCCGCCTGGTACCCGCTTGCCGACGTGCATTGGCCTCTTTGCTGTCCCTGCGCAGGCGTATCTGGCGCACGACACCCTCGAACAGCGCCTGGACGTTGTGGTGAAGTGCAGCTGAGGTCTCAATAAACTTGCAGTCGAAGACCACCGCACAGGCCCGGCCCTCTGGTGTAGGTGGGAACAGGCACAAACCCGTAAACAAAGAGTGGGTGCATGAGGAGCCCCCTCAAACCCTGGGCACCCCATGGCAGCTACCACTCAGGAATCTATGGGTAAGGGACAGTGGAGCCCTGGGTCCTCAGAAACCGAGACCCCAACCCTGTATGGAGGGTCTCAGGTAATGCTGGTCACCCAACTGGGTGTATGAGTTTAAGGAGCTCAGAAAGGCCCACAAAAGGAGATTCATCTGTTGAAATAATTTGAAGTCTGATACGTAAATGGAAGTGCTGCAGTAGTCAACACAGGAGAATGAGAACTTTGTTAAATAGCTTAGCTTTTATATCATAATGAATGAGCAGTGGAATGGTGGGTATGTAATCAAGTCACTGCTAGGTTCCTCTAAGGGGCTCAGTTCTGGGGGCCGCAAAGAAGGATACTCAGCCCAAGAGGGTGGGGTACTCCACAGGGGCAAGCCTACTTCAAGACTGGCCCAGGCCTGGGGTCCAGGCTCTGACCTCCTGGCCTGGTTCCATGCACTCTCCTCACTCCTTGTCTGTCAGGCCAGGGCCACAGAGGACAGGAGAGGAGGGCCCTGAGGTGCCCTGCAGCCTCCACCTCTCCTAGTGCATTTGGTCCTTTCCCCAGCACTCTCAGGTTTTGGGGAGTCCTATGGGAGGACAGCAGCTCTCTCCTTCTCCCCCCACAAGTTTTCTTCCTGAACATTTTTAGCCACTGATGATCCCCGGGGACTCAAGCTGAGTCAAGCCTGAGTGGACCGCAGCCCAGCCAAGATCTCCCTCCCTTTCTGACCCCCACCCTGCTCACCATCCAAGGAGACCTCACGGGAGCGCACCAGGTCGCTCTTGTTGCCCACTAGGATGATGGGCACGTCATCTGTCTGCCGCGCCCGCCGCAACTGGACCCGCAGCTCTGAGGCCTTCTCGAAGCTGCCCTTGTCCGTCACTGAATAGACGATGACATACGCATCCCCCATGGCCATGCAGTGGCCAGGTAGCCAGTGGCCCCCATCCTGAACAAGATATATACAAACACATATCTATCCAACAGTCCTCATGCCCCAGCTACAAACTGTTGCTCCCAGCAGGCCCCTACCCCCAGAGCACCCCTCCCACCCTGCCCTGGGTCTCAGCCTGCATCCTACCTGCTCCCAAATGTCATAGACCATGAGCGATGCCTCTTCTCCATCCACCATGATGGAGCGATCATACGTGTGCCCTAGAGAGGAGACCAGTAGTCAGGTTACTTGCTGGCTGCCAAAAGCCTCCCCCAGTCCCCAGGTGCCAGGTTTCCTATTCTGGCCACACACCCCAACTCCTCCCCAGAGCCCCCCTCCCAACCTCCCTATCCACTGATGTCTGTTGTGTGGCAACAGAAGTCGGGGGGAGAGGGAAGGCATGCTCTGCCTGACTCCGACCTAGACACCTTTTCCCCAAGCTAGCAATTCCTCTGCTCCCTGCCCACCTGTTGCCTGGGTGGTTCTGACCACAGTGGCCTGAGTTAGAATAATGCTAGTCACATCCTCCGGGGACCTAAGGCGCCTCTCCTAGAAACTCCCTCTGGCTGTGTTCCTGTCCATCCTGGCAGGAAGGGCTATCCTGCCTCATCCTAGAGTAGTCATATGTATGCCCCAGGCCTTCCACTCAGCATTTCTTCTTCTACCAAGGGTCCCTTCTCCCTTAATTTCTCCAACTGTGAACTGGGTAGGTAGAGGCATGATTCTGAAAGTATCTTCAAATCCCTTGTTATGTGCCACTTTTATTCCAGGTCCCCAGCCCTGTAGCCCCGACTCCTAACCCTGGGATCTCCCCTCCTTTGAATAGTCCCAGCCCCTCACCTGCGGCCTCTGCTTCAGGCCCGTCCTCTAAACCACCGAAGATACGCGCCAGAGCGCTCTTGCCCACGCCGGGCGCCCCCAGCAGCAGCACCTTGTAAACACTCTCCTCTGAGTCACTGCCCCCTGAGCTGAGCGAGTCAGAGGAGCTCTCAGGCCAGTCCAGCCTTGGGCCCTGGGTCCGGGTGCCCGCCCCAGCCGTGGCCAGCGCACTGGGAGCCAGCGCCGCCTGCAGGTCGCGCTCGTCCACCGGCATGCTTCGGCGGTGCAGCGGCGGCGCGGGGCCCCAGGGCGTGCTGCCCCGACGGCGCTCCCGCTCCCGGCACCCGCCGCGGCTCCCACCCGCTGCGCTGCCGCCGCCATTCAGAGTCATCACGTCGGACGCCGTCTGGGGAAGAATCGGGACGGCCTCGTAAGACACGGTGGCGATGGAGAGGGAGGCTGGACCCCGGTGCGCCTGCCCGACCCGGGGTCTGGCAAGATGCTCGCAACCGACGTCCTGCCGAGTCCCATCCCAGGCGCGGAGGTCCATGCGCCCTGACTTGTGACCCATCCTCCTGACTTGTCCATCAGCAGCCCTGACGCTGCGACTACCCCCACCGCGTTCCGCCAGGACACTCACCCCCTCGCTCGCGCACAGACACGGTCAGGACAAGGTCCCGCGCTCGGATCGCAGACCCAGGCTCGCGCACTCAATGTTGTCACAGCCGGTGCTCCTCTGTCCGCACTGGGTCCGGGCTCGGGAGCAGCCTATTTAAGCCTCTGCCCGCCCCCGCACTCGCCCCCGTCCACGCTGAGGCCGGGGCTGACGTGTCTGTCCCCCTCTCCCCAGGAGGGATCCCACACCCTCCTCCTAGGACCTCACACCCACCGAGACCCCGCCCCACCCGCCAGGGCGGAGCAGGGCAGACTGGCAGACAAAGCCCGGGTCTGAGTGTGTGTGGTGTGTGGTGTGTGGTGTGTGTGTGTGTAATGTGGGAGGCAAGGAAGGGAGAAGAAGTAGGGAGGGGATGTGAATGGTGCTGAGGAGGTGTAGGGGGGAGGGTGCCGTGATGGGTGGAAGCAAGGACCAACCAAGTGTGCCAACTCCTCTCTGGGGAAGAATTAGGTCTGGCCCTTTAAAAGTAAATTCACCACCACCACCACCCTCCCTCTCGCCCTGCCCTGGCCTGTCGCCCAAGCAAGCAGAACATTTACAGACTGGACAGACTTCACCCTTCTCTGCCCATTGACATCCACTCCCCACGGTCTCATATCTGAACTAGAATTTAGGGGTCCTAAATCCGACTTCTAGCCTCAACACCAAGTTCTTCCCACTCCTCCCTGCCATGGGAAGTTGAAGTTTCTGCCTGATGAGCTTGCCCTTCAGGTTGAGGGTGAGTGTCACCCCATAAACCCCTGGGACCTCTGAGAGCTACTTGGGGGAGGGGATAAGGAAGGGAGGCCTTCTGGCAGTGTTTGCAGCTAGAGGTTTAAGCTTGAATCCTGGGGAGGGAACACAGGCCCAGAGCAGGGAAAGGATGAACTCAGTACCACCTCAACCCCCAGCACCCTCCAGACAGCTGCCAGCAACTCTGCTAAAAATACCTGGCCCTGGCCCCAGCCCTGGTCATTCTGTTTCTGGGCTGGAGGTTGCCCAAAGTTGGGGAAATCCTGGCAGGCAGGTGTCAGATGCCAGCAGGAGCAGAAAGTGGTGGAACTGGACCAGGAACTGGATCAGGGCTGGATCCAGCCACTTTAAGAGCCTTCAATGTCTCCCTCCTTCGCCCTATTCCCAGTGTGGACCTGCTTGTTCAGGACATATGCAAGATCTGAAGGTTCAGACACCCATCCAGGAGGAGCACAGATGCAGGGGGGTTTGGGGGGAGATTTTAGCCACCACTTGGTGCCACCACTGCCCAGAGCTCATCCCTTCTTCAGACCTAGGGTGGCCACCAGGACACAAAGGGGAGATGTAATGAAGAGGGTTAGTTTCTAGTCCTGGTTCTCCCTCCAGGTTCCTGGGTCTTGCCTCCATCCCAAGCTCTGGGTACCCAGCTATAAATTGGACATGAGCTAGTCCTCCTTACTCATATATCTGGGGTATGTGAGGGTTGGGGGCAGGCAGGCTGTGAGGTGCTTTGTGACAGAGCCCTACTATAAGACTCTGATGTTTGGTTGTAACAAGTGTGGCAGAAGTGACAGCCATTCAGGGCTCAGGTGACATCACAGATGATGGATCCTGGTGTACTGTTATAGGTTGTCATGGAGACCCGGTAGGGCTCTCTGGCTGCTGCGTCAGTTTCCTTGACAACATCAGAGAGGGCCCTGGAGTAAGGAGGGCCTGGCTAAGTGTTAGTGGGTTTATGCAGTCCCCTCTTGTTCTTAAGGTCCCCAAAGTAAGCAAGGGCTGGACTATAGGGTGGCCCATCCAATTGTGTTCTTCACATGGCCTGAAGGGTCTTGGAGGCCTGGATAACCCTATGCTGGCTCTAACTTCCTGGGCCAGGTCTAATGGGAAGAGGGAGTTGTGGGTCGAGGCTCATGTCAGCAGGCACAAGTCTCAAGGGCCAGCAAACCACTTCCCATCAGGATCCTGGCTGGGCTGCTTATGGCCCCTCCTACCCACCGCTCACATGACTATGCCACTGCAAAGAGCTTCTGCATGTCCAGCAGAGGGTGGGCAAGAGGGGGGATGGTATCTGTGGCCCTTCCCAGCAGGGAGCCATGCAAGGAATTAGGGCTGGGTTTCCCCTCTGGTAATCTGAGCTCTTGACCTCAGCAGTGTTTCTTCATTGCCAAGGGAACTGCATCCACATTGGGCCACTCAGGCCCCAGGCATTCCCCAACAGGCCCAGACACACTCACTTCAAGCTTAAGTATGGCCAGGAGCCCCAGGAACCAAGACCAGGACATGACCTTCAGACACTTCCACTCCCACCTCCCGGTCCTCCAGCTTTATGAACAACCCGACCTTCAAATCCCAGCTCTGTCTCTCACTAGTTGTTTCACCTCTGCCCATTTTTCTTGGCTGAGCCTGTTTCCTCCTGTGTAGAATAGGGATATTGTCTTGGAGGGGGTTGTTATATCAGTAAAGTAGTTGGCACGTGTTTGGCATATAGTAGTATCTCAATAGGAACACTTTCTTCTTCATGCTTGGTTGGGCAGGGCGGGTTGAGTGAATCCATGGGCTCTGTCCTGTTTCTTCTTTCCTGCTTCTGCTCTGTTTTCTCTAGAACAGTGATCTTCTCTGGAGAGGGGCAGATCCCTCTCCTCTCTCCCCCATACCCACCTTTTCTCTGTGGGACCCCCACATCCTTCTCCCTCCCTTCGGTAGTAAAATGCTGCAAGGGGGACTTGGCTAGGCTTCAGTATCTTTAGCTCTCCTCACACAACAGCCCCCACACCTCAGTTCCTCTGTTCTGGTCTAAAGTCCAATTCATTCATTCAGTCCACTGACTTCTACCAAGTACCTACTGTGTGCCCTCAGACCCTTGTACTGTGGGCATGATGATAAGCAGAAGTCCACATAGCTGGGCATGTTCTACATCTCATCTAGTCCTTGGGTCAATCTCACTTAGCTATGATTTGTCATTCCCATTTTGCAGACATGGTAACCAAGGCCTGAGAAGTCATAGGCCAGAAACAGCAGAGCCAGACACACCGGTAGAAGGCTTTAGAGACCTAAAACCTCAACACCCCCCTCCCAACCCTGTACCCATGTCCTCATACAGCACCTGGGTTCCAGAAAGTTCCCTGGGCACTAGCCCAGGATTCACAGATGGTGTCCATGCAGGCAGCCAGGGGCCAGACATGAGTCAAGACTGACAAGGGGACTGTCTGATGTGACTGCTGTGACATGATCAGCTTAATATCCCTTGCCCACCACGGCCTGGCTGCCAGGAGGGCCAGCGGAATGACTCAGTGACACCTGCCTCCCCTATGACTTTCCACACCCGGCTGAACAGACATCACAGACACCTTTGAGAGATCAGAGCTCTCAGTGTGTATACGGGTGGTGAAGCTTACAGCCAGGTACTGGTGGTTGGGAAGTCTCCCTGGGGCCTGAGGGACCCTGGCCAGCCTCCCTCCCTCTCTGGAGCGCTGAGCTTCTCCACAGAGTGTAAGTGGGGAAGGGCAGGGGGTACAATGCCTGGAAGATCACCTGACCTGAGCCCAGATCCATTTCAAACCTCCACAGAGCAGTCCCAAGTGATTGTCATGACTGTCCCCACATAATATGTGAAGAAACTGGCGGCCTGTGCTGAGGCTTCACCTCTCCCAGCTTGGGCATCCAGATCTTGGGTCTCTAGGTGACGAAGCCACACCCTCCTGGAATTGGGGTGGGGTGGACATAAGCCCTTCCATTCAGGCAACAGCGCCCCCTGCCAGCTGAGCTGTACCTGCTAAACTGCTTAGGTTCCTCCTTACTCCCTAGAGGTCTTGGGGAGTAAATTACTTATTCTAGCAGCTCTTTTTCTCACCTGCAAAATAGGGATAATAGAGAATAGTAACTGCCACAGAAACCTGGATCAAGAATTGCCTGACTAGCCCTAACTGGTTTGGCTCAGTGGATAGAGCGTCGGCCTGTGGACTCAAGGGCCCCAGGTTTGATTCCGGTCAAGGGCATGTACCCCAGTTGCGGGCACATCCCCAGTGGGGGGTGTGCAGGAGGCAGCTGATTAATGTTTCTCTCTTGCTGGAAACCAATCATTCTATCACTAATAGAAAGATGTGGACAGGAAACTGGGAAGGCTGGTCAACAACCTTAATTGTTTTGATCACTCACTGTTTAGTTGAAACATTGTTAGCTGAAGCAGCCTCCACCTCTGTTTCTCCTATGTAAATTTCTGTTATTGGAATTTCCTGCCTAAAGGTTATGGGCGTATCCCATAGTCTCAATAAAAGGGATTGAAAGGCCAGAGCAAAGGGTAGTCCTTCCACTAGAGTTGGGCTCCCGCCTGGCCCCCAATATTCCCAAATTAATACTTTTCCAAGTCTCTTTTCATTTGTGTGCGGCCTTCTCCAGAAACCGAACCCTGAACAGGAACCCTGAACCACGAGGGACGTGAAAAGGGTTCCCACATCTGGCGCCTGAACCTGGGACTTCTGGAGGAGATGATATTTTTCGCCTAAGAGTAAAGGAAAGGAAAAAATTCACCAAGAAAAAGGTGAGGGAGGTTCACCGCATGCAAAGCCCACGGACTAACTGCAGAGTCGCGATCTGTAAGTAGGGTGGGAACGTCTTTTTCAGCCAGGCTAATGGGGAAGAATTAGGTTATAAAATAATGTGGTTTCTTATGCAAATTAAAATCTTAATTGGTATTTGGAATTTAAAATCTGTAAAAAGAAATGAAACTCCGCTGCTGAAACCGCCTCTGGTATGGAGAAACTTAAAGGTGGCAGGAGAGGGCAAGGCTATCTGCTCTCCTGCAATGAGATTACTTAAGGTTTCATTTAAAAATTATAAAAGAACTCGCAGGGAAATGCAAATCTTGGCCAAATTGGGTGCTAGTTATTACTTCGGAAAGCGAAAAAGAAAGAAAAAATTTAAGATCTGTCTATCTTTTAAGCATGAAAAGAAATTCGGCCAGATCTGTTGCTGAAACTTGCCCCAAAGTAAGCAGGATGTTGTTATTAATCTAGGAACTGCTAAATGTTTGACTTGCCAGCTTTAAAAGTTCAAAGTGCAAATTAAATTGGGAGAAATTATATAGTTGTGGTAATTAAATGTCTAAAGTATAAGAACTTATTTTTGAGAAAAAAAATGTGTTTTCGCTGAAAACAATTAGGAATTCAAAATAAATTGCTTACTGGTCTAATTAAAAAAGAGGATTAATTCTGTGATCCCAACCAAAATTTTTCTATGCAAAAACTAGTTTAAAATCTAGTTGGTATCTTAAAATAATTATAAAAAGTATTGTAATCTTTAAATCATATATGGGAATATATATATTTGATCGTTTTTTCCATGTTAAAATTTCAAGGCTTTAACAGAGATGATTCTTGGAAAGCTCCAAGGGCCCGGAGTAATACAAGAAATTTAGTCTCTCTTCTTAAAGGAAATATTTTTGAAATTTAACCGATTGATACTTGAAATCGCATGGAAAGCTTTATCAAATAAAAATTAATAACTATATTTTACTTTTAGATGTTATAAAGGTTTTGGACTTTAAAGTAGGGGACTATCACTACTTGCTCCTGGGAGAGGTGCAAAAAATGTAACTAAGACCTTGTCTATACAAAAAAGAAATTGACAGCCAGTTTGAAATTGAATTGCCATGACCTAGAGCAAAGAATATCCTTACATGATATTATTCTACAATGTCATTATAATTTTTGATATTTTACAACAGCATATTGAACAATTATCCCAAACAAACTTACAAACTAATTCTTTGCATGTTAGGCAGCAATTTAAAAGGACATGAAAGGATTTAATCCCTTCCAGAAAGGAATTAAGGCCTCCCTGGGAAGGCACTTGAGCATTCTATACTGGCCTTTTTGACAAGAGGGACCCTCCCACAGCTGTTGCCTGGCCTTTCTGTTTATGCTGAGGTTGAAGCCTCGTGATGGCTGGTACCATGGATCTGTCTTAGGCCCAATGGCGTGAGCTGGGCCCTTTCCTGGAGAAGAAACCTGGGTTCCCCAAGATATGTGATCAGTGCCGGGGCCCCGCCAGTAGGCGAGAGGATCCCAAGGCAAGTGCTGGGCATGGAGGCCATAGGGGCATAGGCTACCAAGGAGACAGAACTGAACCTCACATCACCCTGCTTGGCCCCGGAGGATGGCTGGTTAGCCAGAGACGGGTAAGATTCCTCAGGGAAGGAACAACCTAAGACAGGCACAGTCGCAGAGGGGCCATCAGGAGAGAACTTGGGGATCAACAGAGGTGGGGCACAGACCCTCACCCCCCCAACCTTGCAGGGGCTTGAACCCTCGCCCCGTCTGAAGGAGGTCTCCGGCCCCCATGGCTGCTTCGCGCTTCCCACACCCAGCTCAGATCGGGACCCAGGTAACAGAGCCCAGCTCAGATTGGGACCCAGACAGACTTGGCCAACAGCAGGTGCCCTATATCTAAATCCAGCCTAGCACCAGGAATGCTCAGGGTCTACTCAAAGTATGCAAATAATCCTTTCCATTAATATTTACAGGGTAAACTAAGATTGTTAAGAGTATTAAATTTGACAGTAAAATAGAAGCCAAGTTTTCAGATTAATTTAAATTGGCTAATTGAAATAAGTGAATATTCAAGAAAATTTAATTGTACTGGACAAAAAGCTGTTCCTAAACTATTAACTAAAATTCCTATTGGTAGTTTCTCTCATGGTAAATTTGTTTAACATGCAAAGAACCTAAAGCAGTCATATTTTTGTGCAAAAAAATTAAAATTTAAAGTTATCAAGACTGCATTATAAAATTTCCAAAAGCCTCCATTAGTCAAAAAAGGGGGCGATAGTGGAAAAATAGCATGTAAGGAAAAATATTCTGTAAATAAATTACATATAGAAAATTTTTACTTTAAAAAATTTTAATTTTCATTTGTAATGCTAACAGCAAGACACCAATGAAAAACATACATGGTATCAAAATAGGCCAAAGAAAAATCGTTTGGGCAAAAATAAAAAGGATCCCAAGTAAAATTTATAGAAAAGATTCCTTTATTATTATAACGCCAAAACCAGTTTGGCTCAGTGGAAGAGCGTCAGCCTGCGGACTGAAAGGTCCCAGGTTCGATTCCGGTCAAGGGCATGTAACTTGGTTGCGGGCACATCCCCAGTGGGAGGTGTGCAAGAGGCAGCTGATCGATGTTTCTCTCTCATCGATGTTTCTGACTATCTATCACTCTTCCTTCCTCTCTGTAAAAAATCAATAAAATATATTTTAAAAAAAAAGATTCCTTTATTAACTTTTGGTCGAGAATATGTTTGTATATTTTCAGAAAACAACTCCAAGACCATGTGGATTCCTGCAACAGAGAGAAATTGTGACAGGTCTGCTCCAACCATGAAGACAAGAGGAGAAACAGTCTAGAGATGGAAGACGCTGACGACACCTTGCCACGCTAGCAGTCAGCAGCTGTGCGTCGCTGCAGGTTGCCCAGGACCAAACCAGAGAGGGTCGGACCTGCATTGCCACCATCCAGATATCATTGCTGACGTATACACATAAGGAACTGTTTGACACTGAAAGGGACTCAGAATTGTTTGACACTGAAACTGATACTCAGAACTGTTGGACATTGAAACTGGAACTCAGAACTGTTGGAAATTGAAATTGGGACTCAAACATTTTTTGTTCTTATGTGTTTATTTCTGGTCTACAGATGTAAGATTTTTTTTAAGGAAAGAAACGGGGGAGATGCCGGAAACCAATCATTCTATCACTAATAGAAAGATGTGGACAGGAAACTGGGAAGGCTGGTCAACAACCTTAATTGTTTTGATCACTCACTGTTTAGTTGAAACATTGTTAGCTGAAGCAGCCTCCACCTCTGTTTCTCCTATGTAAATTTCTGTTATTGGAATTTCCTGCCTAAAGGTTATGGGCGTATCCCATAGTCTCAATAAAAGGGATTGAAAGGCCAGAGCAAAGGGTAGTCCTTCCACTAGAGTTGGGCTCCCGCCTGGCCCCCAATATTCCCAAATTAATACTTTTCCAAGTCTCTTTTCATTTGTGTGCGGCCTTCTCCAGAAACCAAACCCTGAACAGGAACCCTGAACCACGCGGGACGTGAAAAGGGTTCCCACACTCTCTCATCGATGTTTCTAACTCTCTCTCCCTCTCCCTTTCTCTCTGTAAAAAATCAATAAAATATATTAAAAAAAAAAAAAAAAGAATTGCCCGACTAGGTAGTATACGTATAGTTCCCATCACGACAGGCTCAGTGTTGTCAACCGGCCCTGGAGAACAGATTTCCCAAATGCCCAGACTCCCTGCTGAGGCCTCTGGAGGTCTCTGCCCACAGTCACTTCTGAGTCTTAGCCAAGCACACCTACAGCACCCCTGGGCAATTTTCTTATGAAAAACTCAAACCTGAACTCACTCAACTTCTCGTTTACAGGAAACACAGCAGACAAAGGAACAAATCAAACTGTGGTACTTCTCCAGGACAACTCACCTGGACTTTTCAAAAAAGTCAGTGTCAAGGAAGATAAAAAGAGGGAGTTGGGAAGAAGAGAGATAACAACCAAATGCAAATACATGAAACTCGATTGGAACCTGATTTAAAAAACAACTATGAATGATGTTTTAGAGAAATTCACATATGACAGGATATTAAATGGTGTTAGGGAATTGCTCATTTTTTGCCAGATAGTAGTACCATGGTGACACAGGCTTACTCTTAGGAAACACAGAATAAAGTAGTACTTAGACGTGAAGGGTCATGTCTGCAGGTTACTGTTAAATATATTTATACTAGTGGCCCGGTGCACAGATTTGTGCACATTGAAAGGAAATTAACTAGAAGATTTGTGCGGTAATTACGTTACTGCAAAAAATTATGTCAAAATAGTATATATAATGTAGTTTTATAAAATTAAAATACAAAATATTTTCATATGTATCGCGCATGTGCGAGTCAACATTTATTTTTATTTTTAAAATATATTTTATTGAATTTTTACAGAGAGGAAGGAAGAGGGATAGTTAGAAACATCCATGAGAGAGAAACATCGATCAGCTGCCTCCTGCACACCCCCCACTGGGGATGTGCCTGCAACCAAGGTACATGCTCTTGACCATGTACCTTGGGAATCGAACCTGGGACCCTTCAGTCCGCAGGCCGACGCTCTATATACTGAGCCAAACCAGTCAGGGCTCAACGTTTATTTTTAAATTGTCAGTGCGCATCATATGTACTGGCTGGTCAGTTGGACGGACAGATGAATGGTTGGTCACTTAGCCTTTCATATATATATATATAGAAGATTATACACACACACATAAAGCCAATGGTGCAAAATACTAACAACTGTTTTTTGTTTTGTTTTGTTTTGTTTTTTGTTAATATATTTTATTGATTTCTTACAGAGAGGAAAGGGAGAGGATAGATAGTTAGAAACACCAATGAGAGAGAAACATCGATCAGCTGCCTCCTGCACACCTCCCACTGGGGATGTGCCTGCAACCCAGGTACATGCCCTTGACCGGAATCGAACCCGGGACCCTTCAGTCCGCAGGCCGATGCTCTATCCACTGAGACAAACCAGTCAGGGCAACAACTGTTGAATCCAGGTGGTAGATACACAGATGTGTTCGCTACACTACTCTTTCCAATTTTTTTAAAAATATATGTTTTTATTGACTTCAGAGAGGAAGGGAGGAGAGATAGAGACATCAATGATGAAAGAACCATTGATCTGATGCCTCCTGCAAACCCCCTACTGAAGATTGAGCCTGCAACCCAGGCATGTGCCCACGACTGGAATTGAATCCGGGACCCTCCAGTCCGCAGGCCGACGCTCTATCCACTGAGCCAAACCAGCCAGGGCCCAATTTTATTTTTAAATATATTTTTATTGATTTCACAGAGGGAGAGGGGGAGGGAGAGAGGGAGAGATTGAAATATCAATGATGCGAGAGAATCATTGATCGGCTGCCTCCTGCACGCCCCCTACTGGGGATCGAGCCCGAAACCCAGGCATGTGCCCTTAACCAGAATTGAACCTGGGACCCTTCAGTCCACAGGCCAACACTCTATCCACTGAGCCAAACCGACTAGGGCTCTTTCCAATTTTTTTATGTATTTGCAACTATTCCTAATCAAACCATTGAGAGAAATTTTTTTAATGAACTGAATCTCATTGACCTGCCCTGTATAGGCACTTACTATGACCACCCTCCCACAACCTCAAGTAACCCCACCAAGATGAAAGACGCGAAGGCACACAGGAAAATGAATATAAATTAAGGGTTTATTACAAAATGCAAAGTGTGAGTTTCTTATTGTCAGTGACTCAAGAAGACAAGGTCATGAGCCCTGGGTGAGGCTGGAGGCGAAAAGCCAGGCTCAGGAGCGGGCCGAGAGGCACTGGTTCACAACCTCCAGCAGGTGGGTGTTCTCCAGGGCAGCTGCCACCCGCTCCTTATCTGCAAGTTGCTTATTCACTGGATGGGAAGGAGCGAGTGGTAATATATGTATATACCCCCACCCCTTATTTCCTTACCAGGACCCCAAGCCTCAATCAGGCTACTGCAACCACCTGCGCCCACATCTGGGACCCCTCCCACCTAGCTGCTCAAGTCTGCCTCCTACAAATCCTGACACACCCTGGTCCTGGGTAGTAAGGAGAGGGAGAAGACAGGAGGGGGGAACACAGTAAGCACAGGAGACTCTAGTCAGTCCAGCTTCAGTCTAGGCTGCCACCTCCACTGAGGAGTCACCCACCCAGCACTCTCCCCTTGCCCCGCAAACCACCATGGCAAGGGGGAAGCTTCAGGGCCAATGCCTCAACACCCCACACTTACCTGCATGCTCTGAGGCATGCGTCCCTGGCGTAATGTGCACGTCCATCTGGGAGGAAGATAGGTAGAGCCTGAGCACTCAACCACCTGTCTACCCCTTCTTTTCTCTCCCCCATTCACCACTTCCTAATCATGCCTCTGAATTCTGGCCCTTCCAGTATACCCCAAATCCACCTGGAGCCACTCCATTTCTACCCAAAGGGCAGGCCAACTGCTGTTGACTTAAAAGCATTCTACCTGTGCCCCATTCCTGCTCCAAACCTATCTTTAGCTCCCTACGGCCTTCCTAACCCACTCCTCACTACTCTTTTGCATTTTCCAGCTCAGGCCTTTATTCTTGTTGTCCTCCAGTTTCATCTCTGTTAGCTGGGATCCTTCCAGGCCCATGTTTCTGCTCTTCGTGTTCTCCTCAGTAGAAGATAATTACACTTGCCCCATCCCCTGCACTCAGCTCCAACTTACTTTGAAACGCTGGGGGAGAGATCGCAGGAGCTTGACTTTGATGGACAGGCCAATGAGGGTAGCCATGCTGCAGTGAGGAATGGTGGGTGTGAAGGCCACAGCCACTGTGCTCTCGGGGTCGCTCACCTGGATGGGGGTGGGCTGTCAGAAGTCTTGGCCCTTTCAGCCCAGAGTTCCTCTTCTTACTCTGTTGCTTCAGGCAAGTCGCCTAACTTCTATGGGCCTCAGTTTCCTCATCCATAAAATAGGCACAACACCCCCCCCCTCCCAAAGATCCCCTGAAGAGTCCCTGAGCTGAGAGAATGACAGCCGTTTGGTGAATAGTTGAACCTTTCTGACTCCTGAACAAGTCGCTCCCCTTGGACGCTGGACAGACTCACCTGAACCCGAACTTGCTCTACTACGTTCAATTCTTCTAGTGTCAGTGGATGCTCCGGGTCATTGATGGAGCGAATCAGATGTGGCAAGTGAAGGAAAGGGGACTCTGCGCCTTTTCCCACTCTGCACCCTCCGCCAGGAATGCCTGGTCCTGACACAGCTCCACCGACTACTGGACATCACTTCGTCCCCCTCCCAGCCCCCGCAAACCCGCCCGCGCCCGGCAGCGGCGGATATCGAAGATCTCGCGCGCGTCGATGCTGTCCGGGACCTGCTCGTCCTCCTCGAACGCGGTCACCGGACGCTCCCCGGAGCGCTCGTAGATGAGGGGGTTCGCGTTCTCCAAGAGGCCGCCCCCCGCGCCACCGCCGCCCACCATCGCTGAACCGCCGGGGGCCGCAGTCGGCGCACTTCCGCTTCTTATGGCGCACTTCCGGGAGAGGCGGGCGGAGCGACGGGGTCGCCCGAGGGACACGCAGCCTAGCCTGTCCTCGGCCGTGGCCTCCGCACTCTCTCCACGTGGACCCGGTAAGGCGCGACAGTTCCAGCAAAGCGACGCCGGGCGGTGCCAGCCGTAGCATGTTGCACCGAGGCCAGTTCTCGGGGATACCGAAGACCGGTCTGAAACCTCCTGGCGTATCTCACGCATCACTTCCTCTGGGAAGGCCGCTCCTTAGAGTTGCCTCTATCCCTGGCACCGTTCTCTGCGTTTCGGAACGTCCAGAGGACGCGCCTGCCTCCCCCACTACACCTGGGGCCCGGGAGTGCCCTGTCGGTTGCCCATAGCGCGGGCGAGAAGGCGATCTTTAAATGTTTGTTAAATGAATAAATGACTATGGACTGGATCTTGGCAGGAGGTGGAGGAAGGGAAAGCCAGGGGGTGGGGTTGGGATGTTAAGTGCCACTGTCCCGTGTGCATTTCAAAGGGCTGACCATGGCTGAGTAGAGAGGGGGCCAGACCAGGGACAGACAAATAAGGGGTTGAAGAACCTTGGAGGCTGACCCAAGAGACATCCCTGAAAGCAAAGAGGAATTTTAGGATGGAGGGCGGTCACACTTCCTTGCCTTTCCTCTTACGTCAAACATGTCAAACTCAAAGGCTAACGTGGGCCAAATAAAGAAGGTTTAAGTTTATGTGGGCCGCAAAAAAACAAAAGCTTCAATTTTCATAGAAACGTAGGTTTATTTCGATAGAGACATGCTGAATACAAAGGACTGAAATAAATGAGTAATTGTTAATAGAACATTTTAATAAAAATTAATATTTTTTCTTGAACATTAACTTACCAGACACTAAATGACTGCACAAATTAATATGTGTAATGCAAATAAACCTATTTTTCTTGTTCTCCGAAAGCAAAATATTTCCTGTGCACACACCAAACAAATCAGTACAAGACTAATGACGTGACCATCGGCTGCTAAAATATTCTCTGCTAGTATTAGTGGAGAGAAATGGTGCGCCTGCATAAGGTGCATAAGGGAAATGAATGCAACGCGATTATAGTAATCAGTCATTAGCGAACGTTTTAGTTCATTATTAATAATTATGTATGACAGGATATTGTAAAAATTAAGTTAGGAAATTGTTATTAAAACGTTTCTTACATACCGTTATATTGGCTGGGCCGCAAAAATGTTTGTTGTGGGCCGCATGCACGCTGCAAGTTTGACGTGCTTGTCTTATGTCTCCCTTCACCCTGAACGAAGGTCGTTCTCATTTCTCCGAAATGTTGATCGTGTACCTCCTCAAGAAAGCTCTCCTGGGCTCCTGGCTTATTCCCTTCCCTTTCCTTCTGGCTTGTTGCACCCTCTCTCGTCCCCGGAACACTCTTGTCAGGCCTGTGATTATAAGAACAGTGAACTCAGGTTTGAGGAGAGAGTTGGTTCTCCGTATTACAGAGGGGCTGCAGAAACCTTGTGGCCCCTTCGAAGGTGGTTTATAGGTCCATGCTCCACCACTGAGCCCGTTTTTTAGGTTTTGCTTTGTTTTGTTTGGGAGCAAGACTACTTCATATGTGGTGTTGTGGACTTACAATAGGAAGCATACAATGTTTGATTGTTTTGCTTTTTTTGTGACAAAATAAGTTGTTGACCTCACAGATTTCAATGTGCATTTCTCTTAGCACCAGTGAGGTGAACATCTCTTCATTTGTGTAAGAGCCTTTTATGTGTATTCCTTATTGTCTGAACCATTTCAGATTCTTTCGCCAAATATGCACAGCTGGCATGTTTCTTATTTATGTGTAGAAATTTTTTTATCTACTAAGAATATCAGCTCTTGCCCTATCTGGTTTTTTTTCAGTGGATAGAGCATCAGCCAGGAACTGAAGGGCCCCAGGTTCAATTCCGGTCAAGAGCACATGCCCGGGTTGCGGGTTCGATCCCCAGTAAGGAACATGCAGGAGGCAGCCGATCAGTGGTTCTCTCTCATCATTGATGTTTTTATCTCTCTCTTCCTCTCCCTTCCTCTCTAAAATCAATTAAAAATATTTAAAATATATATATCAGCTCTTTCTCTGTTAGGTGCCTTTCAGTCACTCCTCCCCTCCCTGATTGCCACAGCAGGAAGGCTGCGCTTCTAGACACAGCCATACTTCTCCTTTATAGTTCTCATAACATCGCTCCCTGTTGGAGGATGCTTTCTTTATGTCACTTGTTGCCACCTAGAGCATGAGACCCCTAGGACAGCAACCTTGTATGTCCAGTTCGCACAGTTCTGCTCCTCACATGACCTGGCACAGTCAGTGGAAAGGACACTCTCACCCCATCAAGCTCATGTGACCATTAGCTTGTAACTCCTGGGACTAAACCATAGTGTCAAGCCCCACGGAGCTGAGTGTGGTGGAAAAGGCTGGGGCTGGACCCAGTGAAAGCAGTAGGAGGTGGAAGTGGGGGCAGGGTTATAGGTCAGAAGTGTATAAATCAAGTGTTTATAGATCAGGGTCCCTTGAGCTGAGCTAAGAATGGGAAGGAGGCAACAACATCAGTAATCTGCTGGGGCCCTGGCCGTTTAGCTCAGTTGGTTATAGTGTCATCCTTATACGCCAAGGTTGCAGGTTCAATCCCTGGTCAGGGCACATACAAACAACAACCAATGACTGCATGATTAAGTGGAACAACAAATCGATCTCTCTTTCTCAAATCAATAAATTTAAAAAAAATTTAAATGCAAGGGCAACTTACTGTGTAAACCCAATCCTTATGTCCATTCCTCTGCCCACAGGCTAGCACTCTGCCAGTCCCATCTGGACTACTCACACAGTGCAGGTGCAGGGGAGCCTCATCCATGTGCAGGGTACTAACATGGGGGTCCACATCTTCCTGGAAATTTCCTTTGCCAAGCCGCCTCTAGAGGTGCTGTGATTTGCACCCCTTGAGCCTCCTGAATCCTGGAGGGGTCCTGGGAACTCCAGATTCTTGGGTAGAGGGTACTCTGAGCTCTGAGCTGGGCTACATTTGTCATTTCAGCTAAACCCCCACAGCCAGTTTTCCCTCTGAGTTGGGTGGATTCCCACATGTATGTTTCTGGTGAGCCCGCTGAGATTTGAAAGGGAGAAGTAATTATCCCAGACTCAGGGCTTGGCACTCAAAGGGCTTTAGTTCCTGCTGCAAATCTATGGAAGGGCAGATGCCATTACCCCACTGGGCTTAGGCCCCATCCTCCCTTCCTCACATCCACCCCAACCCACTCTCTCTCCTGTCCTTAGGAAGGGAGCCCATTGGGGAATGTCCTGCATGTTCTCATATCTGTAAGTGGCCAATAGAAAACCTAGACACCAGGAGTCTGGGAGTTCTGAGATCTCAGCCACAGAGTCTACCAACTACGGAGAATATAAAGTCTCTGTCCCCACCCAGCATCCCCCTAGATTGTCATGTATCATTGAATTTAAACCACCACCCCCCCACTCATCTGTGTCTCACAGAAGTGACCAATTCCATTTTTTGTAAGAAGCAGGAATGGGCTTGTCGTGGGCCCTGGGAGCCTGAGCCAGCTGCATGATGGCCAGGATAACCAGATGGGTTCCTCTGTCTCCTGCCTTCTGAATTTTGCCTTTATTCTTAATGGTTCTGCAGACACAATTGGGCCAAAACTTACATGATCATAGCACGTCCAAGATGTTTATCTGTGGGATGTTTCCTGGAAGTAAAGGGTTAAGGACCCAGAAGGTCCAGGCATGTCTGGAAGACACTCTTGTCCCCTGGCCAAGTGCCACTCCATCCAGGGAGGTCTCCTCTTGCCTTTTGGAATTCCCCTAGTCAACTACCCCCCCCCGCCCCCGCATCGTCCCCCTCTGCTAAGCATTCCCCAACTCACTGTGGGCATCTACATGATTAGTTTTCCTACTTATTGTTTTCCCTAAACTCCCCCCCCCCCAAAAAAAAATACACCCTCTCTCATGGTTTATTCCAGTGTGCAAATTGTGTTCATTTGGCTTCTCTGTTCCACCACTGCACTTTCTCTCTGTCAGTAAGAGGCTATATCTCTCTTCTCATAGACCCAGGACTCCCTCCATGCTCCTACTTCTGATCAACTTACCCTCTCCATGCACCAGCTTTCCCAGGAGGAAGCCTTCTTTCCCTTTACTGCATTTACTAGTAAGCCCCAACCATAGAGCTTCTTGAAATTGGGCTTCAAGAATGAAGATTTCTGCACTACCCAGTGTGGCCACCTGATGGCAGACAAGGATAACTTTAAGCCTAGGCTAACTTGAACTTGGCAAAGAGCTTTCCTTATCAGTGAAACACTGACTGGTGCATAAGGCTTCCCCTGCATCCTGACAGCATATATTGAGCACCTGTGGCATATATGTATTGGTACGTTTTTCAGTCTTGCAGATGCATAATATACTTTTCAAAACCTGTCTGGCATGGCTCAGTGGTTGAGTGTAAACCTGTGAACCAGGAGGACACAGTTCGATTCCCCCTCCCCCCAACCCCCATCAGGGCACATGCCCAGGTTGCAGGCTCGATCCCCAGTGTGGGGCCATGCAATCAATGATTCTCATCATTGATGTTTCTATCTCTCTCTCCCTCTCCCTTCTTCTCTGAAATCAATAAAAAATAATAATAATAGTGGGTTCCCAGGACTAGTTTTTAGGACTCGTCTCAGTAATCTTTTTTTAACAGTTTTATTGTAGACTGATTTACATACAATTAAATTCACCCATTTTAGGTGTACAATTTGATAAATTTGGGTAAATGTATAAGACACACAAGCACCATCACATCAAGTTTTAAAAATGCTTTTATTGCTCCAAAAAGTTGTTTCATGCCCCTTTGCCGTCAGTCACTGTCCTGACCCTGATCCCGTGCAACCACCGAATTGCTTTCTGTTCTATAGTTTGCTTTTCCTAGGATGTCATAGAAATGGAATCATTTTTTACTGACTTCTGTCACTTAGTATAATGTTTTTGAGATTCAACCAACCAGTCTTCTTTGCTGAGTAGTATTCCATATACAATATGCCACATTTTATCCACTCAAAGTTGCTATGAACATTTTTAGATGAGTCTTTGTACGAAAGTATGCTTTCATTTCTTTGAAGTAAATAGCTAAGGGTGGAATTGCTAGGTCATATGGTGAGTGTATGTTTAACTTTTAAATAAAAATGCCAAACTGTTGCCCTAGCCAGTTTGGCTCAGTGGATAGAGCGTCGACCTGTGGACTGAAGGGTCCCAGGTTCAATTCTGGTCAAGGGCACATGCCCAGGTTGAGGGCTCCATCCCCAGTAGGGGGCATGCAGGAGGCAGCTAGTCAGTGATTCTCTCTCATCATTGATGTTTCTGTCTCTCCCTTCCTCTCTGAAATCAATAAAAATATATTAAAAAGAAAGCCTACTAACACATTTTTTAAACAAATGCCAAGCTGTTGTCCAAAATGACTGCCATTTTTGCATCCCTACCAGCCACAGATGAGGGTTCTAAATGCTCTATACCCTTGCCAACACTTGGTCTTATGTCTTCTACATTTGATTAATTTTAATGGGTGTAGTGGTATCTTATTGTGATTGGTTCCCGTTTGCTCTCTCCACCCCCCCACCTCCACCCCAAGGATCAAGGTTATTCTGGGCAGGAGAGAAGTTTGATCCGAAAGCTCTCCAGCTCCAAATACCAGGAGAGGACCTGGCATGTTGTCTGGGCATGACCTTTGCCCTGTCCTTCAGCCAGTACTCCCAACTGTTTGAATTAGCAAATGTTTACTAGTGTCTCACACTCTCCACCCATCCTCCCACCCCCTGCTCTCAGCCAGCTATGTTCCTGACACTGAGGCTCAGAAACTAGTCCTGCCCTTCCTTGGAGTGAGCAATCTCCCAAGCCAGCAGGGAGACAGATACCCTGACAGACTCTTGCCCTAAGACTTTCCTTGGCTTTCGTTCCATGCCTCATGTTTTCACACATAAAATTTTTCTTCCACCCAGTGAGGTGGTTCCAGTTATCATCACTGTTTTATGGATGAAAACTAGGACCAAAATTGTAAAGTAACTTGTACAAGGTCACACAGCCAGAACTTGGCAGAGCCAGGATTTGAACACAGGAAGTCTGGCTCTTAAGTCACATCTTCCCCACAAAGGGGATTTGCTTTGTTAATAGGAATCTGCCTGCAGGGCAGCGCCCTGCTTCTGCCCTGTCACTTGAGAATCCTCTAAGAGAGTGGGCCTCCAGGAGAAAGTCACCCCCAACATATACCCTGGACCGATTGATGGCCCTGCCTTGAGAACCCAGCAGCCATGCAGAACTAAGGGGAGCAAGCCAAGGGGAACCCACAAACTCAGATGGGTGAGGGCCTGCAGGGCAGAGATTGGTGAACCCGGGGTAGCCTGTCTCTGGTGCTATCACAAGTAGGGCCCTGTGAGCAGTGTGAGTATGTGACCACCAGGGGGTACTGCAGGATCAGATGTGCACACCTGGACCCAGACAGTGAGACAAGGTACTGGCAGCTCCTCCCAGTAGACACAGACAAGAGTGTCCATACCCAGGCCAAACTTAGTTTTACAGACACACACACACACACACACACACACACACACACACACAAATAGGGTTCCATCAAGTTCCACAATGTACTGGATGTGTATCTTTGAACAAGTTATTTAGCTTCTTTGTTCCTTAGTTTTTCCATCTGTTAAATGGGAACAATGATAGTGTTCCCCTTCACAGATCTGCTGTGAGCATTGAATATCCATTGAATGAGCACTGAGTGATCATTAGCTGTAAGGTGCCTAGAACAGTGTCTTACACACAGCAAGTGCTCAAAAAATGCTTCCTGGTATAGGTATGGACACAAACTTCAACCACACTGTCTGAAAAAATCATATAGTTCCCTGACTACAATTTAAAGATGGACGAATTAGAAATTTTAGGGGGTGTCATCATAACTTTGGCAAGGGTCTCTTCCACTTTAACACTTGGGCCTGTGTCTGCCCAGAAGTGGTAGCAGAAGGAGCCCCATGATGTTTTGAATGACAGGCTGAGTGCCCTCTCAGCAAAGTGGCCCTCTTAGGTTCTCAGGGAAGCCATCATCCAAGCCCCTCTCCCACTCTGCCCGCAGCCCCTCCTCTTGGATTTTAGACCCACTCCAAGAATAGAAAGAAACTTGGCAGGGGACACCAGCTCTTTTACTTGGGAATAGTGGTCCCCACACATCCCTCTTCCTTCTCCCTGTCCATCAGCCCCAAACCCCTCATGGCTTAAGGGCATCATTACCCACTTGAGTGTCTCCTGATGTGCAGTTGCCCCTCCCTACTGTCCCTGAGCGAGCCTCTCTGATTCCAGGGGCCTTGACATCCATCCTCTCCCTCAGGTCTCTGCACAGTCCTCTGGGGTCCTGAATGGATCCCCACTTTACAGATGAGAAAACTGAGAATCAGAGAGGAGAAGCACCTTGCTGAGGCCACAGAGAGACTGAGGACAGAACCAGGACTCATTCCCAAGTCTATTTGCCTCCAGATTGCTTGTCCTTCACCCTCCAGAATATGCTCTCATATCGAGAGAGTTTTTTCCAACTGCTGGAGTGGAGGTCTAGGGGCTGACATAGGGGGAGGGACTAGGATTCTAATAGGTAGCAAGGCTGGCAAGGGAGGCTTAGAGTGAGGGGCTTTGCACAGCACAGCCCACAGAGAGGTGACAGGGATCAGTGCTGTTCACTCAGATGCCGACACGAGCCCCCTCTGTGCTTCAGGCCTGGATATTGAAATGATCAGTGTGCACAATGCTGCCCCAACCAGACTCCAGGGGCTCACCCCCACTGATTGGGTCTACTGGTGAGGGGGACATGCAGGGTTGAGTCTTCCTACCCATGGAGGTCAGTATCCAGGCCATCCTTCTCCCCAGTCTCTAGGCCCATTACACCCCACACCATCTGAGTCCCCAAGGAAGTGAATACTGAATTTGATCTGCCTGGTCAGTGTGGCTCAGTGGTTGAGTGTCGACCTATGAACCAGGAGGTCATGGTTTGATTCCTGGTCAGAGCACATGCCAGGGTTGTAGGCTCGATTCTCAGTAGGGAGCGTGCAGGAGGTAGCAATCAATGATGTTTCTATCTCTCCCGCCTTTCTTCTCTGCAATCAATAAAAATATTTTTTTTAATAAAAGGACTAAACCCAGTCATAACTCCCCTTAGATGAGGTGAGCAGTGGTGGGAGCCCTGGGCCCCTCAGGCCTCCTTGGAGACCAAGCCACCCTCAGAGCAGATGCAGAATCACCACAGGGGTCTCAGAGCAGCTTGACAGGTGGGTGGTCCCATCCCCTCTGCCTGGCCCCATCTCCTGAGGGGACCTCTGTGTGGCAGACAAAAGATGAGGCAGAGCCAGAGCAAGCATCTGGGAGCTGGTGGCCAGCCTCTGTCAGGACCATCCCCTGGGTTGGGAGCTGCCTAAAGTCACCACCTGAGAGCCAGGAGGAATCTGACTCCCAGTGTGACTGACTGACTCTGTGACCCTCACACCAAAACCTGAGTGAAGCTCCGGGCCCTTCCAAGCCTTCCAGAGCCTCACCTGTGCCTCGGTCTCCAGGACCTTCATTCCTGCAGGGCAGTGCCCTGACCTCCATGTGGCCAGCTGGAGCGCACCTGGTCTCAGCCTAGGTCTGGGGAGCAGGTGGGGGGAGAGAAGACTAGAAATGCCAGGCCAGAGTTCTAAAAAAGGGACAGCATTGGCTGCAGCAGCAAGAGAGCCTAATGACACCTGTGAACCTGAAGCCAGTGTTGGGACTGCCCATGTTAGGGCCACCAGAAAAATACAGGTGGGCAGTGGGAATTCCTCAATCATCTCCTCATTGGACCAGATGTTCAGTGAGGGCAGGCTTGGGTCTCAGCTTCTTACTCTACAACCCAAACCCAGGCCACCTCCAGGCCATGGGGTAAGCCCACCTGTGGGCTGCCAAGGCAGTCCTTGGGAGCCAGTCTCCGGGTTGTGTCTCTCCATGAGCTCAGGCAGGTCCGTGCCTCTCAGAACAGACTCCAGTTCCCTGTCTGCTATAAGGCTGGGCAGGTTGGTCTCATGCAAGAGGCTGCAGGAGTCTGGCTCTGTAGGAGTTTGGCACATCCAAAAAGGCATATTAGAAGGGGATGAGCTGAATTTTGGAGGATAACTAGGAGTTCACCTGATTGACAATGCAAGAAAGGGCATTATACACAGAGGAGACTGCATGAGCATAGGCCCCCATCCTTTGTTCTCCCTCTCTTATTTCCTTCAAGTAATAAGCCACTGTTCCTCTGTGGCAGTGTCCTGTGGCTGTGTCCTGTGGGCCTTGGCCAAGTCATTTCTCCATTCTGGGTCCCAGTCTCCTTACCTATACAATAGGAATAATGATAATGATGATGACAATGGCAACAAGAAGGATGTTTGGAAAGAGTCTTGGCTGGGCCAGATCTGAGATTCTGATACATAGCACCAGGTGACTCCTCCCCTGAATCACCTGGCATCCTGCTTTTGGAAGCAGACCAAGGCCTCATCTGGTCCACTATAGACATGTCTGACAAGTGGGATGGGGTGTCTTTAGAGGCCAGATTGTAGGGTGAGGCCAAGGTCCTGGAGAGAGAAGAAGCCTGTGCTCAAAGCAGGCTCAGCATCTGGGCCTGGGATGAAGGCCGAGAGCATGGCTCTGAGCCCACCAGGATTCTGACCTGACCTCCTTTTCCACGTGTCTGGAGAAGGAACCTCTCCATCCAGCCACCTGCTTAAAGGCCATCCTTCCCCACATCAGAGGGAGTGCCGCTGAGCAGGGGTCCAGGAGCCGGGCCTCACTCAAGACCCAACCAGGCTGCAGCAGATGCCAGGATCAGAAAGGACTCTCGGGGACCTCCTCTAGAAATTCCAACTCAGGTGGGCAGACTGGATGTTGGGCTGGCACCGCCTCTCACAGCCCCGATTCCTACCCTCTCCTTCCCGCCAGGGAAGGTTCCCACCTTCCAGTCTCCACCCTATTTTTCTGTCAGTACTGGGGTCCCTCAACAGCCACCCCAATCCTAAAGCCACCACCACGACCATCCCCCCCTCCACAACTGGTTGGATCTTGGTGAAGCCCCGCCCACCACACACACACACACACACACACACACACACACACACACACACACACACACAACCTTTGTCGCTTTTCCCCTTTTTTACCGGCTCCCAGAGCCTCCACGTGGATTAAGCCCCTCCTCTCGTCCCTCCTCCCCCTGCCTCCCCGTGCCAAGCTGGCGAAGGAACAGCACGCAAACTCGTCTCCTGAGGGCCTCTGCGGCTCAGCTCCTGCTGAGCTTGATTCCCCGCTCCGGAAGCAGCGCCCCTTCCTCTCCTCCAACACCCCGCCAGCCCCAGTCCCCCCTCCAGCAGTAATTACCGGCCGAGGCGGCTGGGGAAGGGCCAATTAGTGCGGGAGATGCGGCCCCTGCGCGGTACCCCCTCCGACCGCAGCCCCCGAAGCGCCGCGGCCGCCTCCCGCCCCCAAGCTCCTGCCACAGCCTCGCCCGCCGCCCTCCCTGCCTGGCGGCCAGCGCCGGCCGCCTGGGAGCCCCGGGGGACGCGCTGTCCGGCCTCCAGCCAACTGCAGTGATGGATCCAGCTGCCTGGCGCGGGGCCAAAGCCCTGGCGGACTCGGGGCGCCGGGAGCTGAAACGCCGACGCTGGGAGGTGGGGGCAAGCGGGATGGGGCCTCCCTCCCTATGAGGGCTCCTGCGCCCTGGGAGCGTGGGAGCGGGGCAGCCCCAGTCTCAGGCAGGCGACTGAGGCGCTCAGGACTCTACCCAAGTCCTCTGATAGCCTCATGGTCCTCCTGACTTCAGGATCTCCAAGGCTAGAATGGAGCTGGCCACGCCCAGAGCAGTGCCCTCCTGGTGGCCATGGCAGGGCCTGGCCTTAGAAACCCTGGGCTGGGAGGTGGGCAGCAGGGTGGATGGGCAGTGTAGGGCCACAGGTGCTCATCACTGATCAGAGAATGCATGGACTTCTTCCCCGGGTCCATGCCCTGCACAGCCTCACTCCTGGCCTCCAGGAGCCCACAGACTACTGGGCAGAGGCGCCAGGGGCGTGGCTGGGACCTTAAGCTAAGAGAAAGAACAGGTCCAAGGAGGCATGAGGTAAATGAAAGAGGGGCTGCAAGAGGGAGCAGGGGGGTGCAGCTACCACCACTTCAAGGCTTCCCCTTCCCCCCTGGCCTCTTTCCGGCCCAGGCTGGACTCAATGGGACCTTGTAGTGGGGGACAAGGTGGGCCTATACCCAGGACACACTCGGAGTGAGGCTGAAGTTTCTAGAAGGGAAGAAGCTATCAGAGAAGATCCAGTTTAGAAGGTCCACAAATGAGGCTGACCAGAGAAATCTGCTGTAAAATATTTGTTTCCCCCAACAGTGCCTCAAGGGGCTGGGTTAGAGGTCCTGGATGCAGTGGCGTGGGGTTGAGGGTGGCCTTTTTTTTTTTCTTTTCTTTTTTCAGTACCTCCCCCTCTACCCCCACCTCTTTCAGGTCTGTCCTTGGTACGGAAGGGCTGAGGGCTTGCTGTGTGCTGTAGAACTCTCCTCAGACCCTGCTGGGTCAGACTTTCTGTGAGGAAGAGGGGATCATTTCTCTAAAGGAGTGAGAACTCTCCTTTCAATGTACCAATGCCATTAACTCCATTAACTGTGTGGAGTGAGAGAGAGAGTGCCTGTAAGAAATTGGGCTCTGGCCCTGGCCGATTTGGCTCAGTGGATAGAGTGTCAGCCTGCGGACTGAAAGGTCCTGGGTTCTATTCCAGTCAAGGGCACATGCCTGGGTTGTGGGCTTGATCCCCAACAGGGGGTGTGCAGGAGGCAGCCAACCAATGATTCTCTCTCATCATTGATATTTCTCTCCCTATCCCTTCCTCTCTAAAATCAATAAAAATATGTTTAAAAAAAAGAAATCGGGCTGTGAGGACTGAGTGAGGAAGGGACACAAAGACACCACCTGAGTCCTTCATGGAAGGAAGTGGAAGTGTGTTTGATTTTTTTTAAAATATATTTTTATTGATTTTTTACAGAGAGGAAGGGAGAGGGATAGAGTTAGAAACATCAATCAGCTGCCTCTTGCACACTCCCTACTGGGTATGTGCCCGCAACCAAGGTACATGCCCTTGACTGGAATCGAACCTGGGACCCTTGAGTCCGCAGGCTGACGCTCTATCCACTGAGCCAAACTGGTTAGGGCTGGAAGTGTGTTTGATTAAAACATGAGGAAAGTGTGGATGAAAGAGGCCACATGCTAACCTGGCAAGCTCAGGGAAGGCCTGCATGGTAGTCTTGCAAACTCAAAGACCCAAAGGATGGTCTGAAATTAAACTTGAACTAAAAGCAGTTATGGTGGGTAGTCACCTCCTAGGCCAGTATCTTCCCTGGCAAAGTCAATCTTTATCTTAACTGAGCTTATTGTCTTTTTGCATATACATAACATATCCTTGAAATGTCTGGGTAACTTGTAACTTCCCTTTTTTCCGGATCCCTCAGGGCACAACCAAATGCCCTGGGTGCCAGGACAGATACTACAAATTTCTTCCTTGTTGTTATGTTAATTGTTGACTATAAACTATCCTAAGTAAAAGAAGTATGTCTATCATTTTATTCTTTATCCAATCCCAGAGGTTCCCCCCTCCCTTTGCTTTCTCCCTCCTCTCTAATCTATCACCAATGAATATCATGTAACCCATCTATGTCTCCTCCTTTGATTTTAATGTATAAAAATAGGTAAAGCCCTAGCCAGTTTGGCTCAGTGTATAGAGCATCGACCTGCGGATTGAAGGGTCCCAGGTTTGATTCTAGTCAAGGGCATATGCCCAGATTTTGAGCTCAATCCCCAGTATGGGGCATGCAGGAGGCAGCCAATCAATGATTCTTTCTCATCATTGATGTTTCTATCTCTCTCTCCCTCCCCTTCTCTGAAATCAGTAAAAATATATTAATTAATAAATAAGTAAATAAATAAAATAGGTGAAAAACCGCTGTTCTCCAGAGCATTATCCCAATCCGTTGAGATTCTGCTTCCCAGCAATTGTCAACAGTTTGGCTCAAATAAACTCATAAAAATTCTTCACAGGTTTGAATTTTTTAAAAATATTTTTATTGATTTCAGAGAGGAAGGGAGAGAGCTAGAGAGATAGAAGCATCAATGATGAGATAAAATCATTGATTGGCTGCCTCCTGCACGTCCCCTACTGGGGCGATCGAGCTGCAACCGGGGCATGTGGCCTTGGCCAGAATCGAACCTGGGACACTTTAGTCCGCAGGCTGACGCTCTATCCACTGAACCAAATGGCTAGGGCGGGTTTGAATGTTTTTACATTAACAAAAGGAACAGAGGGAGATGAAAGAGACAGTGGACTGATCTGCTAAGATAGTAAGGAGGTAAGGAAGGAAAACAGAAGCAGGTAGACACAGGGCCAGACCGGCACATGAACAGAGAGCCAAGACAGTGCTGGGGCTGTTCAGGCTGGATGAGGGCAGTACCTGGGCACTCAGAAGGTGGTGGTGGGCGCACAGAGGAGATGATCTAACTTGGGTTGGGGCGGGGAGACAGGGAAGGCTTCCGGAGGAGGAGTGTCTGAAAGGACCAGTGGGAAACCGTGGAGGAAATGGAGGGGAAGCCATGTCTGCCAGAGGGTACAGCAAAGGCCTAGAGGCAGGAATTAGCCTGTTCCATCCCAGCAGCTCTGTGTCAGTATGGCCCACACAGGAAGTCTAAAAGAGGAAACAGTCTGGGAGGGATCATGGACTCTACCATAAGGCATTGAAGAGCCATGGGAGGGACATGTCCTGGTCAGACTTATCTTCCAGAAGGCTCTTTAAGGTTAAGGAGTAATTGGCAGAGAGAATAGAAAGGGGGAGACCAGGGGAAGGTGGTGTAGAGCAAATTAGTTCATAAAATCCAGGGTAGGTGTAAAGACATGCTAGGTGTTGGCTGGGGAAGCCCTCCACTCCCCCTTCGCCCCCAGAGAAAGCCAATGAAGACGGCACTCTAGCCTCTCACCACTGGCCCTCTGTAATCACAAGGATAGCTCCATGGCCACAAGGAATTGGGTTTGTGCCTATTTGTCTGTGAGCAAATCAGAAGGGGAGGAAGGCCCATTGGAGCCCTGGAAGAACTCAGAGGCTAAGATCAGATGACCTCAGGAAGCAGACTTCAGCATGCCTCTTTTAGGCAGAATTTGGGAGCTGTGTGTTCTTGTCTAGGCCTGTCCCTCTGAGTGTGTTCCTGTTTGGGCCTGTCCCTCCTGGCCCTTTGCCTCTCTGGGCCTGGTTCTCCTCAGCTGTGTGCTGGTAACAACGCCTGTGGGGGAACACTACTCCAACCCAGTCTCCTCCATCTGTGGTTCAGGACTCCTATTCACTCCCGTTTAGCCACAGGCGTTGTGGGAGAGCATGCCTGTGACCTCACCAAGAAGCCACTGGGTGATCATTATGGATCTCCTGCAGTGAAGGAGCAAGAACCCTTTTAATGGGGAGCCTGAAGGTGGAAGAAAAGCCTTTCAGGAAATTAGCACCAGTGGCAGGAATATTCATCAAAAGCTGATAGAGGTGCCTCTGGCTGATTCATGTCTCTTTCCTAAGGAGCAGCTCTTCTAGCTTCGGGGAAGGACTGGTAGATTCCAAGGCTGTTCTAGAGACCCCCCCAGACCCACGGCTCCAAAACTCTGGCCCTGTTGCTGGACCTTTCAGCACCTGCCATGAAAGAGGTGCCACCATTGATTTGTTGCTCTAGAATCATGGGATTCTGCATTGCTAGTAAAGAGTGCTGATGGGCAGGGGTCATGGTTTCAAATACAACTGTTCGAACTGCTGTGTGATCTCAGACATTCAGTTGGCCTCTCTGATCCTCTCTGGCAGAAGAAATCATGACCTTGCCTGGTCTCTAGGTAACTAATATATCTACAAAACTCAGTAGATCTGGGAAAAAATAATAATTTTCCCAAGAATGAGGATATAACCATACCCAAACAAACTTTGGTAGTGGAGTCTAATGGGAAAAGCAGGGAAACTGCCTGGATAGGGGACCCATTATGCTGGGTGGCACAGGCTTCCCTCTCATAGCACCTGGGTATTGCAGAAGAATATTGCAGCACACACCTCCAGGGAGCACCACTTATCTGGTTTACAATGTGAATGAGCTCCTGGATATAAGGTGAACTCCATGCCTGCCTCCTCTGGGCTTGCTACCTACACACGCTTATACCACACGTGCCTCAGAGAAGGCTATGATTGGGTGATTGTTCTGTAACCACCTAACCCAAAACATCCACACTGGGCAGTCTTCGCAGTCCAATGTACTCCCTCCAGCCTATCCATGGCATCTTTGTGTCTATCTCAATCTCCAATACTACTTAAGGCATGCTGGGAGCTCCCCTTAGACAGGAGGGAGCAAGATGACCTTAGCATAAGGTGAGGCCAGGGAAGCTATCAAGACTGTGGGGTGCCTTTGAGGAGGTTGGGTTCAGTCTCTAGGGCAGGCATTGGTGAGGGGATTCTGTGGGCCAATTGGTCTGCCCCGTACAGTGGAAAAAGGTTTCTCAGAGGCTTCTGAACCCACACTTAATGAAAGAGTATGAATTTGCTGGGCTGAGAAAGAGGAAAGAAGCAAGCTAGATAGAGGAAGTTAGCCAAGCCTGAAACTGAATTCCTTGCCCATTCACCCAGAAGTATCATCTAGACCAGGGGTGGGGAACATTGGGCCCGTGGGCTGGTATAAGGCCCAATAAATCATTTGGTCTGGCCCTGCCAAGGCATTAGGGGTGAGTTGATTAAATGTTTGACCAAATAGAGCAGGCTCATTTTTAAGCTGATAATTTCGTATGGCCCGAGAATGATGTTATAAATATCCAAATGGCCCTTGGCAGAAAAAAAGGTTCCCCAACCCTGATCTAGAGGAAGGAAATTATTTTTGCTTTATTTTTTAAAACTTCTTATTTGAGACAAACTGATAACATTGCTGGAAAGCAAGATCTCAAATGCTTATTGTTTGCTTTATTAATCGTGCTGTATATCTAGAGGGAAAGCAGGCGGGTGAGGTGGCCATGGCTAGTAATTCTGATGGCCTATTTACAAGCCAGTATTACAGCCTGATGGGAAACCTGGCCTGCCAGGATGGTTTAGGGCTTAGGAAATTTGAAGAATCCAAGAACAGGGCAGGGTGTCAAGGTATCATCAAGAGGGAGACAAAAAGAAATAAGGTAAAAAAGAATGCATTTGGATTCCAGAGTTGATAATGAGCTAGAAGTGAATGTTGAATTATTCAACCTCCTTTATTGATCTATTGATCTCTATCTGCAGGTCTTGGTTTATTCTTGGTTGGCATTTCCTGTGTCTGAGATGCTGAGAAGAGAAATGTAGGGAGGAGGGAACTGATTTTTAAGACTCAAGAAGAGACAAATTTGTTCACAAGTATCAGGAACCTTAAAATGCTCATATCTTTTGACATGGTGGTTCAACTTCTGGAACCACTATCCAAAACTTTTAAGAAAAAGCTTTAAGTATCATGATGTTCACAGAAGCTTGTTTTATAGCAGTGAATAATAGGAAGCAACAAAAATAAATGCCCAACAATAGGCAATTGGCCAAGGTGCCATTAGGAGTTTTATGTGATTACATGGGAAAATATTTATGCCATAGGGTTAGAATAATGGAGCATTCAAAACTGTATCTATAGTATATCATAACTATGTGAGGAAATGTGAATGAAAGGAGGCCAAAGAAAATATACTGAAATGTTAGCAATGATTGTTTGGAGGTGGTAGGACTCTCTTCTTTTTCTATATTTCCTAAATTTTTTACCAAAAGACACCACAAGTTTTAAATAATTAAAACAACTTAAGAAACACTATGAAGGCTGCACAGTTTTTAAAATACACATTTTCATTGATTTCAGAGAGAAAGGGAGAGAGAAAGATAGAAACATCAATGATGAGAGAGAATCATTGATCGGCTGCCTCCTGCATGCCCCACACTGAGGATCCAGCCCGCAACCTGGGCATGTGCCCTGATTGGGAATCAAACTGCGACCTTCTGGTTCATAGATCACAAATTCGTGGAGAGCCAAATCCTCCCAGAACCCAGGATGTTGCAGTGACCTAGGTGTGTTGACCCTCTCCCTGGGACATTGTATGGACCCAAATGCTAGAATGAGGGATGCTGTGGGGCATCACTCTGTGGATGACAATCAAAGGCCCCTGGACTCATATTTAAAGAAACAGTATGAGTTTTCCCAGCTGAGAAACAGGAAAAAGTCATGCTAGATAGAGAGCAGTAAAAGCAAAGGCCCTGAAGCATGTGGGAAATGCAAGCAGGCGAGTATGACTGGATTGCAGGGTGCCATGGGGAGAAATGATGGGAGATGGGATTAGAAAGGAAAGTAAAGACTGTCAGGGGATCATGAATGCTAAGCTGAGCACCTTTGCCTTTCTGCCACAGACAAATCAGAGGCTTGGGGGAGGGGGCTTAGGTTTAGGGGAGGGGGCTCAGGCAGGAGGGCAGTGTGGTTAGAGCTCACCACTGTCATTCTCTAGTCCCCTAGTCTAGTCTGTTTCTCATCACCCACCAGAAAATTAAGGGAAAGGGGAGCAAGTCTAAAGTAGCCCTCAAAGATGGTCAGTCAGGCCTCCTGACCCAGCCTGGCCTTCTTCCCACCACACCAGGCTCAGTCCCCATCCCCAGGCACCCAGACAAACCTCTCGCTTCCCATGACAAAGAGGCTCATTTGGAGCCTGGACAAGATTTGCAAACGTCAAACTTGTAATTACAAGGATGAAATCATCTGGTTCCTTTTAAGCAAACGGGTTTATTGATCCCAACACTGAAGAAATGCTATTCTGGGGAAACTTGCTCCTTTCTGCTTTCCTCTCCCTCTGGAATGGCTGTGTTTGTGGGGGAGGGTAGCAGGGGAGCTAAGAGCGGGGATAACCTCTTGGGAGGGGAAATTCTTAAGGGTCTAAGGGTGAATTTTATGGTATGTAAATTATATCTCAGAAAAGAATTCTTTTTTTTTTTTTTGAAAAGAATTCTTTAGGGCTCAGGAAACTATTCAGACAGATGACACCCTCATCCTGGACTTAGGCCCATCTCCATCCAGAAACTAGAAGCTGGGTAGAGGTAGGGCTTTAGGCACTGTGCCAGCCACTAATTTCCTTTCTCTCCCACACCCTTCAGGTCTCATTTGTGGCTTCAGATCCTATTTCAACTTCAAGATGGTACAATATTTTCTCAGTAACTGAAGGGAAAGGGTTTCCTTAGAAAAAATGCACCAGAGTCTCGGGGACCTAGGAGGACTTCACTCCCTCTTCAAGGAGAGGAAGATGTAAGTAGCTGCTGACACCAGATCTGGATAAAGCCAATCTTTCTACTGGACTTGGGGAGGCAGGACATCTAGGCCTTGACCTTCCAAGTCAAAGAGGGACAAACAATTAGACTGGGGGACAGGAATGCACCACCATCAAGGGCAAGAGCCACATCCTGCCACAAAGCCTACAACAGGACCCCTTCATTCAACCTACTGGGGACCCTTTGGGAGCATGTTTGGGTGCTCTAGGAGGAATGACCCCAGCCACAGCTCTCCATGAGTTCACAGTTCATTTAGGGAGAAAAGCAAGACCTTTGGCATCTCCACCAGCAGAGGCCTTAGAGTGGAATGGTTAAGAGCATGACCCTGGGATCATCAGCTCCTGGGAGCCTCAATTTCCTCATCTGTAGAATAGGGTGAATAATAATAACACCAAACTTGTAGTGTTATGATGAGGAGTGAACAAAGATGATATAGTCCAATGCTAAGCCATTTTGTTATCACTAATGAGACAGGATCTTGTCACAGTCCTATGGTTACTTATTCACCTTTTCAGAGTCTCTGTTTCCGCATTTGTCAAAAGGGGACAAGAAGACCTGTCTTAGAAGGTGGTTGCTTGAATTAACTGAGTTAAGGGACATGTAAGCACCCAGCTCAGATCTTCACAGTTGGACCAGACAATTGAGGGTTCCCATCCCCTGTTCAGTGCATTCCCGCCCACCCACTCAAGATCAGTCTGGGAGTCCTTGGGCAGGAGCAGCTGCCCACGCAAGAAGGTGAGGAAAAGGAGGCCCTGGGCTGGCTGAATCCTTAGGAAAGGAAGGCTCCAAGCAGTGGAGCTTCAGAGATTTCAGCCGGATTTGGGAAGGAGGAGGGTGTTTCTAGGTACAAATACCCTCAGGCTTCCATCTGGTGGCCCTACCAGAGCTGACTGGATTGCAGGGTGCCTTGGAGGGGTTTACTAATCCAAACCCAGATGGTCAGAAGCACAGAGCTAAATATAGCTGACCTGGGTGAAACTTTCATTTATTAATTTCCTTTAAATCAGTTTTAAAAATAAGTGAAAAAATTTAATAATAAAAAAAAAAGTATATAAAGGTCAGCTGAGGAGATGATTTCCTTCAGCCTGTGGCTAGTTTTCCGGTCATCCTGGCTGGTTGGACGCCAGACAATGTCGAGTGTGGGTTACCCTGTGGCTTGGAGTTGCCAAAGGCTGTCTGTGGTGTTGCTGTTCTGGGTTGGCCTGGCAGGCTTTTTCATCCCTTTCCCTCAGGACATCACTTCCCACCCCCATGAGGCTGACAGAGTACTCTGCACTCCCATGGTTCCTCTCCAGCTCCCTTGAACCTAAAAAAAATTTGCCTTGACCTTGAGCTTTTCCTTGTCAAAGCTCATGGTATCTGTCTGGGCATCTTAGCCACTCTAGGGTTATTTCACCTTTTATTTATTCCACATTTCCCATGGCAGAAACAATTATTACTAGAGTCCGAAGACCAGGATCAGCTGCAGGTCTGGGAGCCCCACCTGGACCCATTGTGGATTAAGAGTGCTGCTTTCTGGGTCATTTTTAGAGACAGAAACGGAAAGTCTTATACAGCTGTCTACCTAAACAGAATATGGTGGTGCTGAGTGGTATCACCTGGGATATTTTCCTTTTTCCTACAATAGAAGTCAACAGCAGAAACTGCTTCTCTGACCACTGGCCTCAGACAGGCTTTGTTGACGGGAAGCAAAGCCATCGTCTGCCTCTCATTTAGACAATGGCTGTGTTGCCCTAGTGTCCAAAGATCTTAGCCGAAATGGGAAGACTTGAGGTAGATGCAGCAGATGAATGAAAGCTTCTGTTACTGTGAGTGACTTAATTCTGCCTTGGTGCCTTGGGACCGAAGCTGCCTCACTCACCTCTCAAAATAAGTTGCAGATGTTTTAAGGCTGGTTTTGTCTGCACTTTGCCTGTGCTGATGTGGAGTTTCCCCCTCCAGTTTCATCAGAGCCTTTAGGCAGCAAAATAAAAATGACATCCTTTGCCAGATGTAGCTGATACAAACTGTTCAGTGGACCCACAGGCACTCCCACTCCTTCCTTTGGGTAAAACTGCTCTTTCCCTCTTTCAACCATCAGGTTCTCTCTGAGGATGTCAAACCCAGGCTCCCAAGTCTAGATGGGAGGGCATATATGTGATAACTGGTCAGTGTTATCACATCAGCCTGGACATAGTGATTTGGTAGAGGGGAGAGTATGTGAACTAGACTGGGCCAATCAAAGTCCTTCCCAGGAATTTTATGACTTGGCAATGGAAAAATGGCTGTTCCCATCCTTTGCTAGGAAATTAATGCCATCAAGAGAGCTTGAGAGAATTAAGGAGTCAGAAGAAGTGGAGGAATAAAAAAGAGACTCTCTCTATGATTTATTTACTTAAAATAAAACAGACCCCTTTTTAGCTCTATTTACTTGAATTGGGTTTCTGTCACTTGCAATTGAAAAAGACCTGAGAGGAAGATTCCGAGAAAGAGGGAGGCCCAGCAATAGTGGTTGTTGACATCCATATCTATACCCGTTCTCTTTGTGTACAAACATACATTCATTCACACAGGCTTGGTGTGGACAGAGGAGCATGCCCTTGAAAGGAATTGATTCTATATTTGCTGTTCAGAAAGAGTGCGTTTGTTAAAACCATCAGCCTACAGGTCTGACTTTGCTGACAATTCCCTCCCTGACCTTGGGTGATGGATCACTTTCTGGACCTCAGTTAGGGTTACCAACCATCCCATTTTGCCAGGGAGTGGGTGGTTTCCTGGGACATGGGAGTTTCATTGCTAAAATAGGACAGTCTCAGGAAAACCAGGACAGTTGGTCACTCTAGCTCAGTACTATATCTGTAAAAATGAGATAGGACTAGACAGGGGTGGGAAATTCAGCCAAACTCTGCATTTACGCAGACATTGCAAATTGCTCTGGGCACTAATTCCCATGAGTTTAGGTGTAACTTCACAATCCTTTGAAATATGGCCAGTTACTGTCAATCAGAGTTGGCACCATTTGGCATCCTCGGACTGAGTTTTTGACACGTTGGAATTTCAAGGATCAGAATTTTTTTAAAAACTATATTTTTATTGATTTCAGAGAGGAAGGGTGAGGGAGAGAGATAGAAACATCAATGAGGAGAGAGAATCATTGATTGGCCGCCTCCTGCAAGCCCCCCCCCCCCCCCCCCCCGCATGTGCCCTTGACCAGAATCAAACCCGGGACCCTTTGCTCCACAGGCCCACGCTCTATCCACTGAGCCAAACCAGCTAGGGCAAGGATCAGAATTTTTAAAATATATATATTTTTATTGATTTCAGAGAGGAAGGGAGGAGAGAGAAACATCAATGATGAGAATCATTGGCTGCCTCCTGCACGCCCCCTAATGGGGAACGAGCTCGCAACCCTGGTAGGTGCCTTTGACTAGAATTAACTCAGGACCCTTCAGTCCGCAGGCCAACGCTCTATCCACTGAGCCAAACCGGCTAGGGCAAGGATCAGAATTTATTGAGGACCAACTTGGAGTCAAGGTCTGTCATAAATCCCATGTCAGACTTTCTACAGCTTGGGCTAAATGACTCCTAGAAGTTGTGAATCTTTTGGGATTTGTTTGCACATTTGGGTAAAGATTTGGACTGGCATTAGGATATATTTATAAATCCAGCTTGTTATTCTTTAAAAACGTAAATTAATTGAGTGCTAGACCTACATAAAGGCTCTCACGCTAATACTGTGAACTTGTGAAAGTCTGATTTTTTGGAAATAAGCAAACAGAGGCTTAGCGGTCCAGTCTTGTCTAAGGCTCCAGTCAGCAGGCAAGGGAGTCAAGATCTCACCTAGGACCTTCTGACACTCACAGTTCCGACCTTTCCATCATGACCTGAATTCGGTGGGATGCTCTGGTCTGATTCCACCTTTACTCTTTGAATTGCACGTTTTACACCCACCCCCTTCGGTTTGGAGGCGCAAAGTCCCCAAGGACTTAAATTTCCTCGCGTTTAGGTCACAATTTTGGTTTACTCCGCGCGACTGGGAAGTCCAAAAGTTCCAGACAGTCGAAAGAAAGGGACCGCGCGGGCCGCTCCATCTCCATGGACCCGGCAGATCCCCACAGGGCGGTCCCACAGTGAGTGGCCCGTGGGTCAGTCAGGGGAAGAGGGCCGTGCGGCGGGAGGAGCCAGGTTCACTGCAACCTAGCGGCCCGCAAGCGGGGGCGGCGCATGCGCGGCGCGGATCGCGGAGTTGTGAATGGTACGTTTTGTTTGCTGGAGTTTGGGGCGGGCGGGCGCGCGAGGGGAGGGGTGGGGCCGGCGGGGGCGGGGCCGACGGGCCAGCGAGGTGGGCGGTGAGAGGAAGTGGCGGCGGCGGCGGCGGCAGCGGCGGCGGTCGGGGGCGGCGGGTGCTGGGTCCGCGCGGGCGGCAGGCAACGGCTGAGGCGGCGGCGGCGTGGGCTGGGTTCGAGCGCGCGGCGGCCCCTCAGACTCCGGGAGCGGGAACCCACGCGCGCGGGCGCCTGAAACAAAGGGCTCCGCGGGTAGCGGTCAGTCGGTCAACGCGGAGCCGGCCAGCGGGTGCCCGCGCAAGCCCGGAGCCCGACCGGCCGACGCGGTCTCAGGGCGGGAAGATGCCGCGCGTCGTGCCCGACCAGAGAAGCAAGTTCGAGAACGAGGAGTTCTTCAGGAAGCTGAGCCGCGAATGCGAGGTGAGGCGGGCGGACGGCGCGGAGGCCGCGGCGCGCCCCGAGTGGGCCCGGGCGGAGAAAAGTTTGGGCGGCGCGGTCCCCGGGAACCCCGCGCCGGCTCCCGCGGAGGGGGCAATCTCGCCCGGGCCGCCGTCTGCCCGCAGGCTCTGCTTGTCCTTATCGGCGTCGCGCGGGGCGGGCGGGCGCGCGGGCGGCGCCGCGGATTTGGCTCCTGATTTCGGGCTGTCTCTGCCTTGCAGATTAAGTACACGGGCTTCAGGGACCGGCCCCACGAGGAGCGCCAGGCGCGCTTCCAGAACGCCTGCCGCGACGGCCGCTCGGAAATCGTAAGTCGGCGGGGCGGGGGGCCGAGGGGGCCGAGGGCGCCGGGTACCGAGGCGCGCGCGGGTCACTTGTTGCGCGGGGGCTGCCGCGGCCCAGGTCGGTTCCGGACGCCGCGGGTCCCGGAACTGAGCGGGCGCCGTCTCACTTCCTACTCGGGATTCAAAATGCGAAAGCAGATACTGGCGGGCCGCGCGTCCTCGCGCCGAGACGCTTCTCTGTGACCCTCGGCGGTGGGTATGTCTCGCAGACACGACTCGGCAGTTTGCCGTCGGCGAACGCAAACCGGAGGCAGACTAAACAGGGAAAGGTTATGTGTAGGCTCCAGTAAGGGATCGGGTGTTTCTAAGGAAGAAAACACCCATCCGGAAAAAGAACGGGGCTTCATTCAAGGATCTGGCTCCTGGACGATAGTTCGTTGGTAAGTCTATATGTGAAGCTCTCTCATTCCCAGAATAGCTAAGAATAATAAATCTTTACGCCAGTTATCTATTGTCCTTATAGAGAAGAAAAAAAATGACCTAAGGAACATGCCGCGATCTTTTCTTAGACTGTTAAACCCTAGGAGAATCAGAGAGAAACCATTATCGTCTTTTTTTTCAAAGCTAAAAAGCATACCCCGTTTGTGCTGCATGGATTTTCAAAAACCACAGTTGATCTTGAGGCCGTATTATGGGTGGTAGATTTAGTGCTTTGCTTCCATCAAACCTAATGTTAAAAAAAAAAATAAAGTGTTCTAGTTTCCCTGATCTTTTGATTTGTCCGATGGAGGTGCTAATGAAGGGGGAATGAAGAAGCCAAAGAATGGATAGGAAGAAAGGAAAGGTTATTTAAAAAAAAAAAGTTGAAATATTATGTGATGGAATCCAATAATTACTCCGTGATTGGGCCCATGGCATTTGAAGAGACTTGAAGCTACTGTGCAGTTTGAGTTTGGGTTAACAATAGGAGGACATATTGGTACATTTACTTCTCCCACCTCCTTTATAGAGCATCTACTTATTTTTATTGAGATGTAATTTGCATACCATTAAATTCTCTTCACCAAAACCAAATTTATTTTTGAAGGTTTTTTAGAATCATATTACAGAAAATGACAAGATACTGGCTAAATTTACCAGGAGCTCTAGAATAGTTGATTATTATTGCATGTTATGAAAGAAAAGCTCCTGCTTTCAGCCCACTGCCAAATTTTTTTGAGTAGTTGTAATCATATGTGTAAGACAAATATTTTTTGGTTTTGTTATTGAGTGGTAAAAGAATCATTTATTAGTCGGTCCAATAATAAATTTGCATGTGTTTCCTTGTGCAAAAGGTGATGGTATACCTAACCAGTGGATTTCCTGGAGATAACAAACTATTGTCAGGACTTTTTTAAAGCTGAGGGGTTTTTTTGGAAACCAAATGAAGAATAGCTATTAACAGTTTTTCTGTCATATCAGACTTTACTGCATGTAATTATGAACTGGGAATATAATTTAACCCACAGTGTATCTGAATTACTGTACTATAATGTTGCTGTAATATTTTATAGGTGGCTTGTATTTGTCATAAATTTCTTTCCAGGAATAAATCAGACAGATGTTCTAGTTCTTCCTCTCTTCCAAATATTTCATCCTACAAATTTTAATAAGTTCTTAATATCTGACAAGTATTGAAAGTTGAAGATACATTGAAAGATTTGCTCTTAAGACGCATATGTGTCTTAATTTGTTGAATAATGTAACTATTTGTATTTGGTAAGGGATAAGGGATTTCACATTACCCTCTCTAGTTTTCCCCCTTTAATTCCATGTCCTCCACATGTAAATTACAGTATTCTTATCTTCTAGGGTGGAGACCACATTAATTCTGTGGTTATATTCGCTAATATACTCGCCTCTGTGCAGGTACTTTGCACAATGCCTTTTGCATCATAGGTACTTGATTAATTCAGTTTAGAGGTTACTTAATGTAATGCCTAAAATTTGTCTTTTGACTTACAAACAGGCAGTAGCTTTTACCTATTTGGTTATGGAAAATAGATGTGGAAAAGGTATTCTTTGGCCTCTATTTTGACAGCAGTTATAGACTAAAAATATACATATTTCCCACAATTATTCCCAACCTAAGTTCTGTGATGCTTATCTCTTCTTAACTATAAGGTAGAATGAATAAAAGTGATCATGGGTGAGGGATAGAATCTATTCTATTTGGTAAACTGATTTATTCCCCCCGGTAAGTTCTTACTGTAGTAAAAGTGTTGGAGATGTCTTCAACACTAATGATTAATAAAAGAAAAAAATACTTATGATAGGTATGGTCACTCTACTGGGAGAGCAGTAAAAACCATATGTATATTTTTAAAAATTTATTTTACTGTTTTGAGAGAGAAAGAGATGGGGTGGGAGAGATAGATTTGTTGTTCCACTTATTTATGCATTCATTGGGTATATGCCCTTACTGGAGATTGAACTGACAACCTTGGGGTGGCAGAACAATGCTCTAACTGACTGAGCTACCTGGCCAGGACAAAACCATATATTTTTAATCCTGAAAATGGAAGGATAAAAGGTATGTTGGATTGGCACAATGTGTGCTGTTTTATAATTTATGAAACCTATAAAAAATAGGGCAATCCGGAAATCTTACATATAGACAGGGATACCGGTGTAGCGTTTTTATGTTTTCAAAGATAATTTTCTGAGCTCATGTATGTATAGGTATTCCATTAAAGAGTTCTGTGGTCAAATAAATTTGGGAAATGTTATTCTAGAATGATTTGTTTTTTTATCACTTCTATCTCAGAGAGAGGGATCTTGATGAGATAATGGGCATAAAGTGAGGAAGCAGGAAATCTCTTCTGAGGTTGGCGTTCAGACAGGAGGTGAGGTAATAAGATCTGTAGACTGTTTTTACTGAGCATAGAGCTGATTTGGGGTACAGTGGGTGGAAGGATTTGTTATTAGGTGAATACTGAAGAAACTTGCCTGGGAGATTTTGATACAAGGCTTCATTTCATGGGCTGAATCTCTTATTTGCCACCACTCTGCTCTGAGAATTTAATTATCTGAGGGTGGAAAAAGTTAGCTCAAAATTATTTCTTTTATTTTATTTAGCAGGTATTTATATATCATTTACTTGATCTGTTCTAAGCTCTTTACAAATATTTGTGAGGAAACTGAGGTAAAGTTAAGTAACTTGCCTAAGGACACAGCTAGCAGTCTGCTTTTAATTTAAACTGTTTATTAATTTCACTTGATTATTTTTTAAACTTATGCTAATAGTGGGATAAGATTTTTTAAAGTTAATATTGTAATGACAGCTGTTCAAAAAAAAGGGTATCCCAGTTGATTAGGGAAATGCTATCAAAACTGTAGAAATTTAGCAGTTAGGTTGACAATTGTACGTATGGTACCAGTAATAAAAATAGGAAGTATAATTTTTACCTCTAAAAAAAATCGAAGCTGTTAATCATCAGGGGAACTAGAGGATAGTTGAATCATCTAAAGGCTTTGAACAAATCGTCAAAATGTGAACCCCTTACTTTCAGATGAAGACTCTGCTTGAAAACTTTATGCTTTACAACTTGGTATAATAAAACAAAAACATTCTATTTTAATTAATAAAATAAAAAATTCCAATAAAGAAAAGTTTACATTTAGATCAGCCTTGGGCAAACTACGGCCCGCGGGCCGGATCCGCTGGGCTGTTCTATCCGGTTCTCTTGCTCTCCCCTCCACTCCTTTACTTTGAATTTATATTAGTTCACACAAACACTCCATCCATGCTTTTGTTCCGGCCCTCCGGTCCAGTTTAAGAACCCATTGTGGCCCTCGAGTCAAAAAGTTTGCCCACCCCTGATTTAGATGATGAAAAATGTGTTGTTTTTTTCAAAATGCTTTTTACTTCTTAATTTCCCTTGGGGAAAAGGGACAGTGTTCCATTTTTTTACTTGGGGGGAAATATAGTTAAATTGCTCAGGGACTATACAGACTGACACTTTATTGAAATGGATTTAGATTATTCTGTCTGTTGAGCTATCCTAATCTTTTATAAATATTAGATGAATACTCTTTTGTTATAGTCAGATCCAGTTATCCTGAAATCAGATTTTAGAAAATGCTGTGTGTTTTTTTAATCATCCAAGGTTTTAGAGAGAATGGGAAGTGCTGTCAGGGCACATGCTAATATATAGTTTATCACAAGTGGACAGTCCTGTGCATTTTTAACATGGGCTTTAAAGCAAGGGCTATCAAGAAAAATTAAAATGTCCCATTTATACAACTTTAAATTGTACGTTTTAGAATTCAAAATGTTTAGATCTTCAGTGATTTTCACACTTAAAAAATAAAGTTTTTAAATTCAAGGATGGTAGCTTCTGGTTAGACATTAGCAATGCACGATCCTAACGTCAGCAAAAACTGACCTGAAAGAAAGTATTGATTTCCATGGCTTGATTTTATATTTAAGCAGCCAATGGCAAATGTCCTCAAAATGGAATCAGATGTTTGTAACTTAATACTTAAGAAAAATGATGAGTGCATGTTTTTTACTTTTAAGTATTCTCGGTGCTGCCTGGCTTAAGACAGAAACTGATGTAAAAATAAATGACTGCCTGCATAATTTATGTAATGTCCTGCTCCTGATCCTGTTTGTATTGATTTTTCTAAAAGGCTTTTGTGGCCACAGGAACCAATCTGTCTCTCCAGTTTTTTCCGGCCAGCTGGCAGGGAGAACAGCGACAAACACCTAGCCGGGAATATGTCGACTTAGAAAGAGAAGCAGGCAAGGTAGGAAACATTTCTTTGTAATTTGAAATACTATAGATTGTTTTATTAGAAATTATCTGATGATTTACATTAATAAAGAGATCATAGTTCTGATTATAAAGGGATATGTTTTCATATTATAAGGATACATAATTTTTAAAAATCACTCAAACTTTCATATCATTCCATTGCTGATTTCATGTGTATTAACATTCACCTTAGAAAGTTCTAGCCTTTTAAGAGAGTAGTGTACTTTTCTTACACTGAACATTCAAAACTTAATTTCTTTAAATGTTTGGCAGGAAATATTCTTTTTTTTACTAAAATATTTGTGACTACAGTGCTGTAAGAAAGAAATTAAGAGAAAAATGAGAAAAGGCTTTGTAGGCTAGGCTTTAAATTTAATAATATTTAGAAATAGCTCCTGGGTAGCTTTCTGCTTCTGTTAGTAATTTAATTTTGAAAAAAAGCAGCATGAAAATTTTAACTTGGAAATAATTTCTTTGTTTTGAGAAAATGCTTCTGAGAAAACAAATAGATGTTATAAAATTTTTATGTTGGAAGTTTATGTTGAAGATGAAAAATGTAAGTGGAAATGTTTAAGTTGAGAGCTCTGTTAAAAACTAAGTTAATGTATATTATGATTTTGGTGAAATTTTAATGAATATTTTGGATTGGTTCATCTTTTTATGTAGAAGTTGACTTCAATATAATATTTAAAAAAATTTTTTTAAATCTTATTTTATATTTAACTTTTTCTCCTGTTTCCTTTGCAGTGTTTTTATCAACTTGCTAAATTACTTTTCTGTCATGAATAGCATAACCTATCACTTTATTTGTAAAACATAAGGAATATCTGAATATCCCTTTGAGGAACTTAAAAAAATTGTATTAGGATGTATTAGGTAGGAAAAGGATTTCTTATCATATATATATATATATATATATATATATATATATATATATAATGAAGACTTATTTTCTTTAATTTTATGAAATAAGGTTTGATCTTTTGTCAGTGATAAACTAATCTTTGGGAAGGGAGAGGAGAAAATAGGTACAGAATGTAAAAAATTAGTAATAATTAAGTAACTTGCTTTCCTATGTGTTAGCTTTATGCTTGAAAGATTAAATGAAAATGTTCCAGATCTACTATTTGGTCCTTTTTTTTAAATCCTCATCCTAGGATAGTTTTTCCATTAATTTTTAGAGAGAGTGGAAGGGAAAGGGTGGAGAGAGAGAGAGAAATATCGATGTGAGAAAGACACGTTGATTGGGGCTGAGGATTGAGCTTGCAACCAAGGTACATGGCCATGACCAGAATGGAACCTGGGACCTTTTAGTCCGAAGGCCGAAGCTCTATCCACTGAGCAAAACCAGCTAGGGTTAAGGGCAGAAGTTTTGAAGCCATTATATGATTTTTGCTTTTTTGGGGGAGGGGGGTCTATTTGGTACATGTATGTATGACTAAATTGAAGAAATTACTGTTTTCCTTGTTCAAAATGCTTTCTTAAAGTGTGTTGAACATGGTAGCTCAGATACAGCAGACATAGACCAAAAATCCTTTCCTTTCAACTTTAACGCTAAACTATTTTGATTTCAAAATTGATATCTAACTTGGCTGGTACAGTGGTTGAGCATAGACCTAGGAACCAGGAGTCAGGGCACATGCCTGGGTTTCAAGCTCAGTCCCCAGTAGGGGGCACTCAGGAGGCAATCAATGACTCTTTCGTCATTGATGTTTCTATCTCTATCTTTCTCTCCCTTCCTCTCTGAAATCAATAAAAATACATTTTAAAAAATTGACATCCCAATGTTACTGAAGTCTTCCAATGTTTAATAACTATTAAATGGTGTTAACTCTACTAGGAAGTATATTTGCTTGAATTAATTTAATGACATATGTTTGCTGGATTGAAGACCATATTATTTTTGGACTTAAGCCATTGATATGTGTGTTTTTTAAATTTAATAAATCTTTATTGTTCAGATTATTACAATTGTTTCTCCTTTCCCCCCCCCATAGCTCCCCTCCACCCGGTTCCCACCCCACCCTCTGCCCTTACCTCCCCCCTACTGTCCTCATCCATAGGTGTACGATTTTTGTCCAGTCTCTTCCTGCACCCCCCATATCCCATTGAGATGTTTTTAGTTATATGACCAACAATGCCAAAAATGTTTTAATGGCATATTCTAGTATTTTTTTCCCCAAAATATATTTTATTGATTTTTTTACAGAGAGGAAGGGAGAGGGATAGAGAGTTAGAAACATCGATGAGAGGGAAACATCGATCAGCTGCCTCCTGCACACCCCCTACTGGGGATGTGCCCACAACCAAGGTACATGCCCTTGACTGGAATCGAACCTGGGACCCTTGAGTCTGCAGGCCGACACTCTATCCACTGAGCCAAACCAGTTAGGGCTATATATATTTCTTTATTGATTTTAGAGAGGAAGGGAGAATGAGAGACAGAAACATCAGAGAGAATCATTGATCGGTTGCCTCCTGCACGCCCCCTACTGGGGATTGAGCCCGCAAACCAGGCATGTGCCCTTGGCCAGAATCGAACCCAGGACCCTTCACTCCACAGGCGGATGCTCTATCCACTGAGCCAAACTGGCTAGGGCATATTCTAGTATTTAGAGGATATGTTTTCAAATATATCAGGAAGAGTGATAAAAAAATGTAAGATATCAGGAAACTTGCATTTCATTAATGTTTGTTTTAGAAGTTTTTTTCTATAAAGGGCCAGATACTAAATATTGTCATTTTGCTCTCTGTTGCAACTACGCATTTCAGCTGTTAGAGTGTGAAAGAGGCCATAGACAATGTGTAAACAGATGAGTGTGGCTGTGTTCCAAGAATGGTAACGCTGGCAAAAAAAAAATCAGTATCTTTAGATTTAAATCTGTATATGTTTATGTGTAGGTTCATATATTTCTCAAATATAATTTTGCCAACATCTGTACTACACTAGTAGAATCTACAGGAAAAAAAAGCATTTTAAAGCAAACAAGAAAACAACTGCTCATATTACACCATACTACTGGGATAAAGTATGCCAGAGAATTTGGAAAAAAAGTACTGACCAATGTTTTTTCATCTGTGGAGTTCATGGGTCTTCTTCTCTTGCTCCTTTTTTTTTTTAAATATATTTTTTTTATTGATTTCAGAGAGGGAGAGAGATAGAAACATCAGTGATGAGAGGGAATCATAGACCAGCTGCCTCTTGCACGCCCCTCACTGGGGACCGAGCCCACACCTGGGCATGTGCCCCTGACCGGAACCAAACCTGGGACCCTTCAGTCCGCAGGCTGATGCTCTGTCCACTGCGCCAAACCAGCTAGAACTCTTCCTCATTTTTTATGGTCTCTTTCTGATAACCATTAGCTTCTATTTCTATATCAATAGGGCTAGGACTAGAAGCAAGTAAAAACTGAAAGAAATTTCCCCAAATGGTAATTATTTACCTCTGCTCCTTATATTGGATCACAAATCAATGTCTTCCACATACTCTCAACCAGGTTACTTCCTGAAGCAGCTTAGTTTTCTTCCCATTCATATCCAGCTTTGAGAAAACTAGTGGTTAACAAGGCTTTAGAATTAGGCAGAATTAAGTCCTGGTTTCATTTGCTAGTATGTAACTTTGGGCAAATTATTTAATCTATGGTTTTCATTGTAAAATGAGGTTAATGCATACTTTCTAGGATTGCCCTAGTGATTGAAATCCTCCTATCTAATAAAGAGGGAATATGCTAATTGACCATCACTCTGTCCCAAAAATGGATGCATCCACAGCTGAGGCCAAGTTCCCATAAGGAGCCTTAACGAGCAATCAGCAGGGACCTGAGGCTATGCCCTTCCCTGCCCCCATGGGGCTTGACAGGGGACCTCAAGGTGCGCTTCCTGTCCTGGTGCTGGGCTAGGGGACCTCAGACTGCACCCCCCCTCCTGGCAGGGCTTGACGGGACCTCAGGCCGCGCCCCCCACCCCAGCACCGGGCCAGGGGACCTGAGGCTGCACCCCCCTGCCTGGCTGGGCTTGACAGGGGACCTCAGGCTGTGTCCCCCACTCAGCGGCACTTGACAGGGGACCTCAAGATGCACCCCCAGTGCTGGGTCGGGGGAACTCAGGCCACGCCCCCCCACCAGGTGGGGCTTGACAGGGGACTTCAGGCCATGCCCCCCACCCCAGCACCAGGCCGGGGGACCTCAGACCACACCCCCCACCTGGCGGGTCTTGATGGGAGACCTCAGGCTGCACCCCCCGCCCCAGCACTGGGCCAGGGGGTCCGGGGTTGCACCCCCCTGCCTGGCTGGGCTTGACAGGGGACCTCAGGCTGTGTCCCCCACTCAGCGGCACTTGACAGGGGACCTCAGGCCATGTCCCTCACCCAGTGGGGCTTGATAGGGGACCTCAAGGTGCACCCCCAGTGCTGGGTTGGGGGAACTCAGGCCGCGCCCCCCACCCAGCGGGGCTTGATGGACCTGAGGCTGCGCACGACCCCCCCCCCCTCACCTGGCAGGGCTTGATGGGGGACGTCAGGCCATGCCCCCCACCCAGCAGGGCTTGATGGGGGACCTCAGGCCACACCCCCCATCCTGGCGCCAGGCCAGGGGACCTGAGGCTATGCCCCCTGCCTAGGAGGGCTTGACAAGGGTGGGACTGACCGGGTCTGGATCTAGCCCAATGGGAGGGGGGCGGCCGGGTCTGGGTCTCACACGATTTTGAGGCGCATGTGGGTGGGCAGAGACTTGACTCTGGGTTCCATGGTGCGCCCCAGACTCTGACAGGAGGAAGGTTTTCATATACATTTTACTAATTTTCTTTCATCTCTGACACTTCTATTACAGAGAAAGGGCAAGTAGCAATATTAAATTATTTCCTCTAATCTTTTTTTTAAAAAATATATTTTATTGATTTTTACAGAGAGAAAGGGAGAGGGATAGAGAGCTAGAAACATCGATGAGAGAGAAACATCCATCAGCTGCCTCCTGCACACCCCCTACTGGGGATGTGCCCGCAACCAAGGTACATGCCTTTGACCGGAATTGAACCTGGGACCTTTCAGTCCGCAGGCCGACGCTCTATCCACTGAGCCAAACCAGTTTCGGCTTAATCCTCTTTTAATGTGCACGAATTTTGTGCACCGGGCCACTAGTAGTGAATATAAAGTGCTTAGCCCAGTACCTGACATAGTTATAAAAAGTTCATTCAGAAAGTATTTGTTGAACACCTGTTATATGTACTGAGCACTGTCCCAGGTACTTGTGATACATCAGTAAACAAAAAAAGGATTCTGCCCTGGAGGTTGTTTTATGGCAAGAGTGGAGGAGTAGACAATATACATAATAAATAAATTATACATTATATTGCAAAGTGATAAGTGCTCTGGGAAAAAGAGAAAAAGTAGAGTAAAATAAGGATGAGCAGGTATGTTTGCAGTTATCAATAAGATGGCCTGGGTAAAGAAGATCATATTTGAGCAGAGACCTGAAGGAGGTTAAGAAATGATGAGCCATTTGGGTATGGGGAAAGGTGTTCTAAACAGAGAAGAACTCCATTGTAAGGTTCTAGAGTGGAAACATGCACTGTGTGTTGGATAAACAGCAAGCAGTGACTAGAGTAGACTGAGCAAGGAGAATAGTAGGAGATGAGATCTGGGAGATAGCAAGAAGCCAGTTTGTGTGACCATGGTAGCCATTGTAATGAGATGGACTTTGAGTGAAATGGGGTGATGTTTTAGGTTTTTGAGCAGGTGAACGATAGGATCTGCCAGAGATTTTGAAAGGATCACTCTAACTGCTGAGTTCATGATAGGCTACAGGGGACAAGAGTGAAGCAGGGAGACCAGTTTGACTATTATGGTAGTAGCAGTGGAGGTGGTGAGAAGTTGTCATAGTATGCATGTATTTTGAGTTAGAGCCAACAGTGTTTGCTTCTGGATTGGATGTGGGGTGTGAGAGTCAAGAAAGGCTCCAACATTTTTGGCTAGAGCAACTGGGAGTATGGGATTGCTGTCATTTGAGATGGGAAAGGCTGTGGGTGGAACAATTTTGAGGAGCAGTTTAGAACATGTGAGTTTGTGGTGGTAGTTTGTTATTACAACTTAACTTTTCTCACCAACTTAACTTTTCTTATCCTTAAGTCATGGCACTACTTTTTAGTAAGTAACACTGTCTGCTTAGCTCAAGAATTCAGTGGCCTTTTAAAAAGAATCAACTCTCCCAAGCCAGTTTGGCTCAGTGGATAGAGCGTCGGCCTGTGAACTGAAAGGTCCCAGGTTCGATTCTGGTCAAGGGCACATGCCCGTGTTGTGGGCTCCATCCCCAGTGGGGGACTTGCAGGAGACAGCTGATCAACCATGATTCTCTCTCATTATGGATGTTTCTATCTCTCTCTCCCTCTTCCTTCCTCTCTGAAATCAATAAAAAATATTTAAAAAAATAATAAATAAAAAATCAACTCTACTGAAGTATAATTTACATACAATAAAATGCACCTGTTTTAAGTGTATACTTTGAGTTTTAACAAATGTACACACCCATGTGAAAACCACCCACAATCAAGTTAATGTTTCAGTCATTCCCAAAAGTTTCCTCATGCCCTTTTACAGGAATCTAGGAGAGGCTTGGCTCGATGGCTCTGGCTCAGGGCTGGGGCTGTGCAGTCTCTGAAAACTTGACTAGAGCTGAAGCATCCACTTCCAAGCTCAACTCATGTGACTTTTAGTAGGTGGCTTCAGTGTGTAGTCATGTGTTCTGCTCCATACAGAGGGGAAAATGAAGTCACTCTGCTTTTTATGACCTGTTCCATCATTTGTGTCTTACTCTTTTCATTAGAAGCGAGTCACTAAGTGTAGCCCACACACTCTAGCTCACACTCAGCAGGGAGGCGGGAGATTTATTCACATACTTGGGCATGAGTACCAGGAGGCTGGGATCATTGGGGCCATCTTGACTGGCTATACAATATTTACTTAGATACGGTGAATTCAGAAAAAAATTTGAATGCTAATAGGAAACAGAAGCTTCTTGTTCTCTCTGATTCGAAATACAGCTTCATGGTCTAAGAAAATAGGTTCAGCAAAATCACTTCTTTTATTTATTGAATATTTTCAAAGCAAGGGTCTTGAATAAGGAAGGTTTGTTAATGGATAATTGACTATAAATAGGTACTTTGTGTTCAAGTCAGAGCACAATTTTATAATTTGTCTATCAAATATAGTTGGAACTTTTGTACCCTGGTGTCTAGTGAGCTGTCTACATGGACTCTTAATAAGGGTCTTTTTCAGAACTTTTAAAATAATACAGTGCAGTGGAAAGAGCTCTGGATTTGAGTCAAAAGACAATCATAACCATTTTCCTTATCTGTAAACTAGAGGCCTGATTCATGAAATTCGTGCAAGGGGCTTGGCCCTGGCAGCTACAGCGGCTTGCCTCCACCCTTGTAGCCCTGGCTTCATCTGGAAGGTCGTCCAGAAGGTCGTTCTGGTGTCCAGTCTAATTAGCATATTACACTTTTATTATTATAGACTAGTGGCCTGGTGGACGAAATTTGTGCATGGGGGGGGTCCCTCAGCCTGGCCTGCGCCCTCTCCAATCTGGGATCCCTCTCACAATCCAGAACCACTGGCTCCTGAGTGCTTGCCTGCCTGCCTGATGGCCCTAACTGCTCCCCTGCCAGCCTGATGGCCCTAACTGCTGTCCCCTCCTTGTCTGATCCCCTTAACTGCCTATCTGCTCTCCCCTCCTGTCTTAAACCCCCTAACTGCCTATCTGCTCTCCCCTCCTGTCCTAAACCCCCTAACTGCCTATGTGCTCTCCCTTCCTCTCCGCACCTTCAGACCCCAGTGCAGGGGTGCTGAGAGCTCTCTGCTGAGGCCCCTCCCCCATCCTGACGCCCCTCCCCCATCCTGACGCCCCCCCCTTCTGGGCCAGGCAGCATTGAGGGCCTGCACATGGTTGTGCTTCCATGGGGGGGTGGGGCACCATGGCCCATCCTGACACCCCTCTTCTGGGCCACGTGGCGCCGTGGGCCTGCGCCCGCTTACGCTGGGGGCTGCCCCTGGTGGCGCAATCCCTGCCCCCGTCCCCGCCAGGTCCTGTGCACGCTCACCTTTGACTGGTCATGACTCGGACACCTTAATGGACAAATTAGCATATTCCCTCTTTATTATATAGGATGGGAATCAGAATGTCTGCCTTATTCTTGTATCTCATGTATATAAGGATTAAATGAGATGCCAGAATATGTGAAAATGCTTTTTAAATTGTGATGCTCTATCCAAAGTTAGGCTATTGGATGGTTTCATAGGGTGTGGTATAGACAATCATGGAGTTTTGGTGGTGTAGCATGCCTTAGGTCAAGCTTCACTGCAGGTAGCTGTGCAGTATTGTAACACCACATCTTTCCCAAGGGGTCCATTTTGGTGCCTAAATAAAACCCTAAAGCAAAAATGTTCTTAATTCTTTCTTAATCTAAACTGCTTTCCTCTAATTTAGCTGTCATAGGATAAGGAAAGCAACTGATCAGAATTTAAATCATTCTTACATTAAATTTTTATAGACCAGACAACTCCAGTTCCTTTGATCTTTCCTCTTAGGACCCATTTCTAATTTTATTTCAAACAAATCAAATTATTATGGTTGACCAAAACTTGTTAGTCTTGAGTGGTAAGATTAGTGGTTTTTGCATGCATTCTGTGTTTTATAAAGTCTCATTTGGGATTTTGAATTAATGATTGTGTGTCCTTTCTACATAATTTAGTTTTTGAGTATAAAAATAAAGGGTATGAAAAATATAAACTGAAAAAAATGAACTTTACACTGTTTAATATTTTTTTTCTATGGAAATTGAATATATTGTCTAGTGTTACTACATTGGCAATAGTTGTTGCATTCCTGTTTATAACTTATTATTTTAATTGGTAGTCAAACATGTACCAGACACAGAAATAGTTATAACTATACGTGATTAGAATACCTACTGTAGCCTGAGCCGGTTTGGGTCAGTGGATATATTAGAGTAGGTACTTTTTATTTATTTATTTATTTAAAAATATTTTTATTGATTTCAGAGAGGAAAGAAGAGACAGAGAGAGAAACATCAGTGATGAGAGAGAATCATTGATCAGCTGCCTCCTGGACACCCCCCACCAGGGATTGAGCCCGCAAGCCCGGGTATGTGCCTTGACCAGAATTGAACCCAGGACCCTTCAGTTCGCAGGCCAATGCTATATCCACTGAGCCAAACTGGCTAGGGCTAGAATAGATACTTTTTAAATAAATGTTTTTGATAAGCTATGTTTTTCCTTTCTGAACTTTTATACTTAATCTTTATCATTCTTTTACATTAGTATCAAATTGCAAAGCAAAATTTAACAGCATTTGATTTAAGGAAGGAGGAGAGACTCTTGTTTTAAATGGATTCTCAGAGGCCTGTGACTGCTTCTTCTGGAGCATTTTGCTTACTTGCCTGCAGGATCTTTGTCCCAAAATAAATATTGTGTCTGTTTATATACCATCCACAATTTGGCAGGGCTTAGAGGGCTCCTTGATGTTAGCTTTGAGAAATCCTATTCAAGCTCAACAAGTTCCTTCTCCTTCAGCAGCCCAGTCACTCCAAATAAAAGATATCTGTGGTAAAGCTTTGGAATGTGATTTTCCCCTAGAGCAGTGGTCGGCAAACTCATTAGTCAACAGAGCCAAATATCAACAGTACAACGATTGAAATTTCTTTTGAGAGCCAAATTTTTTAAACTTAAACTTCTTCTAACGCCACTTCTAAAAAATAGACTCGCCCAGGCCATGGTATTTTGTGGAAGAGCCACACTCAAGGGGCCAAAGAGCCGCATGTGGCTCGCCAGCTGCAGTTTGCCGACCACTGTCCTAGAGAAACTGAAGCAACTTTACAACTAGCTTGTCAGATCTAGATTTTGTGTTTCAATTCAGCTAAAATATGAAGTATATTTTCCAGCACTTAGTTATCATCAGTTTAGTGCATTAAAATAAGTAATCTGGTTTTTAAAAATGTTTTAAGTATACTATAATAACTGAATTAGAATTATAAAATTTAGCACTGGAAGTCATATGTTTATATTTTTTAAAGAAAAGCTTTTATTTCAATAATTTTTAAATCCAAGAGGGAGTGTTGACTGGCTTCATGAACAAATAAGAATGTTTAAAAATTAAGATGTCAGCCCTAGCCTGTTTGGCTCAGTGGATAGAACATTGGCCTGTGGACTGAAGGGTCCCAGGTTTAATTCTGGACAAGGGCACATGCCTGGGTTGCCGGCTCAATCCTCAGTAGGGGTTGTGCAGAAGGCAGCTGATCAGTGATTATCATTCATGTTTCTATCTCTCCTTTCCTCTCTGAAATCAATAAAAAAATTTTTTTAATCCTATATAATAAAAGCCTAATATGCAAATTGACCGAACAGCAGTACAACTGGTCGCTATGACGCGCACTCCACCAGGGAGCAGACACTCAATGCAGGAGCTGCCCCCACCCCGTAGGCTCCAGGCCAGCCAAGGCGGGTGCCAGCGGGCCGCACTGGTCGCCCCACAGATTGGCCCCGATCGCCCCGCTGGTCGCCCCACAGATCGGCCAGCCAGGCCTAGGGACCCTACCCGTGCATGAATTTCATGCACCGGGCCTCTAGTAAATAAATTAAAATTAAGATGTTATGTCATAGTATATTCCAGTTACATTAATTTATATATATGGTAAGTGTACCTCTGAACTATTTGAAGATTATATATTCTCTTTTTCTCTTGAATTGAATTTTTGTCTGGGTTTACCTTTTAATGTAAAGGTAAGTTTTCAGTTTTGGCCTTATCTAAATTACATATTCCAAGTTAGAGAAGAAAAATATGTCTAAGAAGGACATCCTTAATTCTTCCCCTCCTTGCTTCCACTTCTTACCCCAATATTTTTTAATGATTACTTCAAACACTGCAAGGATAAAGGCCTTTGAAAAACATTTTTTTAATCCTCACCCAAAGATATTTTTTCCATTGATTTCTAGAGAGATTAGAATGTAGGGAAGAGAGAGGGGCAGAGAGAGAGAAAAACATAGATGTGAAAGAGACACATTGGTTGCTTCCTGCACGTGCTCCTACTGGGGCTGGGGAACTTGAAACCAAGGTAGGTGCCCTTGACTGAGAATTGAACCTGTGGCCCTTTGGTCCGCAGGCTGATGCTCTAACCACTGAGCAAAACCCGCCAGGGCCACCTTTGAAATGTTACCAACTGAAGAAATTAATTATTTTTTAAAAAAATTTTTATTGATGTTAGAGAGGAAGGGAGAACGAGAGAGAGAGAGGTAGAAGCATCAATGAGGAGAGAATCAAAGATTGGCTGCCTCCTGCACAACCCCCACTGGGGATCAAGGCTGAAACCCAGGCATGTGCCCTGATTGGGAATCGAACTTGCAACCTCCTGGTTCCTGGGTCAGTGCCCAACTGCTGAGCCACACAGGCTGGGCTGAAGAATTAATTTTTGAGTAGGACTTCTTTATCCTCGTTTTATTGCTTCCCATTTTCTCTCATAATTTTTTTCCAATCAACATTATTGAGGTATAACTTATATGCAACAAAATTCACTAATTCAGTGACAAATGTATATAGTCAGTGGTGTAACCACCACCACAATAAAAATATAGAACATTTTCATAACTTAAAAAGTTATCTCATGCCCCTTTGCAGTCAGTCCTTTTATCCTTGGTCCAGGCAACCACTGATATGCTTTCTGTTACTATAGTTTTGTCTTTTCTAGGATTTCATATAAACAGAATCATATAGTATGTAGTCTTTTGTATCTAGTTGTCACTTAGCAACATGCTTTTGAAATTTATCCATGTTGTATATATAGTTGTTCATTCCTTTTTATTACTGTTTTTTCATTATATGGATATTCCACATTTTATCTGTTTGCCAGTTGATGGCCACTTGGGTTATTTCCCCTTTTTGGCTATTGTGAATAATGTTGGTCTGAATATTTACATACAAGTCTTTTATGTGGACATATCTTTTAATTTCTCTTGGGTAGATATGTAGTACTTGAATTACTGGGTCATTTCGTGAATATAACTTTTTAAGAACTTGCCAACCTGTTCTCCAAAGTGGCTGTACAATTTTGCATTCTCACTCCCAGCATATGAGAGATCCAGTTACTTCACATCTTTATTAACAGTTTGTACTGTCAGTCTTCTTTTAAAAAATATTTTTATTTCAGAGGGAGAGAGAGATAGAAACAAAAGGATAGCCTAGAACATGTAACTTCAATATTTCCTTTAGGAGAATTTAGATATTTTTCAAACAGACAATATTCTGTCCATATTAAATTAATTTCCAATAGTGGCCTTACTTGCAGAATGTTATTTTAAACTAGAGGCTCAGTGCACAGATTTGTGCACCGGTGGAGTCCCTCGGCATGGGCTGCGGGGATCTGGTGGCAGTCCAACATCCCCTGAGGGATGTAGTGCGCGAAATGGCAGGCAGCTGGGGAGGAGCTTGAGTCCAGGCCAGGCACTGCGCCTGCTGCTGCCACTACTCGGTAGGCTCGCTGCCGTTCCGCTGCGGTCTCCGTGTGCCCGTCCTAGGACAATAACGCCGCGCCCATGACTGAGAAACTGCCACAGGCTTGCGCCCAGTCAGTCCCAATGCCGGTCCCGATCCCAGTCCTGGTCTAGATGGGAGAAGGGTGCTCGGGAGTGTCTGCAGGAGAGGCTTGCACCTCCACAGCTGCCCTCGCCAGCCATGTGCCCAGTGCCTGGCACCCATCGATCAGCTGAGTGGCGCTCCTGCTGTGGGAGTGCACTGACCACCAAGGGGCAGCTCCTGTGTTGAGCATCTGCCCCCTGGTGGTCAGTGTGCATCATAGCGACTGGTCAAACGGTCGCTTAGGCTTTTATATAGACAGACTAGAGGCCCGTTGCACGATATTCGTGCAAGAATAGGCCTTCCTTCCCCTGGCTTCGCTTCTGGCCGCCCGGGAGCCTGCAAGTCCTTGCTCCTGGCCGGAGCACCGCTCCTGTAGCTCCCTCCACTGGCCCCCTTACCCCCGTCCCCTCATAGCAGGCGTCCTGCCCCTCCTGGCTGCTCTGTGCCTGCATATGCAAAGTAACCCTCCCTCTTTAGCGGGTTAATTTGCATACTCACTCCTGATTGGCTATGGGCGTAGCAGAGGTACAGTCAATTTACATGTTTGTCTATTATTAGGTAAGATAGATAATAGCCTTTTGGGAGAACGCTCTACATTTTTTGAGGCTATTGCTTATTTATGCCAGCTTTTTAGTTCTGACTTGCTATCAACTAACTAGAATATTTCTGGGCCATTTTAAAAACTGAAATAAAATCAGGTAATGTAAAATTCACCATCTTACTCTTTTTAAGGTGTACAATTCAGTGATTTTTAATATATTCACAGTGTGCAACCTTCACCACTATTTAATTCTAAAACATTTTCAGAACTCTGGAACATTTTAAATACATTTGACAGTCTGCAAACCATTTTTCATGGTGATCACCATTAAATACTGTGCTAGATGGTTTATATTATTGCTAATTCTCTTGACTTGGCACTATATAATTTTAGAACATATTTGGTGATAGCTTGATTTTACAACTGAGAAGACTAAATAAATCTTCAAAAGTCATTTAATCTGTTTCCTAGGTCTTTTTTACCCCAGTCTGTTTTTTGCAGTATACTACATTGCTGCTAATGAATAATTCTTAGGTAAGTTGCCAGAAACTCCACATACCACCCTCCTAAGTCCTCTATTAAGTTATTTTGGCCCACCAAGTTACTCTTAGCACTAATATTAATATTTTATTTTATTGACTTTTAGAGAGAGGAAGGGGGGAGAGAGAGGAAAACATCGATGTGAGAAACATCACTTGGTTGTCTCCCAGGCATGCCCAACCAGGGATCAAACCTACAACTTGGATATGTACCTGACCTGGAATCGAACCCGCCACCTTTTAGTATATGGGATGATGTGCTCCAATCAACTGAGCCACACTGGCCAAGGCACCATTAATATTTTTAGACCTCATTTTGATGACCTTGAATCAGCCTTTAACCTTTATCTTTTCCCTTTTAACCTTTGACTACTGGAATTGTTTTTCTAACTTACAGTGCAAATGTTTGCAATAATAGTTGATCTTTTGGAAAAATACATATAATCAACTCATTGTATGAACATTTTGTTAATAATTTGGTAAGGTTCACTGTAATTTAATTTTTCAGAGAGGAAGGGAGAGGGAGAGAAAGAGAGAAACATCAGTGATGAGAGAGAATCATTGATTGGCTGCCTCCTGCATGCCCCCTACTGGGGATCGAGTCTGCAACCCGGGCATGTGCCCTTGACCGGAATCAAACCCAGGACCCTTCAGTCCGAAGGCCAATGCTCTATCCACTGAGCAAACTGGCTGGGGCTCCTATAATGTTTTTTAAAAATTCTTACAGAGATGACAGGAATTGATTGCAAAAAATAACATCTGCCTCTTTTATTTCATTATTTTTATCTTAATTTATATTAAAAACGGATTTTTAAATTTAATTTCGTATGCTTTTTTTACTTGAATTATACCTCCTGGGCCAGAACATTTCAGGACTTTTTTTTTTTTTTTTTTAAATCCTCACCAGAGGATATGTTTTTATTGATGTGAGAGAGAGAGAGAGAGAGAGAGAGAGAGAGAGAGAGAGAGAGAGAGAGAGAGAGAGAGAGAGAGAGAAAAACATTGATTGGTTGCCTGCCACACATGCCCAAACTAGGGATCGAATCTGCAACCTTTTTGGTGTACTGGACTATGCTCCATCTGGCTGGGGCCATTTCAGGACTCAAATATTCATTGTTTACTTTGAATCATAGAATAAAGATGGCAGAACTAGTAAGGTGTTTTTTAGCGAGGGGAAAATATTCATATGACAATATTCTTTTAAAAAAATATATTTTTTTATTGATTAACAGAGAGGGAGAGAGAGATAGAAACATCAATGATGAGAGAGAATCATTGATCAGCTGCCTCCTGCATGCCCAACACTGGGGATGGAACCTGCAACCTGGGTATGTGCCCTGACCGGGAATCAAACCATGATCTCCTGGTTCATACATAGGTTGACACTCAACCACTGAGCCACGCTAGCCAGGCAATACAATATATTCTAAAGTCATGCAAAGAGTTCACAATATCTATTGTTCTAGATTCTGTGGCTATAACCATAAAATTGACTATTTAATCTCTGTTGTTTAGGAAAATTGTCTATTTTTATATACCCTGAAATACTTAGGAAATATTAGTAATGCAGTTCATTAATGGAACTGTGGTTTAGGTGAGTGTATAGAGTCAGGAGTTCTTTGTGCTAGCTTTTATCATTTACTAGCTGTGTGATCTGTAAGGGGGTAATTTATTTCAGTTTTAATTTCTTCGTTTTAAAAAGTTCTTATTGGATGGTTATAAAGTTCTAATAATTGGGAAAGTTTTGAAAGCTATTAAAATTTGATACAATCGTAAGTGTTAGTGCTAGTTAAACCTGAGTGAAAAAGTATTAGGAAGAGACAGTTAGGAATGAAAGGAGCTTATGGAGCTGTTTTTGGGTGGGGTAGGGACTTGAAGCAAAGTGAGTTCAAAGTGGAATCTTGGAGTTGCAGAAAGTCCAGAAATAGAATGTGAGGTCTTAGCAGTGTTCAAGTTAATGGTGGTTTGTGATGCATGGGCTAGCGTAACATTGCTTTTTTATACAGTGAGAAAGCCAGCAGGTATTTTAAATATACTTACATGATGAAAAATTCTATATTTGGCTCAGTGGATAGAGCATTGGCCTGGGGACTGAATGGTCCCGGGTTTGATTCCTGTCAAGGGCGCGTACCTAGGTTGCAGGCTCAATTCCAGGGCCTGTACAGGAGGCAACCAGTTGATGTGTCTTTCTCACATCGATGTTTCTCTCTCTCTGTCTCCCCTTCCCTTCCACTCTCCCTAAAAGTCAATGGAAAAATATCCTCTGGTTGGGGTGGGGGGGCAGGTAAAGGCATGTACTGGGGGGTAGAGGAGGCCTGGGGGAGGTTAATGGGGGGGAAAAAAAAGGAGACATATGTACTACTATTTGTAATACTTCAAACAATAAAAAAAAAAAAGAAAAATATCCTCTGGTGAGAATTAACAACAATAGCAAAAGAATATAAATCACATTACATATTACAGTATTTTATATTAGACTAAAAATGTTTTCTACTTAAAGCCATGTATATCTCAGAGTATGATCAGATGGCTCACAGAAAGAATGGCTTTTCCAGACAATGGGTCATTAGAGTTTCTATGTGTAGCAGTCTTTTGAAAAATGAAGTTTAGTGAAAATGATTTAATTTACAACACATGACATTAACTTTGTGTGGGACTGTACAATAAAACCAATATGATATTTCAGCATTTTTGTTTGTTTGTTAATCCTCACCCTAGGATATTTTTTGCCCATTGATTTTTTTTTTTTTTTTAAGAGAGAGAGAGTGGAAGGGAGGGAGGAGGGGGAGAAGAGAAACATCGATGTGAGAGAGACACATCAATTGGTTACACATGCCCTGACTGGGGCAAGGGATCAAACCTGTAACCCAGGTACGTGCCCTTGACCAGGAATTGAACCGGAGACCCTTTGGTACACAGGTCAATGCTCTAACCACTAAAAACACCGTCCAGGGCTTTTATATTTTTCAATCCTCACCCAAGGATATGTTTTTATTGATTTTTAGAGAGAGAGGAAGGGGGAGAGAGAAAAACATTGGTATGAGAGAAACATTGGTCACCACCCATGCATGCCCTGACCAGGGATCAAACCTGCAACCTCAGTATGTAACCTGACTGGGAATCAGACCCACAACCTTTTGGTTCAAGGGACAGTGCTTCAACCAACTGAGCTACCTGGTCAGGGCTCAGCATACTTTTTGTGTTTAAATCTTACTACAATGTGATTTTTGTTAAGTCATTTACAATACCCTGTAAGATGTCCCAAATTAAGTGGGCTAGTTCTACATATTTTACTTTTTTAGTATATTCATTTCCCCCTGAAATGCTAGCCATCTTTTCGCTTGTTAAATATATCTTACAAATAAAGAGTAGATACAAATGTAAGTATAGTTTTATGAATAGTAATAAAAGGAATATCCATGTACCTGCTACTTAAGATATAGCATTTCTACTATATTAGAACTGTGATTAGACACATGTGCCAGTAGTCTGAATTGATGTGATGTATGTAAAAACGTACATATAAGATTTTGAAAACAAGGTACAAAAATATGTACAGTATCTCAATATTTATATTGATTATATATTGAAATAATATTGTAAATATATTTGAAATTAAATAATTTCACCTGTTTAATTTTTTAATTATGGCTGTTAGATTTACATGTTACATATGTGACTGCATTTGGGGTTCACATTATATTTCTACTAGTGGCCTGGTGCATGAATTCATGCACATTGAAAGGAAATTAATTATTAGAGATACTTTAATATCGCTATTTGCCCTTCTCTATAATAGAAGTGTCAACCAAATTCATGATCGACAATGATAGATAGAAACACATGACTGCAATTGGCACCAGCGAGAGCTTTATATATATAGATAAGCTTGCTTAATTAGGCCTGCTTTCTGATTTAGCTAAACTGTTTTCAGCCCAGTAAAGCACCCCAACTTCTCTTTCAGGTAATTGTCAGCAACACAGCAGTAAATATCAACATGAAGCAGATTATTATTGTAGATCACGCAGGGAGAACAAAGGGTAAAATAATAAACTGCAGCAGTGTTTGACTATATTCTGCACAGTGAGAAAACCTGAAGTCGTTTTCAAGGTCCACCATTTCTTACTTCTTTTCAGTCAGGTCAAGTTTCTAAGCTTTCTAAATCTCTTGTTTTCCCGCTACTGAAAGAAAATAGGATTCCATCGAGTCCTATCTATCTACTCCACGAGTTCTGTGATGATCAAATGAGATGAGGCACATTAAAATGCTTCATAGACATTTGATTAAAGTGTAAAATGTTTGCACCTGGCTATAAAGCAAGTGGTGTTCCTGGGCTGAGAAAAGTCCAAGGATGCTAGTCGCTAGGGAGAGGAAGCTGGGCGTTGCTATGTGATGTCATTACCCGATGCCCACAGCGACCATTTCTGGGCTGGGCTGGGCTGAGGGCCGCATTTTGTGCCATGGGGTCTCTGCAGCGTTGGCTGCAATTCGGTTGGCTGTCGCTCCTGGATGGTGGCAGGGCCTGTGTCACTCCACCAAAAAAACCCCACCACAAACCACTATAATGACTGATATATTTATTATTTCTTTGCTTTGCTTTAACATTTTATTTTCTATGCATATATCTCAAACCAATGCAGTGTTTAGTTTTGAAAAACCGAATACATCAAGCACAACCTTCATGACAATGTAAATAAAGGATTATAGTATCATCCTAACATGAAAGCTCCTAGAAGATAAGCTGAACAGAATCTGAGTCAAGTCTGGATTCAGCTTCCCTGCGAATTTTTTAAAAAATATGTTTTTATTGATTTTGGAGAGAATGAAAGGGAAAGGGGAAGAGGGAGAGAAACATAGATTGGCTGCCTTCTGCAGGCCCCCCACTGGGTATCAAGCCAGCTACCCAGGCATGTACCCTGACCTGGAATCGAACCAGTTATCTCTTGGTGCATGGGACAAAGCTCAGCCAACGGAGCCATACCAGCCAGAACCCTGAGAATTTTTATGAGCCCTTCTGGGCAAGTTTCTGAGCAGAAATTGAAACTCTATCCCCACTAAACAATAACTCCCCATTATCCTCCTTCCCCAACCCTGACAACCACCATTCTACTCTCTGTCTATAATTTGACTACTCTTAGTACCTCATACAAGCGGAATCATATAGTATTTGTTTTTTATGACTGGCTTATTTCATTTAGCATAATGTCCTCAAGAGTCATTTACATTGTAGCATATTGCAGAATTTACTTCCTTAAAAGGCTGAATAATATTTCATTGTATGTGTATGCCACATTTTGCTTGTCTAGTCACCTGTTGATGGAGACTTCAGTTATTTGTATGTTTGTAGCTGTTGGGAATAGTGCTGCTATCAACATGGGTGTATAAATATGTCATTGAGACACTGCCTTCATTTCTTTTGGGTATATGCCCAGAGGTGGGATCACTGGATCATATAATAATTATTTTTATTTTTTAAAAAATATATTTATTGATTTCAGAGAGGAAGGAAAGAGAGAGAGAGAGAGAAACAGTAATGATGAAAGAATCATTGATCGGCTGCCTCCTGCACGCCCCCTACTGGGTACCAAGCCCACAACTCAGGCATGTGCCCTTGGCAGGAATTGAACCTGGGACCCTTCAGTCTGCAGGCTGACGTTCTATCCACTGAGCCAAGCCGGCTAGGGCTATAATAATTATTTTTACTTTTTTTTAGTTACTGCCATACTGTTTACCACAATGGCTGTATTCTTTTACATTCCCACCATAAGGGTTTTAATTTCTCCTGCTAACACTTGCTGTTGCTGTTTTTTGGTAGTAGCCATCCTGATGGGTATGAAGTGTAGTTTTGGTTTGCATTTCCCTGATGATTAGTGATAAGCATCTTTTCTTAATGCTTTTTGGCCATTTACTACTATGTATCTTTGGGAAAATGTCTATTCAAGTCCTTAGCCCATTTTGGATGTTAATCCCTTAACGCAGTGGTTCTCAACCCTTCTAATGCCGTGACCCTTTAATACAGTTCCTCAAGTTGTGGTGACCCCCAACCATAAAATTATTTTTGTTGCTTACTTCATAACTGTAATTTTGCTACTGTTATGAATCGTAATGTAAATATCTGTGTTTTCCGATGGTCTTAGGCTCTACAGCAGCGGTTCTCTACCTGTGGGTCGTGACCCACAGGTTGAGAACCGCTAGCAGGGTCGCCTAAGACCATCGAAAACACAGATGTTTACATTACGAAAATAATTTTATGGTTGGGGATCACCACAACATGAGGAACTGTATTAAAGGGTCGCGGCATTAGAAGGGTTGAGAACCACTGCCTTAACGGGTGTTTATGATTTGCAAATATTTTCTCCCACTCTTTGGGTTGTCTTTTTCCTCTGTTGATAGTGTCTTGATGCATAAAATTTTTTAAATTTCATGAAGTCCAATTTATTTATTTAAAATAAAGTTTTACTTGTGTCTTTGGTATCATTTCCAAGAAATCATTGTCAAATCCAATGTCATGAAGTTTTTATCCAATGTTTGCTTCTAAAAGTTTTGTGGTTTTTGGTCTTTGATTCATTTGAGTTAATTTTTAATATGGTGTTAGATATGGGTTTTTATTATTTTACATGTACATATTTATTCCTACTACCAATTGTTGAAAAGACCGTTCTTTTCCCATTGAATAGTCTTGGCACCATTGGCAAAAATTATTTGACTATGTGAGGATTTATTTCTGAATTTTCTGTGCTGTTCCATGGGTTCTATATTTTGTTTTTATGCTAATACTCTGCTGTTTTGATTTTGTAGCTTTGTAGTTAGTTTTTTAAAAAAATACGTTTTTTTATTGATTTCAGAGAGGGAGAGAGATAGAAACATCAATAAGGAGAGAATCACTGATTGGCTGCCTCTTGCATGCCCCCTACTGGGGATCGAGCCCACAACCCAGCATATGCCCTTGACTGGAATCGAACCCGGGACCCTTCAGTCTGCAGGCCAACACTCCCAGGGGTCCTCAAACTTTTTAAACAGGAGGCCTGTTCACTGTCCCTCAGACCGTTGGAGGGCCGGACTATAGTTTAAAAAAAAAACTATGAACCAATTCCTATGCGCACTGCGGGCCCGGGACGAGTCGGCTGCTAAGCAGGACAGGCAGCGGCACCCAGCGGGCTGGATAAATGTCCTCGGAGGACTGCATGTGGCCCGCGGGCCGTAGTTTGAGGACCCCTGATCCCCTGAGCCAGACCAGCTAGGGCTGTAGTTAGTTTTTTTAGCATAAATTTTCCTGTAAGGCAAATTTTATTAATAACACTAGTTTACTTCCCTCCCCAAAAGACCAAATGCAACTACATGAAGTGAACATATCAAGATTTTATTGTCACATAATAAAACAACATGAAGCTTAGAATTGGATCACTTGGTCCTTTCTCTTATCTCCTCCCAGTTTAAAAAGCTTGCATCTTTTTTTTCTAATCCACTTTTTGTTTTTGTTGATTTCAGAGGGGAAGGGAGAGGGAGAGAGAGAGAGAGAGAAACATCAATGATGAGAGAGAATCATTGATTGGCTGCCTCCTGCATACCCCCTACTGGAGATCTGAGCCCGAAACTCAGGCATGTGCCCTTAACTGGAATTGAATCCGGGACTCTTCAGTCCACAGGTCGACGCTCTACCCACTGAGCAAAACCAGCTAAGGCAAATGCTTGCATATCTTTTAATAGCCACCATTCTCTTAGATCTGCAGTTGGGCCTAACGCATTCAAGCCTCAGCACAATCTTCTTTGTAGTTTTAGGCTTTTTGCAAAAAATCAGCTTACTCTGCCCACCATAACCACTCTGCTTCCTGTCATAACACCGCTTTCCCTGCACATACAGAGAATCCTTGTCATTGTACTGTGTTACTTTGGGGGACTGATGCTTGCCACACTTACAGAAAGCGGCAGGTTTTAGAAACATTCACCATGTTTGTGAGAGCACTATCAGCATGGAAAGCATAGTAAGTTTTGAAGTCAGGAAGTGTGAGTCCTTAAGTTTTGTTCTTTTTAAAAATTGTTTTGACTATTCAAGGTCCCTTGAGATTCCATATGAAATTTAGGGTGGGTTTTTCTGTTTGGTTAACACATTTTATTGAGTAGGTGTGTATATGTAGTTACACACACAATAAGTTCAAGATTTTTTAACTGTAGGGAATAGATTGTTCAGTTACATTAAATCACTATAGATTGAAGAAGCTATTTTTTACACTTACATGCAACCCAATTATGATTCAGAGGCAAATAAGATTGAATGACTTGACTGTAGTGATTATCCAACAGGCAAGCAGATGACAGTGCATTTATGAACCGGTGGGGCATGTGGCTAAAGGAGGATGATTCAGAAGCAAGTATCTTCTAAAGCAGTGGTCGGCAAACTCGTTAGTCAACAGAGCGGCAAACCGCGGCTCGCAAGCCGCATGTGGCTCGCGAGCCGCATGTGGCTCGCGAGCCGCAGTTTGCCGACCACTGTTCTAAAGGAATCTGTTAAAATAGACTACAGAAACGATTATAATGAAAAGGCAAGATATATTCTTCCTTAATGGAATATCTTATTTTCCTGGGTGCCCATGGCCATCCCAGTGTCACTGCTTGTCTGCTGGTTTATTGGTGGGAACAACAGTAATATAAATTTTATGTGCATTGAGTTAATTTTTATTACGTACGAAAGGCACTATTTAGGGATTTTATATGTGAGGAATCTGAGGCTTATTAGTAAACTTAAATAATTTATATCAGATACACTGATAGAGCTACAATTTAAACCCAGGTTTTATCTGATTCCAAAATACATTTTACACATATTGTTTTACACAGAATTTCAGTAGGTTTCTGGTCTTTTTGAAACTTAACCATAAACCTAAATTTCTGTAGGTTCTTTGAACTCTAGACTAAGAACTACTGCCTTAAATAAAAGCATTGCTAAAAATTACAAGTGCCCTTAGATATCTTAAAAGCATCCAACAAAGGGGAAATTTTTATTTGGGGATCTATGACTTAACCTTTAGCCCCTAGGCTCCTTACATGTTTCTCTCTTTTTCTCACTGGCTATTTATAGCATGCTTGCTGGGTTCCTTTCTGCTACCCAGCATCTAAAAGTTGGATTTCTTCTGAGTTCTTCCTGGGCTCTCCCTCTTTTCTCCTACTTACTTGAGAATCTCTTCCTTTCTAGAGTTAAACGGCACTGTATTGTTGGTGGTTGCCAGGCCTAACATCATCAGCCCGCTAGAATCCCATTTGCAACTGCCTACTCAAAAATCTCCATTTACATATCTCATAGGTGTCACTTACGTAACAGAAAAAATGGTTGCAAAATTTTTAATAATAGTTTTATTGAGATAAAATTTACATACACAAAATTCACCCCTATAGAGTCTACAATTCAGGGGTTTTAGTATATTCTCAGAGTTGTGTGACCATCACCACTCTAATTTCAAAACATTTTCATCACCCCAAAAGAAATCCTGTACCTGCTAGCAGTCACTCCTCATTTCTCCCTGCTCTGAGCCCCTGGCAACCACTAATCTCCTTTCTATCTCTATTTGTGTGTTCTGGACATCCTATCTAATAAAAGAGTAATATGCAAATTGACTGTCACTCCAACACACAAGATGGCTGCCCCCATGTGGACACAAGATGGCCACCACAAGATGGTCTGCAGGGGAGGGCAGTTGTGGGCAATCAGGCCAGCAAGGGTGACCAGGCCAGTTAAGGGTGACCAGGCCAGCAGGGAAGGACAGTTGGGGGTGACCAGGCCTGCAGGGGAGCAGTTAGGCATCGATCAGGCTGGCAGGGGAGTGGTTAGGGGGTGATCAGGCTGGCAGGCAGAAGCGGTTAGGGGCAATCAGGCAAGCAGTTGGGAGCCAGCAGTCCTGGATTGTGAGAGGGATGTCCCAGATTGGAGAGCGTGCAGGCTGGGCTGAGGGACATACACCCCCGTGCACAAATTTTGTGCTTTGGGCCTCTAGTTTTATATAAATGGAATCATAAGACATATGGCCTTTTCTGGTTTCTTAGCATAATGTTTTCACTATTCATCCATGTTGTAGCATGTATGAATACTTCATTTTTTTATGGCCAATTAATATTTCATTATATGGCTAATGCCACAGTTGATGGTGCATACATGTTTTTCTGAAGCTCTACTGCTACAGTGATATTGAATTTAAAGCTACAGAGTTTGAATATTAAGTGATAGCATGTGTGATTTAGATTGACTATAACATCACAAATACTGATATTTAGAACTTTGGTTTATTAAAAATTGTGTATACTATTACCTTATTTCTGAAAGAATACAAATGTGAGGCTATAGTCACTTTTAACTTTCTGTGAAGTCTCAAACATTCTTTGACATTTTACTTTTGGAAAGATAAGCAGACCTTTTTGTTGTTTTTGTGTATACTTAGTTTAATCTGTTTACCCATTTTAAAGGCTTTAGCATCCTTTTTTTTTTTTTCAATCTTGACCCGGGGATATTTTTTCATTGATTTTTCGAGAAAGTGGAAGAGAGAAAGATAGAGAGAAATATTGATGTGAAAGAAACACATCAGTTGATTGCCTCCTGCACGAGCCCTGACTAGGGCTTGGGCCGGGAAAGGAGCCTGTAACCCAAGTACGTGCCCTTGACCGGAATTGTACCGGGGACCCTTTGGTCTGCAGGTTGGCACTCTATCCACTGAGCCAAACCGGCTAGGGCTATAGAATGCATTTTGTATAAAATACTTAATTGTTCTTAGGACAATGGGTTTAATCCCTAAGTCATATTTTAATAAATTTTATTTTCATAGTTTGAAATAGGGCATCATTTTCAGTGAAAAATGTCTTAGTGTTTAAATGACATTATTGAATTATATTACAAAATGCCAAACTGGTAAGAGACAAAATTTTATATTCTTTGTACTTTGAGGTTTGGTATTCATGAATGTATGAAAGTGGCAAACATTTACTTTGAAGATCTACACATAAAACTATTTATTTGAATGTGAACATTAAATAAATCACCAGAATCATCTAAATATCATTTAAAATTATAATTTCACTCACTGCATTAGCCTTGATGAAGAACTGTAGCCATTTTCTGAACCCATTTAAGAATTTCCCAAAACACACCAGTGGTTTTCTTTGTCATGAGAATTTTTATAAAGAAGTAACAGCCTTCAGCTTTTGGCTGGGAGGAGGCTTAGGTACAACTTTTTATTCGGTCGTTCCAAAACCTGGTTCATCCAATACCAGCTGAAGTTTGATCCCAAGGAGATCAAAGTTGTGTATCTAAGGTGCAACTATGGGGAAGTCAGTGCCACATCTGTCCTGGCCCCCAAGATCCTCTGGGTCATTCTCCAAAAAAAGGTTGGTGATGAAATTGCCAAAGCAACTGGTGATTGGAAGGGTCTGAGGATTACAATGAAACTGACCAGAACAGATAGGCCCAGATGGAGGTAGTACGCCAAGAGACAGAAAAAAGCAAAAAACATTAAGCACAGTGGAAATACCACTTCTGGTGAGATTTGCCACCATTGCCTGACAGATGCAACACCAATCTTTGGCTAGAGAACTCTGGAATCAATAATGCGATCCTGGGGACTACCCAGACTGTGGGCTGCATTGTTGATGGCTGCCACCCTCATGACATCATAGATGACATCAACAGTGGTGCAGTGGAATGCCCAGCTAGTTAAGAACTACAAAAGAAAATATTCCAATTAAAGATCATTTGACAACCAAAAAAAAAAAGTAATAAATGGGTTTTTAAAAATTTTAGTAATTTTTTTTAAGGAAAATATTTTGGCTGTGGATATGAATAAGCTACATTTATGGAATTTTTGATTCTAAAAGATATAAACTCATTGGTGAATGTAGACTCTGATTATGAAGTTGACCTTTCTCTGCCATTAGAAGAATTTTCTTTATAATTAGTACTAGTGGCCCGGTGCATGAAATTTGTGCACGCAGTGGGGGGTCCCTCAGCCCGGCCTATACCCTCTCCAATCTGGGACATCCCTCTCACAATCTGGGACCACTGGCTCATAACTGCTCACCTGCCTGATTGCCCCTAACCACTCTGCCTGCTTGCCCCCAACTGCTCCCCTACCCCACCAGCTTGCTCGCCTCCAACTGCCCCGCCACCCTCCCACTGGCCTAATCACCCCCAACTGCCCTCCCCTCCTGGCCTAATCACCCCTTACCGCCTTTGCCTCAGCCCCATCCCAATGGCTTTGTCTGGAAGGTCTCCCAGAATGTCTCCCGGTCTAATTAGCATATTACCCTTTTATTAGTATAGATGAGAAGTTAAAATAATGAGGCACATTGAGAAGTGAAATGTTATACTCCTCCCTGGTGTGGCACTCCCTTCAGCCCTCCATTAGAAAGAGTAGGTGGAGCCGAAACCGGTTTGGCTCAGTGGATGGAGCGTCGGTCTGCGGACTGAAAGGTCCCAGGTTCGATTCCGGTCGAGGGCATGTACCTGGGTTGCAGGCACATCCCCAGTGGGGGGTGTGCAGGAGGCAGCTGATCAATGTTTCTCTCTCATCAATGTTTCTAGCTCTCTGTCCCTCTCCCTTCCTCTCTGTGAAAAATCAATAAAAAATATATTAAAAAAAAAAAGAGTAGGTGGAAATCTTGATTAGAAGATATAGTAAGTCGAGTTATATTAATAGGCAGTATAGAAGGGTATTGTTTTTTAGGTTTTGTGAGGTGTCAAATATGAGGTCAGAGTCACTTGTTAGGTGTATATAAGTGGAGTTTTGAATTAACAATGTGGAAGGGAATGAGCACTTATCAGAACAGAAGGAAATGTGTGGTTAAACGGTTTCAGCTATAACTGTAGACTATTTCCCTTGGTCCAAATGGGAGGAGAAATGGAACTTTATGTTTTTAGCTTTTTCCAATATAAGTAGAAATTGGTTCAGCAGGATTGATTGGAGTCTTTAACAAGAAAAATGGTTCTGTTTAGTAGTGGAGGGGAATGACATGAGTATGTATTAAAAAGGTATAAACCCTATAGGTTTTATTTTACAGGTGTCTTGTAATTTTCCTAGCATATTTATAATTACAGACAGTCATTTATTCTTATTAAGTCTCTTTAAAAACAAGAATGCCCCAAGATTCTTTGTTGAAGAAACTGCTAAATTGAGTAAAGGAAAAGTTAATGTTTCTAGCTTTTTCCTTAAAATGAGCTGTCTTAATAATGTTATGTCATTACTAGAGGCCCAGTGCACGAAATTTGTGCACGGGAGGGCGGGTCCCCTCAGCCAGGCCTGCACCCTCTCCAATCCTGGACCCCTCAGGGAATGTCTGACTGCCTCTCACAATCTGGGACTGCTGGCTCCTAACTGATTGCCCCTAACACCTCTGCCTGCCTGATTGCCCCTAACTGCTCCCCTACCAGCCTGATCACCCCTAACTGCCTCTGCCTTGCCCCGCACCTGGGACCCAGGATTCCCTCCTTTGGCCGGTCGCAGGCACACAGGACCTGGGCTTCCCTCCTTCTGGCTGGTCACAGGCACCCAGGACGTGTTCACCCAGGCCAGCCACAGCTGCAGGGAACCGTTGGTGGGCAACTTTGCCTGGGCTGCAGCTGCCCAGGACCATGGGGCAGGCAGCTTGTCCCTTTCCCGGGCTGCAGCCCCAGCCACTGGTGCCTGGGACCACAGGGCAGGCAGCTTGTCTCCCTCCTGGGCTGCAGCCTGGTTTGTCCCCATTCCTCTCTCGTGAGCTCATTTGTGCCTGTCTGGTCCCCATTCTTCTCTCCCCAGTGTTGAGTGTCTGAGCCTTTATGGAGTGAGGACGACCATTTGCATATTAGCTCTTTAATATATAGGATAGGTAATAAATAATGCAAATTTTAGCTCACCAAAGCACTGAGATTGTTCATAGAAAACATTCAGTATAGGCGAGTAAAGAACCTTATTTGTAAAGATACTAGAGGCCCAGTGCACGAAATGTGTGCACAGAGGGTGGGTGTCCCTCAGTCCAGCCTGCACCCTCTCCAATCTGGGACCCCTTGGGGGATCGGGCCTAAACCGGCAGTCAGACATCCCTCTCACAATCCAGGACTGCTGGCTCCTAACCATTTGCCTGCCTGGCTGCCTGATTGCCCCTAGCCACTCTGCCTGCCAGCCTGATAGCCCCCTAACCACTCCCCTGCTGGCCTGATTGACATCTAACCGCTCCCCTGCCAGCATGATTGACACCTAACTGCTCCTCTGCCAGCCCAATCACCCCCAAATGCCCTCCCCTGCAGGCCTGGTCACCCCCAACTGCCCTCCCCTGCTGGCCATCTTGTGGTGACCATCTTGTGACGACCTGGGTGCGGCCATCTTGTGGTGGCCATCTTGTGACAATATAGGGATGGACATCTTGTGATGCGAGAGTGTGAGGGTCAATTTGCATATTACCTCTTTATTATATAGGATTATTATATAGGATATTTGGGCACTGGCTGGTGTGGCTCAGGAGGTCATGGTTCAATTCCCCGTCAGGGCACATGCCCAGGTTTACAGGCTAGATCCCCAGTAGGGGGCATGCAGGAGGCAGCCAATCAATGATTCTCATCATTGATGTTTCTATCTCCCTCCTCCTCTCTTTGAAATCAATAAAAATATATTGGGGTGGGAGATATTAGAGCAAAGCCTGGTATGTAGTAAATGCTGTGCAGGTATTCATTAAGAAAAAAAAAGATATTTGGTAACCTAGAGTTTTGAAAATTAATTGAAGTCCTGCTTCCTCTGTAGGACTTTAAAAATCTTAAGGCATTTAATGATTTAAAAGTCTATTATGAGCCCAGCCAGCATGGCTCAGTGGTTAAATGTTGACCTATGAACCAGGAGGTCATGGTTCGATTCCTGGTCAGGGCACATGTCCGGGTTGTGGCTCTATCCCCAGTGTGGGGCATGCAGGAGGCAGCCAGTCAGTGATTCTCTGTTACCATTAATGTTTCTGTCTCTCCCTCTTCCTTTCTCTCTGAAATCAATAAAAAAATTTTTTTAAAAAAGTATGTGTTTTAAAAATAAGTAAGTGAAATAAAAATAAAAAGTCTATGTTGAATTTTGTTTAGAAGCTTTTGTTAAATGAGGAAGTGAAGACCTAAAATAAAAAAGTTTTTTGACCTAAAATGAAAAATTTTAACGTTACTATTAGAATAGTATGGTATTAGGGTGAGGGAGATTGTAGGAACTGTAATAATTTTTTTTCTTAATATTTTTACTGCATCATAGAAAAATATTCCCTCAAGATCATAGCATTAGAACCTTTCTTGATGGATCCTTAATTGCTCTTGAGAACAATTACAGTTTCAGGCAGTATGAGAATTAATTTGGTGATTGAAAATGAAAGTGATCTGAATTTGGAAATCATACCTAAAGTGACTTTTTCTCTAAGGTTATTTATTTACCTGAAAAAGAATGGTGAATAAATAAATATTTTATTAGTTAAGGTTTTTTACTTACAAGCAGGAAAAATCAACTATGGCTAACTTAAGTTTTTGTGTTTTTTTAAAAAGGCAGCATTGCCCTGGCTAGTTTGGTTCACTGGGTAGAGCATCGGCCTGCAGACTGAAGGATCCCAGGTTCGATTCGGTCAAGGGCACATGCTCGGGTTGCAGGCTCCATCCCCAGTAGGGGGCGTGCAGAAGGCAGCCAGTCAATGATTCTCTCATCATTGATGTTTCTATCTCTCTCCCTCTCCCTTCCTCTCAAAAATCAATAAAAATATAAAAAAGATAAAATAAATAAAAAAGGCAGCATTACCTACTTGACTTGGGTAGTGAACACACAATACAACATACAGGTGATACAGAATTGTACACCTGAAACCTATATAATTTTATTAATCAGTGTCACCCCAATAAATTCAATTTAAAAAGCAGCATTACTTATCAGATAGCTATGAAGTTGCTTATAAAACTGAAGAAAAGTGTAAAAGAGCCTGACCCTGGATAGCTCCAGGGATCCAAATAAATGGAAGCAGTGCACACTTTTCAGGAGCTAATGAATTCCAGTTGTTTTCCATCTTTATATCTTTCTACTCAAGATTCAAAAACCAAGGCAAAGTACTTGATTGTCCTAGCTACAGCTGGAGGAGCAATGATGTCTACTTCAAATACCATCTTACTATAGTTTTTACAAAATCTGTAAAACTTTTTTTAAAAAAGTAATCTGGAAGAATTGTAACTAGAAATAAAATTTTGGTAAACCATATTAACTTAATGTATAGAATGTGGTCAGAGGCTGTAGTTTATATACTAGTACTTATAATTCTTGATTTTATTATTGTATTTATTTTTTTATTTCCTAAGAAAACCACAGTTTACATAAGTAACTTTGACCTTTGTTTTTCATGTGTCTGATTCGTTTTCACCCTTCTTTTCTGTGTCTTAGGTCTATTTGAAGGCTCCAATGATTCTGAATGGAGTCTGTGTTATCTGGAAAGGTTGGATTGATCTCCAGAGACTGGATGGTATGGGCTGCCTGGAATTTGATGAGGAGCGAGCCCAGGTAGGGAGACTTCAGGCTTTACTGAGTGTGGTCCCTTTATAGACCCCTAATGTTGCCTGTGTCTGGGGATCTATTTTACCCCATCTTTAAGAGTAAGTATAGCCAAAACCGGTTTGGCTTAGTGGATGGAGCGTCAGCTTGCGGACTGAAGGGTCCCAGGTTCGATTCCGGTCAGGGGCATGTAACTTGGTTGCGGGCACATCCCCAGTGGGAGGTGTGCAGGAGGCAGCTGATCGATGTTTCTCTCTCATCGATGTTTCTGACTATCTATCACTCTTCCTTCCTCTCTGTAAAAAATCAATAAAATATATTTTAAAAAAAAAAAAAAGAGTAAGTATAGCCCTAGCCGGTTTGGCTCAGTGGATAGAGCATCGACCTGCGGACTGAAGGGTCCCAGGTTCTTTTCCGGCCAAGGGCACATGCCCGGGTTGCAGGCTTGATCCCCAGTAGAGAGTGTGCAGGAGGCAGCTGATCAGTCATTCTCATCATTGATGTTTCTCTCTCTCTCCTCTCCCTTCCTCTCTGAGGTCAATAAAAATATGTATTTTTTTTAAAAAAGAGTAAGTATAAAAAGTCTCATGTTCAAACAATATTGAGGAATCCTGAAGATGTTGTGATACAAATTCTGGTCCTAGTTTTAGGTAAGTTTTTCCTTCAGTGGTTGTAAAATTTCATTTGATTACCCTGATCTCAGTGGGCTACTTCAGAGTCCAGTAAATGGTTCTCTTTAGTATTTGTTCCTGATCTTTAGAACATCATGAGGAAGAAAAAACAGTTCATAATAAAATGTAGCACCAACACTGAGGAGCTCGGCAAATCCTCTCCCCAAACACTGGACAAAATTGTTTAAAAAAAACAAACAAAACCATTTAATGTCTCGACATTAACCAAAGGCCATAAATTGAGAGGCATTTATTCAAACAAAGCTACCTGAATTTCACTAATAACAGTAACTGGCAAACAATCCAGGAAAGCTAATATTATAGGAAGCAACAAAATGGCAAGACTAGCCAGAAATTTATTAGGGTTATCTAGGAAAGAGATATAACCCTTATGGTCCCAAAGGCTGTGTGCATATATAAGGCCATACCTGTTCAGGAAAAAACTAAGAGGACCTTTGGAGGAAGCTAATTCTGGCTGAACACAGTTTAGACTGATAAGATCCCTGCACTTTTACAAGATTCCCCCAAAGCACACATCCTGTGACAAAGGATGGAAGCCTATTGAGTTCAGGTATTTAGGCAAAACTTCTCACTAGTCATTGGCTGACCACTAATTTATTCTGATGGGGGAATGGGGTGGCAACCCCTAGAAAGCAAGGCTTAAAAACAATAACTAAGCAGTGACATCAGAGGCTGCACACTGCTGAGGAAACAGATTCTACAGAATTGGCCCAGGCAAGTCACTAAACAGAAAACCCGAAGCAGTGTTATAACCAATTTAGTTTATACAAGGGAAAATTTTAGATTGAATTGACTTTTAAAACAAATATTTTATTGGAATGATAGGTAAAAAATTTAGTTTAACCCACAGCATTTCCCATACTTAGAATTTTCCAAGCTTTGTTGCCCCAGTCCACAAATTGAGCTTTATCACTACAAAGTAAGTGCCATCTGTTGTGATAGTAAATTAATAATAGGTTTTACATAATGTAAAAATTTCAAAGCAGGAGATTCCAACCATCCAATCAGCAGTCAGCACTTACCTGTAGCTTTTCCCATCCCAAAATCATCTAAAGAGACAAGTCAGTGTAGAAATTAAGAGTAGACGCTTCACGGTCATAATTGTGAATCCTCACCCCACCACTTAACAGCTGTTATGGACTGAAAGTTGTGTTCCCCCAAAATTCATACGTTGAAGCCCTAACCTCCACTGTGACTATATTTGGAGATAGGGCTTCTATAGGGAAATTAAGGTTTAGTCCTATATAATAAAAGGCTAATATGCAAATTGTCCCCTCAACCCAGGAGTTCAACCGAAGACAGGGCTGGCTGGCCAGCCAGCTGCCCACGGCCCCTCCCACTGGGTGTGTAGGAATTCCTGCACCAGGCTTCTAGTTAAGTCTTAAGAGTGGGACTGTGTGGTGTGATAGGATTAGTGTCCTGATAAGAGATCTTACTAATTCTCTGCCATGAGAGGGCAGAATACTCTAACAGATACTGAGATACCAAGTAAGGTAAGAGATAAACAGAAGATAGTCACAATTCCATTTCAAAAAATCAATTGTGTAAATATTTCAGCTGAAATATTTTCATAGGTATTATCTTTTTGCCTTTATTCAGAGTACCTTTGACAAACATTAACAAGGATGTAGAATACAGTTGGTGTGTTGGTTATTTGGAAAACCAGCACTTCTACTCTCTGGTATACAATGGGAATGATTATGTATATTCATCATAAGCTATGTACTAGGACATTTGTATAGTGGCATTATTAGTAATAGCCAGAAACTGTAAACTGCCCAAATGCCCATTAACAGAATGTATAAATTATATGTTCACACAAAGAAATATAATGAGAATGAAAAATTCCAACTAGGATACCACTATGGATGAATTTTACAAATATATTGAGTGTACCAAAAAAAGAACATGCTGTATGAATCCATTTATATAAATTTATACAAATGGGCAAAACTACAATAGAAGTAAAGATAGTGGTTCATCCTTGGGAGAGGGGGCTAGTTACTGGAATGGAGCAGAAGGAGTCTTTTGAGATGCTGGTACTGTTCTTTTTTTTTCACATGGAATCTAGTTACAGGGAACATTCAGTTTGTGAAAATTCATCAAGCTATATTTTAGGACAGTGCTGTCCAGTATAATTCAAATGTAAGCCACATAATATAATTTAAAATTTTCTAGAAGCTACATTTAAAAAGGTAAAAAGAAACAATTGTAATTAAGTTTATATTATATTTTATTTAACTTAAAATATCATGAATTTACAGTCAGCATAAAAAGTTAGGTATATTTTACATTTTTTTGGTAATAAGTATTTGCAATCCACTTAGAGTCAGACTAGTGTATTTTCCACTTACAGATTAGACTAGCCACATTTCAAGTATACAGTAACCATATGTAACTTGTTGCTACCATATTGGACAACATAGCCTTAAGCTATGTGTATTTTTTGTATGGACATTAGGTTAATGATGGACTGAATATACTACAGTGGTCTCACAAGATTTTAATGGAGTTGAAAAATTCCTATCTGATGATATTCCTATTATATTGTTTTTTCTATTTTTATTTTTTTAATTCTCACTCAAGGATATGTTTAGTGATTTTGAGAGAGAGAGAGAGAGAGAGAGAAATAGATTGATCAGTTGCCTCTTATACAGGGATCGAACCCATATACAGCCTAGGTATATGCCCCAACCAGGAAACGAACCTGCAACCTTTTTGGTGTATGGGATGACACTCCAACCAACTGAACCACCCGGCTGGGGCTTCATCATTATACTCTTAATTTACTTTAGCAGTCACAAAAAATGTTTTTACCTTTAACATAATGACTTTTCAAAAGTTTTCGCCCTAGCTGGTTTGGCTCAGTGGATAGAGCATTGGCCTATGGACTGAAGGGTCCCAGGTTCTCTTCCGGCCAAGGGCACATGCCCAGGTTGTGGGTTCAGTCCCCAGTAGGGGGCATTCAGGAGGCAGCCAATCGATGATTCTCTCTCATCACTGATGTTTCCATCTCTCTCTCCTTCCTTCCTCTCTGAAATCAATAAAAATATATTTTAAAAAAAGTTTTACAGGCATACCTTGGCAATATTGTGGGTTTGGTTCTAGACCACTGCAATAAAGCAACTATTGGAATAAAGCAAGTCACACCAATTTTTTGGTTCCCAGTGCACATAAAAGTTATGTTTACACTATACTGTAGTCCAGTAAGTATACAATAACATTATGTCTAAAGAAGAATGTATGTACATACCCTTATTTTAATATTTATGGGGTTTTGTTGTTTATTGATTTCAGAGAGGAAGGAAGAGGGAGAGAGAGAAACATCAATGATGACAGAATCATTGATCGGCTGCCTCCAGCACACCCCACAATGGGGATCGAGCTCGCAGCCCAGGCATGTGCCCTGACCGGGAATCAAACCATGACCTCCTGGTTCATAGATTGACTCTCAGTCACTGAGCCACACTGGCTGGGGCGGGTCATTTGTTTTAAATGAAAAGTTATGTTCTACAGAATGATGTTAAATGCACCATGTGCAAGTACACTTGTTATATTGTAGTCTTTGAAGTACATGATGAAGTTTCTTCAGCAGATTTATCTTTTGGTTTTCATGTGATCAGTGATAATTCTGGTCCACACAGAATATTAAATGTCATTATTTTATGCAAATTTTACATTTATCATCGACATTCTTGGAAATGAATTTGATTCTTAATTTTTTCATTAAACATGCACTTGCATTTTAAAATTCATTGCTGCAAAAAAGGTAAGTATCACCAAACTGTAAGATAAATATAATTATAAACTTATGCAATATAATATAGACAAACTCACTTCAGCAAGAATGGTCAGAGTATTCTATATATTCTCTATGAAAAGCACTGCTGGACCTTTATTTCCCACATGGATTTCACATATACCCAACCAAAGACCTTTTATGATGGACCCTACTTGACTACATAGTGCGGATTGTGGTATAAACCATGGAGTAATAGACTAGTAGAACAAGTAGCTGGCAGACAGCGGAGTGTTGAAAACCTTTCCGGCTACCACTTGAGATTGGTAGTTAGTTGTCCAAGGCCATTTGAGTGTACTTTACTGGATGAGCGTGTAGTTTTATCAGCAAGGGCCCTTTATGCTGAACTTGAAAGGGAGGTATTACTTAAGGTTGCAACAGGAAAGGACCAGGATAACATTGGTAATTGCTGATTGTCTTTCAGATTTAACCATTTATTAAAGTGCACATTTTTTACTGCACATATATTTCACTTCTCACTAGGAGAGACCAAGACACAGCTGGAATTAGAAAGTGGAGGGCTACCAAATCTATTAATTTATTACAACTATTAATAATAATACTTGGTGTGTTTTTTTTAATGAAATAAAAATCTCTGACCACCCTGGCCAGGTGACTCAGTTGGTTGAAGCATTGTCCCATACACCAAAAGGTTGTAGGTTCAATTCCCAGTCAGGGAGTGTATGGGAGGCAACCAACCGATGTTTCTCTTGCACGTTAGTGTTTTTCTCTCTTTCCCTTTCTAACTCTCTAAAAAGTCATTTTAAAAAATCCCCATGTTAGGTTAAAAAAAATCTCTGACCATTGCCAGAATACACATTAGAAGCTAATAATTTCCTTAGGGAATTAGATCACATCTCGTGCTTCATGCTCTCATTTCATCGTGTAATTTTCCTGTACTGGACTAAATCACAGTTGATAATTACATATTGATTTTAGTAATTATTTGTTCATTGTCCACCTGCCTCACTAGGCCAGAAATTGTGAGGAAAAGCACCATTTGTTCCCTCACATTGTATCCATGACACCTAGCACAGTGATTTGGACATAATAAAGACTCACTAAATATTTGTGGAAAAATGAAAAAGTGAATGAGTGAATGCACAGGACAGAAGGGGTATACTGTTATCAGCAGGTGTGTACTAGTTGATACCTAGCTAAATAATAGAAATCCCCTGGGAGTTGAGAACAGTGTTCCTTTGCAGGTGCTTCTGGCTTATGTAGTACATTCTGAGAATACAGCAGGTATGTGTAATTACGTTTGGACAAATGTATAAATTTTATATATTTATAAATGCAAAATAATAGCTAAGACTTAATTGAGTGTGTACTGAAGCACTTTTAAAATATGTTATCTAATTCAATTTTTACAGTAGTCTTGCGAAGTAAATATTACTATGCCCAGTGATATGTTGTATGGGACTGCGACTTGGAGAAATGAAATATATTGCTCTGGGACAAAGTATTAACTTTGCTCAGTGACAAAGGATTTATCACATAGAACAAGATCTCCAGCAGTACATGGTCCAGGCCTGGTATAGCACTTAATTATGCTATCAGGGGCTCTAGGTCTTTTCATCTTCCTGCTGTACTATGCTCATTGTGTGACTATAGCCTCAATATCTTTGCAAGCTGGCTGCTCTTATTTCTGGGCATTGCATCAGTTTTTAAGAAGGAGGAAAAGTGAGCCGAAACCGGTTTGGCTCAGTGGATAGAGCGTCGGCCTGTGGACTGAAGGGTCCTGGGTTCGATTCCGGTCAAGGGCATGTACCTTGGTTGCGGGCACATCCCCAGTAGGGGGTGTGCAGGAGGCAGCTGATCGATGTTTCTCTCTCATCGATGTTTCTAACTCTCTATCCCTCTCCCTTCCTCTCTGTAAAAAATCAATAAAATACATTAAAAATGAATAAATAAAACGTGGGTTAGAATAAATTCTTTCCCCCTTTTAAAAGATTAAAAAAAAAAAAGATTAAAAAAAGGAGGAAAAGTGAAATGTCTTCTTTTTGCCCCCCCCCCCTTCACCATTTATCCACCCTATACCTTCCTCTGTCTCCACCCCTCCCACTCCCCAGGTGAAATGTCTCTCTTTTTTCCCATTAAAAATACCTTTATTGTTGAGATTATTACAGATGTCCCTCTTTTTTCCCCCCATTGCCTCCCTCCACCTGGTTCCCACCCTGCCCCAGGCCTTCACCACCCTATTGTCGATGTCCATAGGTAATGCATATCCTATATAATAAAAGGCTAATATGCAGCAAATTGTCTCTTCGACCAGGAGTTCAGCCAGGGGGTGGGGCCGGCTGACTAACTGCCCTTGGCCCCTCCCCCTGGCTGGCACTGCCCCCAATTCCCCCCCCACCCGCCTCGATTGGAGGCAGGGCTGACCAGACCCCACCTGTGCACAAATTCATGCACTGGGCCTCTAGTATGCACTTAAGATCTTAGTTTAATCTCTTCCCACTCCTCCCACCCCCCTTCTCTCTGAGAATCGACAGTCTGTTCCATTTTCATGTTGCTAATTCTTTTTTACTCAGTTTATTCTGTTCATTAGATTTCTTTTTTTTTTTTTTAATATATATTTTATTGATATTTTACAGAGAGGAAGGGAGAGGGATAGAGAGCTAGAAACATCGATGAGCGAGAAACATCGATCAGCTGCCTCCTGCACACCTCCCACCGGGGATGTGCCCGCAACCAATGTACATGCCCTTGACCGGAATCGAACCCGGGACCCTTCAGTCCGCAGGCCGACGCTCTATCCACTGAGCCAAACCGGTTTCGGCTGTTCATTAGATTTCTTATTTGTTTATTTTGATTTTTAGGTTCAATTATTGATAGGTATGTATTTGTTGCCATTTTGTTCATATTTTTTATCTTTTTCTTTTTATTCTTCCTCTTAAAGAATACCCTTCAACATTTCATATAATACTGGTTTGGCGGTGATGAACTCCATTAGCTTTTTCTTGTCTGTGAAGCACTTTATCTGACCTTCAATTCTAAATGATAGCTTTGCTGGGTAGAGTAATCTTGGTTTTAGGTCCTTGCTATTCATCACTTTGAATATTTCTTGCCACTCCCTTCTGGCCTGCATAGTTTCTGTTGCACTTGTTCTGACAGCTGACAGTCTTATAGGCATTCCCTTGTAGGTAACTAAGTGCTTTTCTCTTGCTGCTTTTAAGATTCTCACTTTGGCCCTAACCGGTTTGGCTCAGTGGATAGAGCGTCGGCCTGCGGACTCAAGGGTCCCAGGTTCGATTCTGGTCAAGGGCATGTACCTTGGTTGCAGGCACATCCCCAGTGGGGAGTGTGTAGGATGCAGCTGATCGATGTTTCTCTCTCATCGATGTTTCTAACTCTCTATCACTCTCCCTTCCTCTCTGTAAAAAATCAATAAAATATATATTTTTTAAAAGATTCTCACTTTGTCTTTAGCCCTTGGCATTTTAATTATGAAGTGTCTTGGTGTGGTCCTCTTTGGGATTCTCTTGTTTGGGAATCTCTGTGCTTCCTGGACTTGTAAGTCTATTTCTTTCACCAGGTAAAGGATGTTTTCTGTCATTACTTCTTCAAATGGGTTTTCAATATCTTGTTCTCTTTTTTTCTTCTGGCATCCCCATAATTCGGATGTAGGTAACGCTTGAACTTGTTCCAGAGGCTCCTTACACTATCTTCATATTTTTGGATTCTTATTTCTTTTTGCTCTTCTGGTTGGGTGTTTTTGCTTCTTCAGATTTCAAATCATTGATTTGATTCTCAGAACCCTCTATTCTATTGAATCCCTGTATGTTATTCTTTATTTCAGTCAGTGTGCTTAATTTCTGACTAGTCCTTTTCCAGGTGTTCGGCATTCTCGCTAAGATCCTTGAAAGTCTCACTAAGTCTCTTGGAGGTTTCTAGAAGATTCTTGAGTAACCTTCTAACTGTGGTTTTAAACTCTTATGTCCAGTAGTTTGCTTTCTTCCATCTCTTTCATTTGTGACATGTTTCTATGTCTCTGCATTTTGGCTGCTTCCCTATGTATTGGGTAGAGCAGCTATGTCTCCTTGAGTTGGTAGAGTGGCCTTTTTGTAGTAGGTGTCCTATAGGGCCCAGTGACTCAGTCTCCCCAGTCACCTAAGCTGGGAACTTTAGGTGCACCCCTTTGTTGGCTTAGCACAGTTTTGTTGTAGTTGAGACATAATAGCTGTTGGTATCACTGGGAAGAATTGACCTTCAGGCCAATTTGCTGTGAGGACCAGCTGCAACTACAGTGGGAGAGCTGCTGTGCAGGAGACACCCCTAAGGAGCAGGACTTGCTTCAGTGGGGTTTGGTGCTCACTGAGTCTGCCCCTTGAGTGTGTCGCTTAAGGGTGTGTAGAGTTGTAATCTGGTATAGCCTGACACTGACCACTGGGTACACTGGCTCGTGGGTCTCCAGGGAGGTACAAAGTTAGCCACGAGAGGAGCTACGAGAGGTCTGCAGATTCCTCCTCTTTGTATTGGGTTTGAAGTGCCCAGATGAGGCCCAGCTATGAAGCAAGGCAGACTGGTGCTGGTGCCAGGTCTGAGCCTTTTATTGATATGTTTGGGGCTCCCTGACCCAGCTGCAGCTTGTTTGAGATTTCAAGGACAGGCCATTCAAAAACAAAAGCTGCTGCAAACAGCTTGGGTGGAGCTATAAATTGGATGAGGCGGGGTCTTAGGGAATCACCAGGGTGGAGCAAACAGAAATGGCTGCTAGTCAGCTCTGCAACTGGGGAGGTCCCAGCACAGGATCAATGATCCCTGTGAGTACCTCCATCTGGGAGAAAGCCGCCTCCAAGTTCCTGCCCTGATGCCAGACAAATGCGTCCCCCAGAGCCTCGCCCTGGTGCTGGAGCTCAGATGAAGCAGGACCTTGCAAGTTCAGTTCGTGGTGCCTGCATTTTACGAGGAACAAGCTGGGTTTCCAGCAGCCTCTGTGTCACTGAGCTCCCAATCTGCACTGGTTTTTACAGCCTGTAGTTATGGGGACTTCTTTTCCCAGCTCTGGGACCCTGGGCTGGGCGTCTGGTATGGGGCTGGGACCCCTTGCTCTTCCAGGCGGCCTCCGCAGAAAAGATCTCCCTCCCAATTAAAAAAGTGCCAGACCAGCCCGTTCCGTGCCTCCCCGCCTCCTACCAGTCTCAGTGTGTTTTCTTCTCTAGTTGTAGGACTTCCATTCAGCCAGCTTTCCGGCAGTTCTGGATGATGGTTGTTCTGTATTTTAGTTGTAATTTTTATGTGGTTGTTGGGGGTCAGCGAGTACAGGTGTTTTACTTATGGCCATCTTGGTTCCCTCTCCAGATTAAATGACTCTTAAATTACTTTTTAGAAGCCCCATTAGGTTGACTTAGGTTTCTGTCTCATTGGTTAAGAACTAAGTTACCTGGCCACCCCTTGTTGCAATGAATCTAGGAAGGTGAATATTGATTTTTTTTTTTTTTTTTTTGGTAAAATCTATTTTATTGATTTTTTTACAGAGAGGAAGGGAGAGGGATAGAGAGTTAGAAATATCAATCAGCTGCCTCCTACACACTCCTTACTGGGTATGTGCTCACAATCAAGGTACATGCCCTTGACCGGAACCGAACCTGGGACCCTTGAGTCTGCAGGCCGACGCTCTATCCACTGAGCTAAACTGGTTAGGGCTTGATTACTTTTTTTGTATTGTTTTTGATCTTTTAGTTTCTTCAGTTGTACCATCGAAAATCCTATTATTGACGAGTGTTAAGCTGCAAAGGTTGAGCATCCTGTGCTGTAGACAGTACAGGAAAATTACACGATGAAATGAGAGCATGAAGCACGACATGTGATCTAATTCCCTAAGGAAATTATTAGCCTCTAATGTGTATTCTAGCAATGGTCAGAGATTTTTTAAGTTGGAGGGTATTATAGTCAGATTGTGCTGTAGAAGATGGCTTTGATGATGGCTTTGTGGTGGGTTAGGGAGTGACAGATTAGAAGCAGGAAGAAACTGTTTAGGAGACCTTTGCAGTAATTTAGGTAAGAAATCTTAGGAGTCTGACCTAGGAAAATGTAGGAATAAAAAAGACTAAAGATTCCAAAAATATTTAGGAGGTCGAATGGATAGGACTTGGTTGTTGATTGGCTCTGTGGAGACAGGGGAGAATGAAGAGTCAAAGGTGGTTCAGGTTTCTGACAGAAATTAATAAGCCACTAACTTAGACTAAAGAAGGGTAAAGAAGGAAGGTTAAATTGGTTGCCTTTTTAGACACGGTGAGTTTGAGGTATTTGGAGTTCCTTCATGTGCAGATCTTTATCAATTAATTGGGAAAGGATTAGGATAGATTTGTCCTATGTTACAAACATTTTTTTAATAATATCCCATGGAATTTTATTTACTTTTTTGCTTAGAAATTTCTAATATTTGTATAATCCTGTTAATATTGTCTTTTATATTTCTGGCTTTAGTGTTAAAATTGGAGGTCTTGACCTGTCTTATCCAATTATAGATGTATATACCAAACTTTTTTTTTTGTACATCTATGATTTAAATATTGACTTGATTATGATTTTATTTTGGTGACTAGGATGAGATAGGGAAAGAAAAAGGAAGAGCATTTTCAGTTATTTTCAAAGTGTGGTATAAAGCATGAAAATACTGAAGTTTTCTTTTTAAAGTAGCTCTGACATTAATTTTTTATGGTTTTGATGTTTTAAGGAATATTCTGCTGTTTTTTCCTTCCACAAATAAAGTACCCTCAAATTTTGAGTTTTTATTATAAATCAAAATTAAAATATCTATTTCTTGTATTCTTCTGATAGCAGGAGGATGCGTTAGCACGACATGCCTCTGAAGAGGCTCGGAGAAGGACACGTGAATTTGAAGATAGAGACAGGTCCCATCGGGAGGAAATGGAGGTGAGAGTTTCACAGCTGCTGGCAGTATCTGGTTAGTACTTCCCCCCAAACTCTGAGGCTCTATTTGTGATGTTTGTGCATAATGTTTTAAAATAGTTTAAGTTTAATTTTGGCTTTCATTTTCAATAGTTATATTCCATGATTTTGTGCTTATTAAATGTAATTGGTATAAAGAAACTTTGTCTTAATTTTAAGGTTGTACATGAATTCTTCACTTACTGGTTTTTATAAAAAGCATTTACCATAATGTGTATTTTCTCTTAATTCATCGATCCAAATATTTTACCTATTTTTTCTTAATTATTTTTCAGATTCTTTGTTTTAAAATACCTTGTTATCATAGAATACATATTTTTAGAACATTATTAAAAGTTTTTGCAATATTATATTTAATTTGTCTGAACATTTGTCTTGATTTTGTAACAGTATAATTTTTGGTAATTTTCTGTATTCTCTTTACTAGAGGAAAATTTAATATTTCAAAATACTCTTTTTCTTTTAACCTTTTTATGGTAAAATAAACTGCAGATACAGAAATCTACACACAAAAAAATATGTAGCTTAATTATTCTAGGGCTAACACCTTTGTTAACTACCATCTAGGTCAAAAAATAAAACTTTGACAGCTACCCCAGGAACCCCCTCCATATGTGCTTCTAATTATGACCCTTTTCCTCCCCTCAAAAGTAATCATTACCTCAGTTTTTATAGTAATCACTTTGTGTCTTTTTATAGTTTCATTATTCATGTCTACTTCAATCTTAGACATTCAAGTTTAGTCTTGCCCACTGTCTAAATTTAATATTACTTTTAATTGACATGGATGTTTACTTTTTTTCTGCATAGAATTGTACCCTACTTTAAGCAGACTCATTATAAAAATAAATAAAGTATCTGCAAATTATTCAGAAATCTAAATTCTATAAAAAGTATACTCAAAACAAAAATATTCAAGATAATAACTAATGTGTTTAAAAAAAATAGAAGTGTGTATGTTTGTATGTATACAAAGACAATGGTAATGAGCCCAGACTCTAGAGCTAGACTGCGAGGTCTGAATCTGGCTCTGCCATTTACTTTTGTTGCTTCGGACAATGTATTTCACCTTTCTGTGACTGAGTTTCCTCATTTATAAAATAGGGTTAATAGTCGTGCCTATCTATAGGGTCATTGTGAGAATTAAATGAATAAATACACGTGAAGGCACTTTTAGAGTACGTAACACTGACTAGGTGTCACTGGCTATTATCAATATTATTTCATATATTTTTTTCTACTATATTACAATTTTTTTAGAATAAAGGAAAAATTCAAGTCTACTCAGTGGTTAGTGTATTAAATAAGTTATCTTTTAATGATTGATAGTTCCCTTTGTCAATGAGTAAATTGATTTAATAGGCTGATAGCAGCTGATGATGTCCCCAAGAATACTTACAAGCTAGGAGAAGAGACAGGAAGGATATAATGCTTACATGTATAATATGCACTTGTCTTTACTTCTGAACCTTTTTGCTCATGATGCTGTTTGTTCCCTGGCTAAGAATGTACTTTTCTACCCATTCATCGAGGCCCAGTTTAAGTGTTATCTGTCAATCCCTTCTCCAGTCTTCTTAATCATAATTAGCTCTACTACTTTGTGGTTTTCAGAGCACTTCTTATTTCTATTATTGTTCTTACTGAACATACGTTGAAAAATTATGAATGTGTCTGTTTTCCAATCAATTGTGATCCCCAGTGAGATGGGGACTCTGATTTTTTAACTTCCACACTACCCACCACAGTGTTTTGTACATTGTTGTTTAGTTGTTAAGTGGAGATTGTTAAAAACAGCTCCTATCCTACCTCTTTGAAAACTAGAATTACCCAGGGGTGGGCAAACTTTTTGACTCGAGGGCCACAATGGGTTCTTAAACTGGACCGGAGGGCCGGAACAAAAGCATGGATGGAGTGTTTGTGTGAACTAATATAAATTCAAAGTAAAGGAGCGGAGGGGAGAGCAAGAGAACCGGATAGAACAGCCGGATCCGGCCCGTGGGCCGTAGTTTGCCCAAGGCTGGATAGCCTCTAGGTTAGTTAAAATAGAAACATACACGTTAGTGGTCTCTAAAGAGATTTAAATGTTTATAATTTATTGGTTTATATACATTAGGTTATTTATTAAGTAATGAATCCCAACTGTATTGGGCTGGATTCTGCACTAGGAACTAGGAAATAGATATATGGTTTCTGTACTTGAGCAACTGTCAGGCTTGAGGGAAATAGATGATACACAGATAACTGCAGTCTATTTTGGCAGCAGCCATGCACAATGGAGGTTCAGAAGGGGAACAGTGGCAGTGTGGAGGGCAGAATACTTACATCTGCCTCTGCATGGGGGATTCACAAGAGAATACACTTACAGGGGTTTGAAGGAAGATTATAAATTTGCCAGTTCAACAAACTAGAGAGAACATTCTGGGCAGAAGGAGTAAAAGATCTTGTTATGTCCCAGAATATGATTGGTCAATCTTTCTGGAACTAGCTAACATGGCTATAAATGAATATAAGAATTATTGTATAAAACGTGTCCTTCAGCTACATTCCATTTAAAGAATATTAATTAGCCAAAACCGGTTTGGCTCAGTGGATAGAGCGTCGGCCTGCGGACTCAAGGGTCCCCGGTTCAATTCCGGTCAAGGGCATGTACCTTGGTTGCGGGCACATCCCCAGTGGGAGGTGTGCAGGAGGCAGCTGATCGATGTTTCTCTCTCATCGATGTTTCTAGCTCTCTATCCCTCTCCCTTCCTCTCTGTAAAATATCAATAAAATATATTTTTTTAAAAAAAGAATGTTAATTAATGGAACAGTTATTTAGGAAGTTGTATATATTTTACTTTAAATAAAATTCTAGATTAGTTGAAAATAAGAATTATCTTTCCAAAATGTTTGATTGTCTATTTTTTTTAATCCTCACCTGAAGAGTGAAGATATTTTTTTTCATTGATTTTTTTTTTTTTTCCCTAGAGGGGGTAGGGGGAGAGAAAAAGAGAGAGAAACATCCACGTGAGAGAGAGAGAGACATCGCCCTGACCAGGGCTGGGGATTGAACCGGGAATCGAACCCTCAACCCTTTGGTCTTTGGGGCAACACTCTAGCCACTGAGAAACCCAGCCAGGATTAGTTTGATTATTCTTATAAACAATTTTACTCGAAGAAAAACATTTTGACGTGTGAGTTTATATGTGTGTGTTTATACTTGTTTAAAGCAAAATACAGTCTGTTGATGAAGGTGTCAAATAATTTATTGTGCGGATAGTTTCCAGTTGGTTTTCTGTCAGTGATTTGAGAGCATGGGCTTCACAGTCAGACCTAGTTGAGACTCCTGCTCCATCACTTGCCAATCTCTCTTAAGAGATTTCTCATAGAAATTGTTGTGAAAATTAAATGGGAAAATGCTTGTAAAGCACTTAGTATGGTGCTTGGTATGTGTATGCCTACAATAAATAATAGATCTAAAGTATTTCTCACTAAAAGCTCTACCCAGTGATGGTTCCAGTTAATTGAATTATATGGCTAATAAGAATATCCTTTAAGTTCTCTTAAGTATATCAGGGCACTTTCCTTGCTTATGGCCTAGAGCATAGAAAAAAATTATTAGATTTTCATCAATGATTTAAGATCTTGTAGGTCTTTATGGCAATAATTTAAAACATCAGTTCTTGTAGAGAACTGTCATCTAGAAAATAGGGCAGGAATCAGACTCCAGAGCTTGCACTGCCAGTCACTTAAGGGAGTTTGGGGTATGTATGTCTTTTGGCACTTTGCATATGTATATTGTACTTCCCTTTTTATTATTTACTTATATATATATTTTTTAGAATTACAGTTTACATTCAATATTACTCTGTATTAGTTTCAGGTGTACAGCACAGTGGTTAAACAGTCATATACTTTACAAAGTGATCCCCCGATATTTCAAGAACCCAACTTGCCCCATACATAATCCTATATAATAAAAGCCTAATCTGCAAATTGACTGAACAGCAGAATAACTGGTCGCTATGACACTCACTGACCACTACGTGGCAGACAATGCAGGAGCTGCCCCCTGGTGGCTAACGCACTCCCAAAGGAGGAGCGCTGCTCAGCCAGAAGCTGGGCTCACAGCGAGTGCAGCTGTGGTGCCTCTGCTGCAGGCAGGCGGCAAAGGAGCGAGGCATCCTGAACTGCAAGAGCCCCGGACTGCAGAGGGATGTCTGACAGGTGGACATCCCCCAAGGGGTCCCGGATTGTGAGAGGGCGCAGGCCTGGCTGAGGGACCCCTCCCGCGTGCACTGGGCCTCTAGTTATATTATTGACTATACTAGTATATTCCCTATGTTGTAATTTATATCTCTGTGACTATTCTGTAACTATTTGTAACTACCAATTTGTGCTTTTGCTTCCCTTAAAAAAAATCCATAACAAATTCCTATGTCAGCTTGTTTTCTTGCAGTTTACCTCCTTTTTCCTAAAAAGAGAACATTAAAAATGTTTTCTTCCTGTAATTAAAGTATCTGTAAGAGGCCTTATATAATGGAACAAACTTTCTTTTCTTTTGTTTGTTTTAGTTTTGATTTTTTTAATCACAATTTTATTTTAAAACAATTTGTTTTCTTACATTCAGCTTAACATTCTTATTACAGTTGAAGAAACTGAGAAAAATTAATTGACTTTCTTTTAAATAGTTGGTTAATAGAAGGAAGAAAGAAGGCTTAAATCAGTTTCCTAACCAAAAGTTCTTCGCAAGTACAGGCTAGCACTGGGAAATGAATTTCCATATCACCCATAAAGATGATTAAGTTAAAAAATAAAATCTGCCAGGAGAGTTTAGAAATCATTTTACCTGGAAAGGAAAAGGCTGAGACAGAAGAGAATAATAATGGTTCCAGTGGGTGGTCCTGATGCCTGGTGAGATGGAGTCCAAGGAGCAATGGTAATTCGTGGGTGGTAGTAACCCAGTAGTAGATAGTCCTTGGAAGCTTGAGATCCTGGCAGCACAGAGGCTTAGGGATGTCCCACCCCTGTTTGGATAACTCTGTGACCTCTGGCCCTGCTATGCTAAACTTATAATTGTGGTGCTCATGAGCATTTAATATATGTGTAAGGTTGAGGTTTCTGACAGCAGGAAGCAGAACCCCACATGGTTAACAGCCCAGTGGGTTTGATTTTCACCAGTCTTTTAACCTGAAATCATTTAAAAAAAATTCATTGGACATGTTTCTGTTTTACCATTTGTAAAATTTAGAAAGTTTTAATCCATTATCCATGGTAGGATATAGCATTTTCTTTTTCTGGAAAAGGGTATTTTAGTAGTCGGATATTTTCTTTATCTTTTAGAGGTAATGACAAATTATCATTAATTTGGCAATTGAAAAACCATAGTGAAATGAATAAACATTATTTTAGTAACCTTGTCCAAGTACTGTTAAATCTTTGGTATATAGTAAAATGATATGCAAAAAGAACAGAACACTGTGTATAATAATATCTTATTACCCTGTGGGTATTTTTTAAAGGAATACACACACATATTTGTTTGTGCATAGCCTCTCTAGTATGGATACAGTAAGAAACTGGAACTGGGAATTACAGAGGGAATCGGATATCTACGGGCCACACAGGAGGAGGATTACTTTTCACTATTTGTTTTTTGTACCTTTTGAATCTTATATCATGTGCATATTACCTATTTAGAAAAGAAATAAAATTTGTTTTTAATGTTAACATAGAATGGTGAAAATTGAAGACTTTTGCTTGTCTGTATTCTCTGGCATATAGGTTGCTTTAAAAAATGTAAAATCCTTTCTCCATTTGAAATTTTATACAGAACCCCAATAGATAAAATAGATACAGGGGTACTGCTCAGTGAATCAGAGGTAGAGATTATCCTGGTGTCCCTCTAGAGTCTGTGGGGTATTTTCAGGGAACCTAGTAGTTGGCAGCATGTAACTTGAGAATCTTTGTTATAGAAGAATGAACAAGAGGTTTATAATAGATTTCCTTGGTTTTAAATCCTAGCCCCACTACTTGTTACCATATGACATTGGGAAAGCTGCTTATTTTCTTGAGCCTCATCCATAAAACAGGGCTAACACCTTTCCTCATGGGTTGCTCAGTATCTAACACTTATATTGATGCTCAGTGCAAGCTTCTTTCTTCACCTCCTTATTCTGTGTACCTTGATTCACAACGTATCTGGACTCTCAGTAAAGGCAGGCATATCCTCACTTCAGATATTATTTTGCAAAGCTACTTTAGATTCTGGTTTTGTGTTTGTTTTTTGGTTTGTGTATTTTTTAAAATTGATATTTAGAGACAGAGGAAGGGAGAGGGAATGAAACATCAATTCATGGATCAGCCATCTGTACACCCCTCCACTGGGGATTGAGCCTGCAACCTGGGCATGAGCCCCAATCTCAATTTGAACCAGTGACCTTCTGATACATGGGATTAACACCCAACCAACTGAGCCACACTGGCCAGGGTTGTTTGTGTATTTTTAAATATTTTTTGTTTTTATTACTGATTTTTAGATAGGAAAGGAGAGGGAGAGAGAGGTAGAAACATCAATGAGAAAGAGATCAGCTGCCTCCTGCACGCCCTCCTACTAGGGATTGAGCCTGCAACCCTGGCATGTGCCCTGACTGGGAATCAAACAGGTGACCTCTTGGTGCATGGGACTATGCTCAATCCACTGAGCCACACTGGCCGGGCTGTTTGTGTATTTCTCTAACAATAAGAGATTTTGTACTTTTCTTGATTCTTTGGAGATCAAGATAGCAGTTACCCGGGGGAGAAGGTATAAGGAGAACTTCCTAAGTTTTGGTAATGTTATATTTCTTGATCTGGATGCTGGTTACATGGGTGTGTTCACTTAGTGAAAACTCACCAAGGTACATATTTATGATTTGTGCACTCTTCTGTAGACTTAAAAAAATGTAGACTTTTTAAAAGGAAAAATAGCTCTGGATGGTTGGCTCAGTGGATAGAGCGTCAGCCTACAGACTGAAGGGTCCCAGGTTCGATTCCAGTCAAGGGCACAAGCCTGGGTTGCAGGTTCAATCCCCAGTAGAGGGCGTGCAGGAGGCAGCTGATCAATGATTCTGTCTCATCATTGATGTTTCTGTCTCTCTCCCTGGCCCTTAGTCTCTGAAATCAGTAAAAATATATTTTTAAATAAATAAAATAATCACAGACATTTATTCTATGAAATGCGCCTGCCATTTAATGCCTGTTGCCACATAGAAGTAGCCTAGTGCCTTTTCTCCCCTGATTTGAAAATGTTGACATGCTACCTATGGCAGCTCTCTTCAGGTTACATATCTCTGTAACTATAATTCAAATACCTTACTTTTGGCTTTTGTTGAGGGAGGTTGAGGTTAATAAGGGACAGGCTACATGCTCTGGTCATAGATAAATGGAAAATATACCTCTCATCAGTTTGATAGCAGCTTGTACGCACTCTGTGACTAGAAACAGCTTTCTTGATTGGTCTCTTAACCTAAAACTGTAATATGGCACTGTTTGTTCTTAATTCAGCTGCAAAGTGACAGTGCTGAATGACATTTTCTCTAGTATCTAGAAACTGGTATTGGTTAGGTTATAAAGTGTTAGCAAATAAGTTGTTATCTTTAATGTCAGAATGGGGGGTAAATAATTATTGCTTATTCAGCTTTAGGCAGTTTTAATGCATTTCAGCAAATCATAGAAGAATTTTATGTGGAAACTATTTGGAAGTAAAAACAGGCAAAGGCTTTATGTGGTTTTTTTGTATTTGTGTTTTGTATGTTTTTGGAGCCTTCTATTCTGTGTGGTCCAAGAAAAAAAATCCCAACCTTTTTCGTTTTAAATTCCCACAGACTTCAGTTTTCAAATCACTTAACTCTACCAACACTCATATTTGGGTAAGGAGGGACCAATTAACATAAGAATCTGTCTTTACTGGCCTTCCTGAGGTGTCTGTTGGCTAAAGGCATTAGATGAGAGTAAACTGGAAATATGAACTATGAACTGGGACTAAGAATGAGACTCAGAAAAGGATTAATGAGGAAGAGGATACTAAATTTGTCTTCTCCCACACTGAGAGAGTGTCTCAGTTTGCTGTCTGATGTAGGAAATGTAGACTTTATTAAAATTTGTTTTAATCTTGTTTTAGTTTGTAAAATTACCCTTAACCGCAGGATTCAGATTTTTTTTAACTTTTTTTTTTTAATATATTTTATTGATTTTTTTACAGAGAGGAAGAGAGGAAGGGAGAGGGATAGAGAGTTAGAAACATCGATGAGAGAGAAACATCGATCAGCTGCCTCCTGCACGCCCCCTACTGGGGATGTGCCCGCAACCAAGGTACATGCCCTTGACCGGAATCGAACCTGGGACCCTTGAGTCCGCAGGCCGACGCTCTATCCACTGAGCCAAACCGGTTTTGGCAGATTTTTTTTAACTTTTGAAAGGTTCATATAGATAAATTGAGACGTGATGAGCAGCTTAGTTCTAATAACAGCAGCATGAGTGCCAAGTATGTGCCACACATGAGAAATGATGACACAGCTGGATACACTACAATATTTGCTTTACCCTTGATTCTTAAATTCTCTTAGAAAGTGTGTCTCTATTTTGAAGAACTGAGTCTGAGAGAGGATAAGAAGCTTGTCTGAGATCACATAGCTAAGGTGGTAGAGCCATCCCTATCCAAGCCCAGAAATGTGGATTATTTTTACTATCTTTTATTTTGAAATACACTTTATAGTTAAAATATTTATGAAGTGGTATACTTTTTTAAAATATATTTTTATTGATTTCAGAGAGGAAGGAAGAGGGAGAGAGAGAGAGAAACATCAGTGGTGAGAGAGAATCATTAATAGGCTGCTCCTATCCTGCACACCCCCAACAATGTTTAACTATTTTTTATTTTTTTAATAGCAAAGATAGAAATTTATTGAGAAACAAGCACAGACTCCCATGTGGAGAGGGGGAAAGAGTCTCCTGTTTAGCTGTTTTTAATTATTAGGGCATTTTCTCATGGGAGAATTTGATGATCTTAATAATAAAAGAATGAAAATCAACCAAGAAATTTTCTTCTTTTTCTTTTGGTTATCCCTGCTCTTGGCCACTTTTGCACATTTCTGAGTAGTAGGGAAAACTTCGACGTCTGGTGACATTTTGTCTCTTCATTTTGGACTCATGCCATGGTTGCCTCCTAGAAACTGTATTTGCCCTGTTTCTGGGTCATATATTAAAAGAAAGAAAACAAGCCCCAGCTGGTTTGGCTCAGTGGCTACAGTGTCAGCCTGCCGACTGAAGGGTCCCAGGTTTGATTTGGTCAAGGGCACATGCCTGGGTTGCAGGATCGATCCCCAGTAGGGGTTATGCAGGAGGCGGCTGATCAATGATTCTCTCTCATCGTTGATGTTTCTATCTCTCCCTCTCCCTTCCTTTCTGAAATCAATAAAAATATATTAGGAATAAAGAAAGAGAGAGAAAGAAAGAAAACAAGGGCAACTGACAGAAAGGTCTGTAGTAAAGTTATCTAGATTAAATATTAAAGACATTGTATTCTGAACAGCCTCATATCTGCTTTACATTAAAACCCTATTCTAGCCCTGACGGGTTTGGCTCAGTGGATAGAGCGTTGGCCTGCGGACTCAAGGGTCCCAGGTTCGATTCCGATCAAGGGCATGTACCTTGGTTGCAGGCACATCCTCGGTGGGGGGTGTGCAGGAGGCGGCTGATCAATGTTTCTCTCTCATCAATGTTTCTAACTCTCTATCCCTCTCCCTTCCTCTCTGTAAAAAAATCAATAAAATATATTTTAAAAAAGGACAATTCCTCAGATAAATCTATAAAAAAACAAACAAACAAACAAAAACCCTATTCTAAAACATCCAGCCTCCATTAGAAAACTGCCATAGTAGAAAGCATTGCTTCTTAAGACAGCTCATACATTTGTTGAATTTGTCCTGTGGAAGCAATTTCACTGAACCTAAATCTGTTTTTGTATTTGTCTCCTTCTTGTGGCAGCCCATACATCTATTCTAGCATTAAATTTCCTTCCAGTCTCCCAGCTCTCTCATTCTTCCCTCTTCCGCTCTCATTCATACTCTATCAGATTTCTCTTTTAATTTTCCTATTGACCCTCCTTCACATGACTTATATCTATCTCATTTCTTCTTAACAATGTAAATAGAAACTAAAAACACAAATAGCAAAATATAAAGAAACCTATGGTAACTTCAGCATAGCCATGATCAGGGAGAACTCCAGCTGCTGCTGATTCTTTGTACTCCTTTGGAGTCATCCCTTTATTATTATTATTATTATTATTATTATTTTAATAATTATTTTTTTAAATATTTTTTTATTGATTTCCTAGAGAAAGGGAGAGGGAGAGAGAGATAGAAACACCAATGATGAGAGAGAATCATTGATTGGCTGCCTCCTGCATCCCCCACACTGGGGATCGAGCCTGCAACCTGGCCATGTTTTCTTGACCGGAATCAAACCTGGGACCCTTTTAGTCCATAGGCTGCTGCTCTATCCAATGAGCCAAACCAACTAGGGCTCATCCCTTTATTATTAAGATAATTTGAAAATTACTCTTATCTCAAGACAAAAGCTAAAATGTGCTTTTCACAAAGTATTGGTAGATTTGTAGTGATTTATAAATATAAATTGGTAGGTTTGTGTGTGTCCCTCAGCCCAGCCTGCACCCTCTCCAATCTGGGACCCCTCTCACAATTCAGGACTGCTGGCTCCCAAGTGCTTGCCTGCCTCCCTGCCTGCCTGCCTGATTGCCCCTAACCGCTTCTGCCTAACAGCCTGATCACCCCCTAACTCCTCCCCTGCCAGCCTGATTGACACCTAACTGCTCCCCTACCAGTCTGATTGCCCCTAACTGCCCTCCCCTGCCAGTCTGGTCACCCCCAACTGCCCTTCCCTGCAGGCCTGGTTGCCCCTAAATGCCCTCCCCTGCAGGCCCGATCACCCCCAACTGCCCTCCCTTGCAGGCCTGGTTTCTCCCCTGCTGGCCTTATTGCCCACAACTGCCCTCCCCTGCCAGCCATCTTGTGGCGGTCATCTTGTGTCCACATGGGGGCAGCCATCTTGTGTGTTGGAGTGACAGTCAATTTGCATATTACCTCTTTATTAGGTAGGATAATTAGGATTGATTTTTCTCAGTGTTTCTTCATTGCTCAGCCTCTTTCTACCCTTCATTGACTGAAACCCAATACTCATATCATCTCTGATTTTGCAGAATTGATCTGTCCTTATACTACATTTAGCATTGATTCCATATGGAACATAAATTGTTTTTCTGACCCATGTATATTCCATAGCTCTTTCAGTCTATAACCATGCAGCATAACTTGAATCTGATTAGTTCATTGAAAGGAATGCCCTAAAAGTTAGTGTGCAATCTGATAATAAAAACAATAAAGTCTGCCCTGGCCAGTGTGGCTCAGTTGGTTGAGCATCGTCCCATGCACCAAAAGGTTGCTGGTCCTTTTCTGGTCAGGGCACATACCCAGGTTGCAGGGTTTGATCCCAGGTCTAGGGCGTGTTTGGGAGGCAACCTAGCGATGTTTCCCCCCACACACACTCCTTTCTTTCCTCCCTCTCTTCTCCCTCCCTCTCACTTCCCTCCCTTCCTCCCTCAAATCAGTAAACATATCCTAAGGTGAAGACAAAAATAAAAAATAAAATCTGCTAGAGAAATATAAAAATTTATAAGAAAGACTTATAGAAGTTAGTGTTGGATTTTATTTAAAGTGAATAAGGCAGTATCGTGTCTGTCTAAATAACATAACGCTCTTGAGAAATGATGACTTAGCTGAAACTTCTGACTAAACTTGATCTTAACAGTACACGTGTGACTTGTTGAGATGGTTCTTTGAGTGTCAATGCTCTAATCACTGTTTTTGATATTAAGAATTGAAATACTTTGATTTTTTATTAAATTTGTTTCTAAAAACTGACAGAAAGTGGAGATTCAGTTGTGATATTGATACATGATTCCATTTAGCTAAAGATTGCATGGATAATTGCAGTTAATCCCAATTGTTGGTATGTAACATAGGGGGCTAAAAACAAGATCCAGATGAAAAAAGATGGTGGCTTGGAATAGGGTGAGTATGGTAAGGATAGTCAGAAGTGGTAACATTCAGGATATATTTATTTTATTTCAGAATATACTTCAAGTTAGAGGTGTCATAATTTGATGTTGGGTGTGAGAGAAAGAGATATTATGGGTGACCTCAAAGTTTTTTGTGTAAGCAATTGGTAAAATGAGTTGCCCTTATTTAACATAGGAAAACTGTTGTTGAAGGAGCCAAGTTCTGTATACCAACAGATGTTTATGTTTGACTGACATTAGTAGTCACTAAAGAAAGCTTATGAGGAAGCGTGCACTGGAATTCCTGAAATAGACTGAAATATTGTGTGTGGACCAAAGTGGCACTATGTTATATTATCAGAGTGTCATACACAGTATGTTAGTTGTTAGATGTTCTCTATAACTTGCCATAAATAGTTTAACTAGGAAATCTTTATTATAAAGTAAAACTTAAAATCCTCAGTGTTTATAATTGTCAAGCGTCTTAGTTGTTAAGTATTGTTGTAAAGATACTTCTGGGTATACAAGTGCACCAAGAACTCTAATTTTACATTCCTATTTTTGCTTTTGGAAGACAATATTTTATCCATAGTAATTCTGGATTTTATTTCTTGAGGTGGAGATTTTTAGTTCAAGTTCAGGTGGCAGAGAAGGAATTCAGTAAGAGATGAAATTCATTACATTTTCAACCATTTTTCTTTAGCTGTAAAATGGATAAATAATAGCAACTATGTTATAAGTTAAACCCTTTAGTCCCAAAAGAGTAAATGTAGATTTGTTGTTCTTTTATACATGGTACATGTTTCAGTAATGTTCTTTTAAATATAACAATATTTTTATTCTTGGTTTTTAAGGAAACTTTAGCCAAATATTTCATACATAATTTATTTTATTTTTTTTTTTTCATACATAATTTAAATTGTTCTTTTTCCTCTTACATGTGGGTAGATATTGGCTGAAAACATTTAAGTTGCAAACTTTTCTTATGTGCTACTGTCATATTTACCTAGCACTTGGATTTTCAAACACATTTTGACCCCAAACTATGATTTTTGTCATTGCAGGCAAGAAGACAACAAGACCCTAGTCCTGGTTCCAATTTAGGTGGTGATGACTTCAAACTTCGTTAATTAGTAGCACAGCAGATGTGCCCCCCAAATCTTTCCATGTACATTGTTTCTAGTCGACAAAAATAATTGATTAAAAGACCAGAAACTGTGATAACTGGAGGTACTACATACAGCCTATCTCTCAACCTTAGGCAGTAACAAGACATCACAAACTGCCATGGTTTTGCACTATGATTATAATAACCTGAATTTCTAATTTTGTATGCATGTAGCCAGTAATGATTTTACATTTTTTCTATGCAAACTTACCTTGTTGGCATTATTTTAGTGAGTTGAAACTGTCTACTTGTAAAGCTCTTATTTGTCCTCCATTTTAATTTAAAAGTTGATGTCATTTAAAAACAAGTCAAGAAATTGAAATTTTTATCAGAGGGTTTTATTCCTAATCAGTTACTCTAATTTTTCTTTTCTTTTTTTGTGTGATTTTAGATGTGTTGTTATACAGCTGCATTTTAGCTAGGCATTCTTGTTTTTTTGTTTTGTTTCCCCCATTTTCTTAATGTGTTTTTATTGTCTATGGCATTTTAAAACTGCTGATGTATTTGCATTATTTACAAGCTAAAACCCTAGTAGCATAGAGCTGTCTACCACAGCCTTCTAACAAAGTTTACAGTTAAAGTTGCAGTATCCTTTTAAATGTTGATAATCAGCTCCTTTTCTTTCCTTCTTAAATATAAAAATTTTTAATTGGCATTGATTCTAATCTTCCCCAGATCTATTTTAGATTCTGTTCTATAATCATGAGTTTTGTGTGGAGATATTCTCCTTAAATTATAATATTCTACTGAAATGCCTAAAGAAGTCGCAGGCTGGCTTCTGTTTTATTCAGGGATTTTCTTTTTTTTAAGTCAATCAGAAAAGGGATACTGGAGCTTCTTCATGTATGTAACAGCATATTAAACTGGAGACAGTGATGAATCAGCTACAAAGGTAATACTGTATTAAAATCATGTTTAAGATAGCTGCTTTTATGTATATTTTATAATGCATGCTTTTGTAAAAACAATGCTGGGTGATAAAAGATTAGTCTTAGAGAGAAAATGTTCATCTGTGCAGAGGATACGTTTTCTTCCATTAATTATTATGGGGGGAAAATTAACAGGTTATATATATGGTATTTTCCAAAAGGACTATTAGTAGAACCTTTTGAGATGAATTAGTATGGGAATATTTTTTAAATAGGCTCACTGTCAAAGTGAATGCAACTTGTTTTTTTTGTTTTGTTTTGTTTTTAATACAAGACTGGAAAAAAGTGCTAAGTCATTTGGCACCTCCTTACAAATATTTTTCATGGTCACATTCATTAAATGTTACTACATTTCTGAATTTTTTGCGAAAATGTATTTTATCATAATAGAATGGCATTATTTTAAAGAATTTGAAAAACTGACATGGTCAGTTCAGAAAATGAACTGAATTCTGAATAAGGTCATTGCATTTAAAACACACATATATATATATATACACTAGTATATATATATACATATATTTACTTGATTGATGAGGGAGGTATGACTTTCATTGTACATAGGTCTTATAATTCATAAACATATCCAGTATCTCAGAATAAAAATGTTTGTTATATATTTGAAGTCATGCATGGTAAAGGAGTGTGTTTAAATTGTTATAAACAATAATACATCATAAAAGACCATGCTAATCTTGTGTAACTAAGTACTATGAATGAATTTGGTTGTTATTTGGTGTTGTACAGCTCACATGTTTACACACTCAGTGCCCTAATTTCCCCTGAGGGAATCGCCTTTTAAGTGGTCCTTACAGTGGTGTTTTAAGGTTACTTTATCACAAAGCTCCTTGGTTTTTGACTTCTGCACTTAAAATTTTTTTTAATAACAATGATGATGATGGTACATTATTCTCTATTGCTTTTAGTCCACCAGTAACTATGATCAAAAGCTATTAAGTGTTCATGTTGCCATTCTTCTGTAAATACTGAATTTTTCCTGTCATCTAGCATTGTGCTGCTTTTGTCTGTCTTAATGCTGGCATTAAGATCATGAGCCCTTTTTCTCCAATAGTGCAGACTTTGAAAACTACTTTTATTAAGTTATTGATGCAATCTGATATTTTTTCAAAACTTATATTTAAACAAAATTACACCATTGCATCATCTTTTCTAAATTCATCTCCATTAAAACTTGCCTTAACCTACCAGATTGCTTTTGCCACTATTAGCCATACTGTGTGTTTGTATGTTTAATTTACTTTCACAATAAACTTCTGTGTAGTGAAAACAAGGTCTTGGCTCTTTATTGGACATAATCCAACAATTTCTCTTCTAGTGTTCATTATGACATGAAAATTGATTTTGTTATTCTGAACTGTTCTTTCATCCTGTTTTATAACCTTAAAAAAACAACAGTGGCATCTAGTGGTCTTTTCTCTGAATTCCAAAGAAAACATTTAATGTAAACATCACAAAGAATACTAATTTCCCAATGTATATTGTGATTTTCAAAAGTCTGGCTTAATTTACCCATCCAATGAGGTATGACTATAAAGTAGTGATGTCATTTTGGAGGAGAGGAAGAATTTAAAAAATTACATATCCAAATTAGTACCATCTTTTAAGCTAGTACCTGAAAATTAAGCTGTAGGTATTTCTTTCTGCGTCCAGTGTGGCTAGAGAGCGGGTCTAGTTCCTGAGTAGGGGCGGCTGGGCATTGAGAAATAAAAGAAAGAGATAAGACACAGAGGTAGAAGGAAAAAGCTGGGACCAGGTGGGACCACCGTCCTCTTCTGATGGAGAGACAGGGACAGGGACCCAGAGCCAAGTTTATTTTATATCCCAAATATCGGGAAGTTTCACCAAAAGGTCAAGACAAAAGGAGATTATTTGCATTCTTGAGTAGGCCCTGAGCATTCCTGGTGCTAGGCTGGATTTAGATATCAAAACCACTTCCCCACACCATGGGCTGAAATGAAGGTCAAGCTGACAACACCCTTGCCCTTTTGGCAAGGCGTTTTCCCAGGGTGTGGCTTTGCCGATGCCACTGGGTTCAGCTGACAATAATTAAGGAATGCCCAGTGCTTTCCCAGGGGGCCCTCTACATTAAGCCTTTTTTATTTTATAGAAGCAATCCTTAAGCTTGGTCCATATGAAAATATTTACTTATTCACCACCAGACTTAACTGTAAATGACATTATTTTAAATGCTGAATTGGAAATATTAAGCAACATTCCAAAGAATAAGATTCATACTCTGAGGGTTAATTTCAAAAGTTGTTATATCAGGTACTCAAGATATGCTCATTTGGGGCCGCTTGGGAAGAGAAGTATCTTACTTGATTATGCTTCATTTGGCAATGAGCTTTTTCAAATCATAAGCCATTGTATGAATTATCCATTGCTGCATACATAACACATTGCCCCCAAAACTTAGCATAAAATAAGAAACATCATTTTCCAGATTCTGTGGGTCAGAAATGGAAGAAGCTTAAGTTCAGTGGTCTGGTCAAAGGTCTCTCCTGAGGTTAGAGTCAAATTGTCAGTCTGGACTTAGTCATCTTAAAGCTTGGCTGTGGCTAAAGGATTCCCTTCCAAGCCTACTCATGTGGTCATTGACTGGCCTCAGTTTCTCACAGCCAATTGGATGAAAGCCCTTGATTCCTAGCTAGGTGTTGGGATGGAGACCTCCTCCACATGGGTGTCTCCATAAGGCAGCTCACAGCTTAGCAACTGGCTTCTCCCAGCGCAAGTGACCCAAGAAAAAGTGCATGCCCATGATGAAAGCCACAGTCTTTTTAATAACCTATTCTTTGGGTTGCCATAGTCTGTATGTTAGAAGTGAGTCACTGGGTCAGGCCCACACTCAAAGGAAGGAATAGTAAGCTTCATCTCTTGAAGGAAGGCATGTCAAAAGAGTTTGTGGACGCATTTTTAAAACCACCACAGCCATATTGCCACATCTACGTGTATATGCAAGACAACATTGGTACATTGGTGTTTTGATCTTCCAAACATCTTTAGAGAAGATTTCATTCTTTTGAAGGCAGATTTCAAGGCACGTAATCCCCTAGATAGCATCAATTTCCTTTCACTTTAGCCTTTGAAAATTTAGTGTTCGAGTTGAGATGCACTACTAGTGTAAAATATCAGATAGCAAAGATCTAGTACCCCCAAAAAAGGAATATAGAAAATTTCACTTTTTTTATTTTGATTACATATAAATATGTTTGTATACTGAGTTATATTGATATATGATGTATTAGGTTAAATAAAATATTTAAATTTTACCTTTTTAATGAGGCTACTAGAAAAAATTTAATTACATATATTGGCTCACATCAATATTAAGATTTTAAGTGGGCGCCCTAACCGGTTTGGCTCAGTGGATAGAGCGTCGGCCTGCGGACTGAAAGGTCCCAGGTTCGATTCTGGTCAAGGGCATGTACCTTGGTTGCAGGCACATCTCCAGTAGGAGCTGTGCAGGAGGCAACTGATCGATGTTTCTCTCTCATCGATGTTTCTAACTATCCCTCTCCCTTCCTCTCTGTAAAAAATCAAAACATATTAAAAATTAAAAGATTTTAAGTGGGCAAAGTATATAGATCATACAATCAAAAGAGAAAATAAGTTTTAAAAGACTGAGGCTTACTATTACTGGGTTTTGTTTTGTTAATCCTCACCCAAGGATATTTTTTCTATTGATTTTTAGGTAGAGGTGAGGGGGAGAGAAACATCAATTAGTTGCCTCCTGCACACCTCTACCAGGGCCTAGGGATCAAATCTGCAACCCAGGTATGTGCCTTTGATCAGGAATCGAACCTGCGACACTTCGTGCGCCAGCCTATGCACTAACCATTGAACCACACCAGTTAAGGCTATTACTGAGTTTTTGTGGGGTTTTTTAAATATATTTTATTGATTTTTTACAGAGAGGAAGGGAGAGGGATAGAGAGTTAGAAACATCGATGAGAGAGAAACATTGATCAGCTGCCTCCCACACACTCCCCACTGGGTATGTGCCCACAACCAAGGTACATGCCCCTGACCGGAGTCAAACCTGGGACCCTTCAGTCCCCGAGCCCACGCTCTACCCATTAGTCGAACCTGTCAGGGCTGGTTTTTGTTTTGTTTTTTAAGATTAAAACAAGCCCTAGCCAGTTTGGCTCAGTGGATAGAGCATCAGACTAAAGGGTCCCGGGTTCAATTCCGGTCAAGGGCACATGCCCGGGTTGTGGGCTCAAGCCCCAGTAAGGGATGCACAGGAGGCAGCCAATCAATGATTCCCACTCATCGATGTTTCTATCTCTCCCTTTCTGAAATAAATAAAAAATACGTATTAAAAAATTTATTCTCATCGATGTTTGTATATCTCCCTCTCTGAAATGAATAAAAATATTAAAAGAAAAAGAAAACAAAATATTATTTTACCCCCTAGGGCAGGGGTGGGCAAACTTTTTGACTCGAGGGCCACAATGGGTTCTTAAACTGGACCGGAGGGCCGGAACAAAAGCATGGATGTGTTTGTGTGAACTAATATAAATTCAAAGTAACCATCATTACATAAAAGGGTACGGTCTTTTTTTTTTATTTCAATAGTTTTATTCATTTCAAACATTTTAACAAGAAAAATGTAAACACTAATTATTATAATTTGAAACTTCAAAAAATGGAGGAATCATAGCATAATAACATACCTTATATTGAAGATGGCAAAGGCAAAATAAAATTGTCTAACAAAGGAAAGGTACAAAAGCCTTTCAAATTAAACTTAAATATAATAAAATAATTTAAAACTAAAACAAATAGAAAAGAACAAAATGTGTAAACAGTAAATTAAACATTTTCTTTAGTGCAACTTCCAAATTATGCCCGGGATGTAGATGTAGATGGCAATGTAGACTGGGTTGAAAGGTTTTTGGTCTTTAAAACATCAACTTCAGTGGGAACAGTGTTGTTGGTCTCCTTTTTAGCTAATGCTCTGATACTGTCCTCTCCAGGGGCGTGTCTCCCTACATCACCACGATAACGTGTCTACGCATTCCCAGGGTGATGTCGGGGGAGGCGTCCCCGGGCATTACAAGGAGCCTCTGGAAGATTGAGAGGTTGTTCCTTCTACTGAATGGGCGGATATAAATCCGCCCACTCAGAAGAAGGAGCTGCGGCTGTGTTTCCCGATGTTGCCATGTTAACACTGCTGCTGGTGAAGGAGCGGAGGGGAGAGCAAGAGAACCCTCCGCTCTTTTGGCTCCGTGGGCCGGATAGAACAGCCAAACGGGCCGGATCCGGCCTGCGGGCCGTAGTTTGCCCACGGCTGCCCTAGGGTCATTTGTGGGGGTTGTATATTCAGTGCCCAAGATAGACTGGTCTCTGCCCTCAAGGTACATCTAATCTGGTCTGGATGGTCAAAAAAGGCTTCCTTGAGACATTTGAGGTGAAATCTGAAGGATGGTAGACACTGCCAGCAAAGATAAGCTGACAAAAGTATTACAGATTGCCAGGCCAAAAGCATGGCAAATTTGAGAAACTAAGCAGTTGAGTATGACTAGAACATGGAATGGAGGGGGCTGTAGCAATGAGCTGAATCTGAAAGGGTCTGCCGAGGCTAGCGTGAGAGTCCTATGCAGTCCTGGGTGGACTTTTCCAGCCATGTAAAGCTGGTGGTGGTGTTTGGGAAGAAAAAAACTAGCAGAAAGTCCCATGGATCATAGGGTCACCCAGTAGATTAAGGGTAGCTTAACATTTTAGACCCGAGAAGCAGGTACAGGAGGCATAATTGACAATTTTCCCAGTTTTTCTTACCATGATAGACTGGTTGTGTTGCCTTAACACTCCTAAATTTTTATTGGCTTACAGACTTAACTCTTATTTGTTAAATACCCATCAGTGGTTGACCTAAGCTCACAGAGCAGTCACTGGAACATTGCCAACCATGTGACAAAGCCAAGAAGATAGTATGGAAAAGGCACTGGCTTTTGTTTTGTTTTTTGTTAATCCTCACTGAGGATATTTTTCCCATTGATTGTTAGAGTAGAAGGAAGGGAGGGGAACAGAAAGAGAGAGATACATCGATTGATTGCCTCCTACACATGCCTCTATTGGTTTGAGCCTGCAACCCAGATACATGCCGTTGACCAGGAATCCAATCCATGACCCTTGTGCTCTAACCATTTTACAAGTCAGTGCAGGGCACTGGCTTTTAAAACCTGAAATTGACACACGACTTCTGTTTACATTTTATTGGCCCTAGAAAGTCACAGGGCTAACTTCACCTGGACAGGGAACTGCTATCCTACCTTTTGCCCAAGAAAGAGTCAAAATATTTGTGAATAGTTGTAATGATTATCACAGGCCACTTTTTTTTTACCCTTAATATGTCTGGCGTGGGGTTAACTACTCTGTTTTATTTTTAAAAATTAAGTCTTTTAATATGCACACCACAGGTCACCCTTTCAATTATTAAATATTTAAGTTTTCCTTTCCTCAAGAAAATATATTTACCTTGGGAGACAACCTCAGAGTCCCAGCTGGTCAAGCACTGAGCTAAAATTCTAAAATATTGGTTATCTGCACTCTACACAGCCAGTACACAGTGGTGAAATAGGGACAGGAACACTACAGGAAACACTTTCATTCAGAAAGGGAAGAATAAAGTCACTGGTCTAACAATTATGAAATGTCATTGGGGCAACTGAGGGCCCTTACCCTAAGAGAGGGAAGTAATCTTTGTAAGGCTGATAGGGAGGGGCTCTCCAATCCATTGTTTTTCATGACCCTTCACCCCATCCCTGATTTGCTGATGCAGTTACCTTTTATTTCTGCTTTCAAACTGGCGCTTTTTTTTTTTAACCTTGACAAATGCAACCAATAGTAACCATGGTACTAAGATTCTATTTTCTAAGCTTTTCACTGAGGGCTTCAAACTTAGTACATTTCCTGCCTTCTAAGTTATCACAAGTGACAGTTTTAACAGAAATATTAGCATCCTTCCAGGCTCCAACTTCAGTTCCCCCAGGCTCTTTCCTGTCTGAGTAACAACTTGTGTTTTGATTCTTGACTCCTTTTCTCAATTCCTTTATATCCAATCTGTAGATCTGCCAATGAATTCCATCAATTCTGTCACTATTAGATTTTTTTAATTTTGTTACACACAAAGCGTTTTGCCTGTAAGTGCAGTCAGTCCTCCTAACACATCTTTGAGATATTTCACAGATGAAGAAACAAAGGCATAGAAAAGTGAAGCAACTTGCTCAAGGCACAAAACTATTAAATGGCAGAACTGGGATTCAAATTCCTAGTTCATGTACTTAAACCAACTATACACTGACCTGAACCAGTCCCTGGAATTTTTTTTATTTTTTTATTTTTATTTTTTGGTTTGGACTGCCATGATGAATACCTATACTTCCTGAATACACTCTTATCAGTGCACCAGCAGGCAGTTCAATATTTCTTTTAAAAAATATATTTTTTTCTTGACTTCAGAAAGGAAGAGAAAAGGAGGGAGAGTGAGAAACATCAATGATGAGACAGAATTATCAGATCGGCTGCCTTCGTGCATGCTCCCTTCTGGGGATTGAGCCTGCAACCCGGGCATGTGCCCTGACCCCTGACCAGGAATCAAACCATGATCCCCTGGATCATAGGTCGATGCTCAACCATTGAACAACACCGGCCAGGCAACCTTAGAAGGTTTTTTTTCAGAAGTTTTTTTTTTTTTTTTTTTTTCAGGTCTTAGCATGCTATCTAGGCCAACTGCCCAACTATTTCTAAACATCTTGAATGCTTGTCATGCAGAGTTAAAGGTAATGTGCCCCTAATCCCTGACCCTGTCATACTCCCAGTATTACCGGAAAGAGGACCTGGCACTGAACCGGTCTGCCTAGGGTCAGCCGGTAGTGTGTGGGTTCTTGACTTTGTGCAGGAAAAATTTCATAACATGAGTCCAGGTGAATTTTAGAGGACATTTATTAAAGCTGGGTACAGTGAAACAAGAAAGGGCTGGGGAAATAAGCCTAGGTTAGTCTGCTTTGGCTCACTAAGAAGTCAGAGAAAAGGGGTACTGGTTCAGGGGGGTTTTCTGGGACAAACAGCTGCTGTCCATTGTTGCCCTGGTTACAAGCCTCCTGGGGTCCTGTACAGTTTAGGAGATGCATGCCTGTGGGGGAAGAAAGGCATGGGGGTGTGGGCGTGCTCCTGGGAAGGAGAGCACACTAGACCTTCATTTTGAGGGGTTTTATTTATATTTATTTTTAAATCCTCAGCAGAGGATATTTTTCCATTGATTTTTATTTTTAGGTATATTTTTTATGATTCAGAGAGGAAGGGAAAGGGAGAGAAAGAGAGAAACATCAATGATAAGAGAGAATCATTGACGGGCTGCCTCCTGAGCCCACAACCCGGGCATGTGCCCTTGACTGGAATCGAACCTGGGACCCTTCAGTCTGCAGTCCAATGCTCTATCCACTAAGCAAAACCAGTTAGGGCTTTCCATTGATTTTTAGAGTAAAGGGAGGGAGGAGGGCGGGTGAGAAAAAAACATCAATATGAAAGAGACACATTGATTGGTTGTCTCCCACAGGTACCCCAACTGATTTGGGATTGAGCCTGCAACTGAGGTACATGCCCTTAATCAGGAATCAAAACTGAAATCCTTCAGTCTGCGGGCTGACACTTTAACCACTGAACCAAACCAATTAGGGCTATTTTGGCTGGGCATTTAGGAGAGATTTTAGGGGATGATCTCAATACAATATTCATCAACTTTATGCTGATGTGCCAAAATGAAATTTATTCCCTTAACTTCATCTGTTCTTGGATGTGGTTGGCAAATGGCATTAATTGGATTTCTTCTGTCTCCCTGAGTAGGGTGATTTAAACTATTTACCCTATGGTTGGGAAGGAGAAGTGCAAACCATTTACTCTTTATTTACTTACTAGAGCCTGATGCACAAAATTCATGCAAGAGTAGGCCTGCCTTCCCCCAGCTGCCAGCACCAGCTTCCCTCTGGCACCCAGGAAGGGCTTCACTCGCAGCTCCAGCTTTGTCAGGGAGAATGTCCGGTCTAATTAGCATATTATGCTTTTATTATTATAACCAGTAGCCCTGCGCACGAATCCGTGCACCAGTAGCTCGCCAGTAGCTCACTGCTGCCCTCCAGTAGCTCTCCGCCTGCTGCCCCGTCCTCCTGTAGCTCCCCCCTGCCCCTCCCTCATAGCTTGCTGCCCTGCCCCTGCCTGTAGGTCTCCGCCACCCGCTGGTAGCTCGCTGCTCCAACCTCCTGCTGATCCGTGATCTGGTCTTTATGCGGTTGGTTGTTACGCTTCAAGGCATATTACATCTTTATTATATAGGATTATTTTTTTATTAAATTTTAATTGATTTCAGAGAGGGAAGGAGAGGGAGAGGCGAGAGAGATAGAAACATCAATGATGAGAGAGAATCATTGATCACCTGCCTCCTGCATGCCCCACACGAGGGATCCAGCCTGAAACCCTGGCCATGTGCCCTGACTGGGAATCAAACCATGACCTCCTGGTTCATAGGTTGACCCTCAACCACTGAGTTACGCCGGCTGGGCCATTTACTCTGAAGTGTCCCTGGTTTAGAGAATATTGTATTTATTAGATGGCTGCAAAATGCTTAGCATCTAGATTTTCTAGATGGCTGCAAATTGCTGTTTATCTGTCTCAGTTTCCTTATTCCACTAGTCCTGGCTTACTGGCCTATCTCACCATTATTAGGTATTATTTGTAAGTTTTTATCTTTCTCCCTTTTAGATATAGACAGTTTCTTTTATTTCTGTTTTTACAGAAAAAAGGGGTCATACTAGACAATTTTGCACCTGGATTTTTTCTCAGCACTCTTTCCACATCAGCATATAGGGATATGCTTTGTGGACGAAAGGGGCCACATGCTAAACTGGCAAGCTCAGAGAAGACCTGCATAGCAGTCTTGCAAACTCAAAGACCTAAAGGAACCACAAAGGATGGCCTGAAATTAAACTTGAACTAAAAGCAGTTATGGTGGGTAGTTATGTCCTAGGCAGGTATCTTCACTGACAAGGTCAACCTTTTACCTTAATTGACCCTATCTGTGTTTTTGCATCTATGATAACATATCCTTGAAATGTCTGGGTAACTTGTAACTTCCCTTTTTCCAAACCCCTTGGGGCACAACTTAATGTGCCTGGGCATCAGGCATTGTGATTGTTATCACTGTTATTGTTATCATGTTGACTGTTAATTATCCTGTATGTGTCTATCATTTTACTCTTTATCCAATCCCAGAGGTTTCCCAGCTTTGCTTTCTCCTGCCTCTCTATCACCAATGGATTTCATGTAACCCACCTATGTCCCCTCCTTTGATAGCAATGTATAAAAATAGATGAAAAACTGCCATTCTCTGCAGCATTATCCCAATCCATTGAGATTCTGCTTCCTGGCAGTTGTCAAGTTTGGCTCACATAAACTCACAAAAATTGTTTTTTAAAAATATATATTTTATTGATTTTTTACAGAGAGGGAGGGAGAGGGAGAGTTAGAAACATCGATGAGAGAGAAACATCGATCAGCTGCATTCTGCACGCTCCCCACTGGGGATGTGCCCGCAACCAAGGTACCTGACCTTGACCGGAATTGAACCTGGGACCTTTGAGTCCACAGGCCGACGCTCTATCCACTGAGCCAAACTGGTTAGGGCACAAAAATCCTTTAGAGGCTTAAATGTTTTTATGTTAACAACTTCATTTTTAAAACATATCCTGTTATATATCGGATTTTAGTTTTAGTTGTTTTGGCATACAGTGCTGCAATGGACATCCTTCACCATGTTTGTTTTAATTCAGTAGTGGCTACAAATTTTGATAAAGCCCTCCAAGTTACACTCCTATAAGCCAGTTTGAGAATCCTATATAATAAAAGAGTAATATGTAAATTAAGCATCACTCTGCTACACCCACAAGCCACGCCTACCAGCCAATCAGGAGGGAATATGCAAATAAACTCAACCAAGATGGCTACAGCCACAGAGAGCAGGAGGGAGGCTTGGGTTTCCCCAGCAATGGAGGAAGCCAATCTTTCCGCACACTCTGGTTGGCCCAGGCCTCCACTTAAGGCTACAAAGTTTCAATTATAGAAGATACATAAATCCCAATAGAAATGGCTGCCTCCACAGAGCGAGCAGAAGGATTGGCTCCGCTCCAGGCTACAAAGTTTCAATTGTAGAAGATAAATCCCAGCTCCCAGGGCCTCCGCTTGGGTCGCCAGGGGGCGTGGCCGACCTGCAAACCATCACAGGCCCCTCGCCCAGGCTGCCCCATGCCCCAAGGGAACCCCCACCCTGATCCGGGACACCCTTCAGGGCAAACCAGCTGGCCCCCACCCATGCACCAGGCCTCTATCCTATCTAATAAAAGAGTAATATGCAGATTGACCATCACTCCAACACACAAGATGGCTGTCCCCATGTAGTCAAAGATCCTGCTCCCATGTGGACACAAGATGGCCACCACAAGATGGCCAGCAGGGGAGGGCAGTTGGGAGGGACCAGGCCTGCAAGGGAGGGCAGTTGGGGGCGATCAAGCCTGCAGGGGAGGGCAGTTAGGGGTGACCAGGCCGGCAGAGGAGGGAAGTTGGGGGCAAACAGGCTGGCAGGGGAGCAGTTAGACATCAATCAGGCTGGCAGGGGACTGGTTAGGGGGTGATCAGGCTGGCAGGCAGAAGCGGTTAGGGGCAATCAGGAAGTCAGGCAGGCGAGAAGTTGGGAGCCAGCAGTCGTGGGTTGTGAGAGGGATGTCCGACTGCCCGTTTGGATCGGGCCTAAACGGGCAGTCGGACATCCCTCAAGGGGTCCCAGATTGGAGAGGGTGCAGGCTGGGCTGAGGGACACCTCCCCCCACACACACACGAATTTCGTGCACCCGGCCTCTAGTTTAGTATAAAAAACAATGCAAAAGAAAGAACTTGGGTTCTGCCACCTAGGACCACAAGATCTCTTTAACTTTTCTGGGCTTTCTTTTTTCACCTGTAAAGTGAAGTATAAGCTTTCCTCTCTGAGTGGTCGTGAGAGTCGCTTCCCTAAAGGCCTGCCTCCAGAAGAGACCTGGTAGCCTTTTAGTTTTAGCGTGCCTCGGGGCACCGGCCAAAAGCTCAGCATGTACAAGTTTGAGAAGCTTCTCACTCGACTTGTAGATGGAGAAACGGAGGCACAAAGAGCACCAGAGGTTTGGTCTACTCTAGACCACACAGTGTTGGCGGCAAAGCTAGCGCTGGCTCAAGTCTGAGCTGCAGCCAGCGACCTCCGGTGGGGCCCGGGACTGGGGTGCAGGCGAGAGGGGGACTGTTGGGAGAGGAACTGCTCACATCTGGATGTGGTCAGCCCGGAGGCCGGACTAGCTTCTCCCTCTTCTACCTATTCCTCTCCATCAACTCCCCCTTTCCGGGTGCCCCCCCACGACCCCCCCCCCCCCCCCACACACACACATACACACACTTGAGCACATTCCTCACTCGCTTTGATTCCACCTCAGCCCCTGAGCAGCTGGGTGGGGAAGGAGTTATTCCTGGAAACTAGAGGCAGCTATAGCCGGCGTCAGTCTCGGCCCCTACGGGAGGTGGGAGGGCGCTCGCGGGCCGTGGGGCTCCGGGACCCCGCATCCTCCCTCCCTGCCGGACCGCAGACTGTGCACCCTCGGAACTCGCTTTTTGCTCCCATTGAATGGGAATCGGACGCGCGTGTAGATAGCAGATGGGGATTGTATAACCATGTCACATGTATGTGTTGCGTAGAGTATACATCCTTGTTTAGACGTGTGAAACGTGATGTGGGGGTTCACGGAATAGGAGTCTCCTCATCCCAGCCCTTCCAGATGGTACTGCCAGGCCTCCAGCCTGTCACAGCCGCTAATCCGGAGTTTGCGCGTGCGCGACTCTACCTTAGGCTCCTCCCCTGCTATGGAACCCCGCCCTCGCCACACTTTACGGCCTCGCACGCCACTTTTACTGCAGACGCTGCCGCTGTTGCCGCTGCCCCTACTACCGCGGCTGCTGCTGGTGAAGTGAGGTGAGGTGAGGTGAGGTGTGGTGTTGGGCCGGTGTCGCCGGCGACCGGGGAGGAGTTGGGGAACAGGACCGCCGAGGGACGGCAGGGACGACGGTTTAGCTGCTGCTTTGTCCTCAGCTCCGGTCCCGTCTGCGCTGCCGCAGGGAGGCCGCCCCGGCCCGGCGAGCCGAACCAATGCTGGATCTGGAGGTGGTGCCTGAGCGCTCTCTGGGGAACGAGCAATGGGAATTCACGCTGGGTAAGTACGGGGTCCTCCCTCAGGACCCTATTCTCTGGTTCTTATCTCCCTCCGGGCCCTTCCCGCCTCTGGTCTCTACCCCTTACTCCCTAGTGCCCGCGGCTTGTCGCCTCTTCAGTCCTATTGGCTTTTGGGGCTCCAGGCACTAGATATCCGCTCTAACCGGCCCGACCCGCCCGTCTATGGCTCAGCTGGGCCCAGACGCCCTCGCTTCAGGCCTTAGCCGGGCCCCTCCCGGGACTGTGGTACAGTAGTAATAATAATAACAATGACCGACACGCCCCAAACACTGAAGACTAGCTCTGCTTTGTGGTGCGTTATTATCGCTAGTCGGCCTTCTTGGGGTCTAAGGGTCGGTACTAGTGTTATTCCTAGTCGCCACTTACTGATGAAATAGTTGAGAAGTGACTGACACTCCTAAACGCCACAACAGGGTGTCTCCCTTTGCTTTTCTGGTCTGTGAGTTGCCTCTTCGAAAGGGGAAACCTAGGCCCCTCTGCCCCATCCCTTAATCTGGTGTTGGGAATCTGGTCAAAGGAGTTGGTTGAGGAGAGTCTGTGTGTTAAAGGAACTTCTGACTTGTTTCCTTCTCGTTTTTAAATGTGGTCGATGTGGCGAGGTAATCCTAAACCCAGACCTTAGCTGAGAATGTAATAGGAGTTCAGGAAAAGTAACATTTAGTTTGTAGAACATTCAATCTGGTCGTTTTTGGGGTGTTTTTTTTTTTTTTTTTTTGGCCCAGTTTTCCTCATCCCCAATGCCACTACCTTTATGTGTACAAATATTTGCATTCAGTAACCCCAGTGTGTGTTTACTTTGATGTTCCAGCACTAGGAAAAGGGGGAGGGGAGCAGGTGTTGGTGCTGTTTGTTTGTGCAGGCCTGAACTTTTGTCACACTAATTTGAGCCACTGGACTGAGTCAGCTGTTCTGTTGGGCTATAACTTATCCTTGAATCTGGAAGACTCACATCTATGGAGATAGGGTGCATGAGAAACTGGTAGGGCCCTGCTGGTGCTCAGTTGAACTATAAACCTCCTCTGGATTGTAGGAGCCAGTTTTATTGAGAGGTCCTAGTCAACTACTCTCATAACTAACACCACTCTTACAGAGTTCTTCCCAAAATTTCAGCGGGTATGAAACACCCCAGCCTCTTGTGGAGCAACAAGAGCCTGATTTGGGGAGGCTAGACACATTCATCATGCTGGTGCAGTTTGGCTTCTAGTTAGGGAATAACCTTTCCATCCGCAGCTTCTGCTCACACCAGAATTTAACAGGACAGAGCGAGAACCACAACCATAGCTTCAAATTGAGCTTGATGTTACGACTAAGTTGTGGATCTCTGTGGTATAGAGTCTTCTTGGGCAAAAGTAGTGATTAGGATGTTAGTTGAGACCAGGATTTTGAAAAAACTAGGTGGAAGAGCAAGACTTCTTTTGTCAACTGTTGTTTTGATACCGTAACTCCCACTTTTTTAAAAAAGTATATTTTTATTGATTTCAGAGAGGAAGCGAGAGGGAGAAAGAGATAGAAACATCGATGATGAGACAGAATTGATCTGCTGCTTCCTGCACACCCCCTACTAGGGACCAAGCCTGCAACTCTGGCTTGTGTCCTTGACCAGAATCGAACCCAGGACCTTTCAGTCTGCAGGCTGACGCTCTATCCACTGAGCCAAACTGGCTAGGGCCCACTTCTAACTTTTTCCAGTTTTCAGGAGTCCAGGGTTTGGGCTATTTTTTCAAACTGTCTAAATAGCAACCAAAAACAGTGAAAAGAGCATACAGTGGGTCTAGAATTGAACTTTGGGGAAATGCTCATAAAGGGGGCCTGAGCCTTGATGTTTTCTTTGTGAGTCTTAAAAGTCACTTTAAAATCCTGTCTGCCTAAGAGATGGTGGTCATTTAACTTCTCCAGACTAAAATAAAAGTTAGTCCTCTCCCCAGCCCTCACACATCAAAACTGCAATTGGGGCTGAATTACATTCCTAGACTAGAGAACCAGGCAGTGCTTAATTCAAGTCACCACAACCTTGAAAGGTAATCTCCATTTGACAGCTGAGGCTCAGAAAGGTAGAGATGATAAAAAGTAGGGGACAGGGATTTTTTGCTTCCACTGCTCTACCCTTTTGAGGATAGGCTCAATTTTGTTTCTATGTTTCTTTTTGGAATCTGTGCTAGTGCAAACGTATCTAGACCTTGTCATTATCTGCCTGGCATCATAATGGGGAGCTGCATCCAACTTCTTGGTTGCTTTCCTGGCCTTTGTTTGATGTTGGGAGATGAGAGAAATGCCAACAACACAGGAACAGGAAAACCTAGGCCAAGAGGAATCTCTGAGAATGCCACTGGTGGCTTGATCAGTGGTGGAGTAAAGGCAGTGCAAATTTGAGATGCTTTCAATGACATTTGCAGAATGCATTGGTGTGGAGGCATGACTGAATTTGTTTTTTAAATTTGTGTTGAAGCCCTGGCCAAGTAGCTCAGTTGGTTAGAGTGTCATCCCTATAAGCCAAAATTGCTGGCTGGGTCTCTGGTTAGGGCACATAAATAAGTGGAACAACAAATCAATGTCAATGTGTGTGTCTTTCTCTCTCTCTCTTTTTCTCTCCCTCTCTTTCTGTCTCTCTCTCTCTCTCTCTCCCTCTCTCTCTTTTCTCCTTCATTCCTCTCAAATCAATAATTTAAATTGTTTAAATAAATAAATAAGTGTTGAAAATGCCCAAAGTGGGTAGATTTAAAGGGTCACTAGAGAATAGCCTTCTCTGAGATTATCTTGTTGCAGAGGGACTGAATGCTCACTTTGTTGAAGGCAGCATGTACCTCTGGACTCTGCTTACGAACATTGAAAATTGAATAAGAAATGGTCATATGCTCTGAACAGCTTAGTCTAGTGGGAAGGAAAGATTACAGAAATAGTATGTTTTATTGTAATGGGGTAGAAGTTGTATAGGGTGCTATGGAAGGAGAGAAGACACTTGATCTGCGGAGTTCAGGGGGAAGGCTTCCTGTCAAAAACCTACAGGAGCCCGGCCAGTGTGGCTCATTGGTTGAGTATTGACATAGGAACCAGGAGGTCACAGTTCAATTCCCGGTCAGGGCACATACCCGGGTTGCAGGCTCGATCCCCAGTGTGGGCGATCAGGAGGCAGCCGATTAATGATTCTGTCTTATCATTGATGTTGCTCTCTCTCTCCCTCTCCCTTCCTCTCTGAAATCAATAAAAACATATTAAAAAACAAACAAACATTACAGGAGCCAGTACTATTCCTGGAGCAGCTAACATCAGTAGGACCCTATCAGAAGGCTACTGATAGATTTCTTTTTTTTTTTTTTAATATATTTTATTGATTTTTTACAGAGAGGAAAGGAGAGGGATAGAAAGTTAGAAACATCGATGAGAGAGAAACAATCGATTGGCTGCCTCCTGCACACTCCCCACTGGGGATGTGCCCGCAACCAAGGTACATGGCCTTGACTGGAATCGAACCCAGGACCCTTGAGTCCGCAGACCGACGCTCTATCCACTGAGCCAAACTGGTCAGGGCAGATTTCTTATCCAAACTGTCCATAAATCTTCCAACCAAGTTAAAACAAAAACAATGGGCCCCACCCATGTGTTTCAGTGGTTGAGCATCAACCTATGAACCAGGAGGTGTCACAGTTCGATTCTGGTCAGGGTACATACCAGGGTTGTGGGCTCTATCCCCAGTAGGGGGTGTACAGGAGGCAGTCAATCAATGATTCTCTCTCACCATTGATATTTCTATCTCTCCCTTCCTCTCTAAAGTCAATAAAAATATGTTAAAAAAAAAAAAAACACAATGGGAAAGGTAGATGGTATGTAAGGAACCATAAGCAATTGGATATTATAATTAGAGCACGATGTACTGCTGGAAGAAGAAAATAGGTTCCCTAGATTCCCAATTCTCTTTGGTAGTAGCTGCCTGGGACACTATCAAGGAGTCTCTGGGTTCGCTGGAAAAGAGGATACCTGGAGTAAAGTGTGTTATGGGATGGGTTTAGGAAGAAAGTTTAGAGACTAGATTTTGAAAGATGGAGAAGGATGAGGAATCTAGAGGTTCTGGTTTGAATGACTGGGTAGATGTAGAGGTCAGAATACAGAAGAGAAGCCAGATTTCAGAGAGTTGAATAACACGCATACTGTCCTTGCACTCATAAAGCTATGTCTTTGTTTTTGGATTGTCTGGGACTTTGTTTTAAATTGCCTCTGTGTGTGTATATCTTCTTGTTTGAAATATAATGTGTCTTTTTGTTTGAAAACATACTTTTTGGTGTTCCCTGTGAGTCCCTGGAACTTTTGAGAGGCCATTGGGATTGGGATTTTTTAACGGGAGCATATATAAGTATTTATAATGGGCCATCAGTTCACAAATCAAGTGTTAAGATTTAGAAGATATTTGTGAGTAGATAAATAAAGATCCAGTAAAAATCCTTAGTAAATAAGTTGATTCTGATAGGTGTGTGATTTTTAACTCTTAATGAGCCCCTACAAGTCATGTGTTTCTGCAGACTCTCATTTGAGAAATGAGACAGATGCCACAGAGGAAGAGAGGAAGGAACTTTCCTAGGATATACGTAGTCCATGGCACAGTGAGAATCAGGCCTCAGTCTCCAGAGTTATGCAGTCAGTGCTTTCTCACTCTTGGTTCATGCTGACTTTGCCTTCTCAAAGAAAGCCCTTTGCTTGGGATCAGCACAAAAGTCCCCATTTATGTATTAACTCCCTTCCTTTATGCAATTCAACTATTCCCTTAGTGCTTGCTGCTAACTTTATTTTAGCTCTTACTGCTTATTGAACTTTGAACTTAGTCTTATTTCTGTAAACCTTAGTGACACTGACCCCAGACTTTACTGCAGGCACCAATACCTAGCACAGTGGTAGATGTTAGTAAATGGACAACCCAAGTAACCCACACAGGTGTCCTTGCTTTATTTCAGGAATGCCTCTGGCTCAGGCAGTAGCTATTCTTCAGAAGCACTGTCGCATCATCAAAAATGTCCAGGTTCTCTACAGTGAACAGGTGAGTAGTACTGATTTGTTTACTGAAATAGCATCCCTAATCAGTGAGTCATCCCCAGAGTTTGGTGATTTGGGAGGGGCTGACTCACAGGGATTGTTGGGTCAGTGTATCCGAATAGGAGACTCTTTAGCGCTAGTCAGTTACCAGGCACTTTTTTTTTTTTTTTTTTTTTAATTCTAAAACTTTTGGTCTTGATAACCTGGTGCTGCCAGGTTTTGAGGAGCAGCAATAACTGAACGTGTGTGTGTGTGTGTGTGTGTGTGTGTGTGTGTGTGTGTGTGTCCATCCATCCCTGAAACAGGGACTTTTCAGTGAGAGGTCACCTCAGACTATGTGGTCTTCTAGGGTACTTGCTTTCCATTTATTATTTCTTGTCCAATTTATTGTAGTCTCTATTAAATGTTGGTCAATTTTGCCAGGAATTAACCCCTATAGTATAATGTTGCATGTACCTACAAAGACCTTTTGAGCCCAGCTGGCATGGCTCAGTGGTTGAGCCTCGTCCTATGAACCAGGAAGTCACAGTTCCATTCCCGGTCAGGGCACATGCATGGGTTGTGGGCTTAATCCCCAGTGTGGTATGTGCAGGAGGTAGCCGATCACTGATTCTTTCTTATCATTGACTAGAGGCCCGGTTCATGAAATTTGTGCACTCGGTGGTAGCGGGGGAGTCCCTCAGCCCGGCTTGCACCCTCTCACAGTCCAGGCACCCTCTCACAGTCCGGGAGCCCTCGGGGGATGTCCCACTGATGGCTTAGCCTCGAGGGGAGTGGGCCTAAGCCTGCAGTCGGACATCCTTAGTGCTGCCTTGGAGGCGGGAGAGGCTCCTGCCACTGCCGCTGCGCTTGCTAGCCATGAGCCCGGCTTCTGGCTGAGCGATGCTCCCCCTATGGGAGCACACTGACCACCAGGGGGCAGCTCCTGTGTTGAGCGTCTGCCTCCTGGTGGTCAGTGCACATCATAACGGTCCTTCTGCCGTTCAGTTGAGTTGCATATTAGCCTTTTATTATATAGGATAGGATTATATAGGATGTTTCTATCTCTCTCCATCTCACTTCCTCTCTAAAATCACTAAAAATATTTTTTTAAAAAAACAAACAAAACTACTTTTTTAGTTTCCAGTAAGAGTATACTTTAGGTTAGCACCAGAGAAGAATTTTCTGAACATCAGAATTTTAAAAATAATATTTGATTTTTTAAGTATGTAAAGTTACAAGCTATTTTTCATAGGCCTTTAGAAATAGGATTTTTCCATCTCTCTAAAAATGCAATTTCCCTTCCACTGACTTTTTTGAAATCTATGATTCTTCTATGACAGACCATGTGCAGCAACCTTTGTGGTGCTGTATGTGTCACAAACCTCAGGGAATAGTTTTGCTCCTATACAGGCTACAGGCTGTCCTAAAGTGGCTTTTCTGAGGCTGTTTAAGTACCAATTTGATTATTTTAGTTGCATTTTTTTCCAATTAGTTTCAGATCCTAAAGCAAGTGACAGATTATTTTTGGCATGAAGGATTAGATGTGGGTACGATTTCTGTGAGGTTTCTCAGTTTCACTTTAGTGTCAAAGATAAGCCTGTCACCTATACTGAGAAATTATGTTCATACTGTCTGTACCCCTCTGCATCTTCAAGCAAGTGCTTGGATATTCTTGTGGTACTTACCACAGAACAAGGGACTCGTAGGAGTGGGCAGAGGCTCTTTGAACCACAGAGTCAAAGTGACCTGTCATTTATAAAGTGAAGAATAGTAGCTTTTCTTCTTTGTTCCAGGTCATTCATAACCTAATCTGACTTTCAGTGTTAGACTATGAAGTAGTAGGCATCAAAATGGGAAGCAGCTTAAGAAAATTGGCTTGCCTTAGCTGGTTTGGCTCAGTGGATACGGCGTCAGCCTGGAGACTGAAGGGTCCCAGGTTCGATTCTGGTCAAGGGCACATGCCCGGGTTGCCAGCTTGGTCCCCAGTGTGGGGCGTGCAGGAGGCAGCTGATCAATGATTCTCTCTCATCATTGATATTTCTATCTTTCTCTCTCTCTCTTACCTCTTCCTCTCAGAAATCAATAAAAATATATTTGGGGGGGGGGAGAAAATTGGCTTACTTCTTGAACTTATATGTAATTTGCAGATTTAGTTTAATCAGATTTGGGCACCCCAAGATTAGATGCATTTGAAAATAGGCTTTCTTTCTTTTTATTTAAATATTTCTTTATTATTTCAGAGAGGAAGGGAGAGAGAGAAAAAAACATCGATTGGCTGCATCCTGCATGCCTCCCACTGGGGATCAAGCCCGCAACCTAGACCTAGGCATATGCCCTGACTGGGAATCGAACCATGACCCTCTGATTCATAGGTCGAGGCTCAACCACTGAGCCACAATGGCCGGGTGTGTTTTATTTCTTATATCACTAACTTTATTGTCAGTCCATTTTTGGAGTACAAATAGTAGTTTTAGCATTAAACTAATTTTCCCCAATATCGTCCTACCAACTAGAATCAGTTAAAAAACATGGATTTAATAATTAGTCTGGTTTTCCTTCTGTGAAGTGGATATAGTTTCCTTATGATGGAATAATCTTTTGATGAGGATCAAGAGGAGTGGTCTCTCAGAGCTCTGATATAGTACTTCTTACATGTGGTCCTTGCCTCTTCTGCCCTCCTTCTATTCCTTTCCCACTTGTGTCCTTGCTTCCCATTAAGTGCAGAGAATAGTTTGACCTATTAAACCTTTCAGAACTACCTTGTCTCCAGCAAATCACACCTTGGAAAAAAATTTTTTTAATATATTTTATTGATTTTTTTTTTTTTTTTTTTTTTTTTTTTTACAGAGAGGAAGGGAGAGGGATAGAGAGTCAGAAATATCGATGAGAGAGAAACATCGATCAGCTGCCTCCTGCACACCTCCCACTGGGGATGTGCCCGCAACCAAGGCACACGCCCTTGACCAGAATCAAACCCGGGACCCTTGAGTCCACAGGCCAACGCTCTATCCACTGAGCCAAACGAGCTAGGGCACACCTTGGAAATTTAATGTGCATATCAAGTAGCCCCATTTTTCTTAGAGGGAGAGGATGTTAACGACTTGCAACAGACAGCTTTACTGAACTGTTTCATATGGAGGACTGCATAGTGTCTGCTTAAGCACCACATAGTATATGTGTTTTTTTGTTCTGGAGATATAAAGTACTAATAAAACATTGTGAAGATGATTTATTTGCTTCCTTTTAAAAATTGCTCAGTTGCACAAACAATTCTTACATATTTATTTATTTATTTATTTTGCTTAGTTATGTCCTGCATTGTAATAATGCCAGGAAGAAAATGATCAGTTCTTGGGAGAGTATAAGAAAATCCAGATCCTCCCAGCATTCTTCCTCTAATCATGGATCTTGAAAGATGCTAAAATGTTGCTTCATTCTGCTTCCCCTATGGGCTGGCCCTCTCAGAAATGGAACTGTGTGTTCTGGGTTCAGAGTAAGATCAGGGTTCATAAGTCCATTATCTTGTCTTGCTTGAGACCTAATGGTTTAGGCATTCATACAGCATTCTTCTAATGTTTGCCAAGCATGATGGTGCCACCATGGCCTGCTACCTTGTAAAGATCAACGGGGTGTAGGGGAGCAGTCTGTGCTAATCACAGAAGGCTCTTGGGAGAGAAATTTTCTACTGAGACCTATACCAGCAGTGGCACAGTCTTTCTCTCTCTGACAGCCACACTTCTGTCATTCACTGCCTACTTTGAGACGCTTTATAAAGAAACTTCTCTAGCCCTGACTGGTTTGGCTCAGTGGATAGAGCATTGGCCTGCGGACTGAAGGGTCCCAGGTTCGATTCTGGTCAAGGGCATGTACCTTGGGTTGCGGACACATCCCCAGTAGGAGATGTGCAGGAGGCAGCTGATAGATATATCTCTCCCATCAATGTTTCTGACTCTATCCCTCTCCCTTGCTGTCTGTAAAAAATCAATAAAATACATTTAAAAAAAATTTTTAAAAAAAGAAACTTCTCTAAATTCTTTTGAGAACTGTGTGCCAATTTCAAGAACGGGCAGAATTTTCGATGGTCCTGTTTTTCTTTTGCTGGCCAATCTGGTTAGGGCTTTGGAGAGTCTTCACATGCTGAGTCATTGAATTGATTGCATTGGCTAGAAGCAGCAGGTGGGGTATACATAAGGAAAGAGTGCAGTGTGGTGTGCTTAGTACTTTCTGACCCACTACCTATGAAACTAGAGCTCAGAGAAGTTCTGAGAGTCACTTAAGGTCACCAGCTCACCTGAACTCAAGACCAGCTTTGTCCACTATTCTGTGCTGTTGCTCTCCTCCCCCCAGGACTCAGAAGGGGCAAATGTAGAAATATGACTCCTTAGATCTTAGACTTGGGCCTTTTAGAAAGAAGCACATGTGATATGAGATGGTGGGGGGAGGGGAGGAAAGAGAAAGAGTGTCATCTCATACATAATCAGATCATAAAATACTTATTTGTCCTGGAATATGGTGTAAAACAGTAAAAAATAAAAAGTATTCCCTGTGGATGGTACAGCCTGGGAGTGAATGGATATAGGTTCAGCCGACATGCATTGAGCATTACCTGCTGAGTTTGGATCCTCATGAGGCTTTTTCATGTGGTCTGCATTCCTCATCAACTGTTCTGTATTTTTGACAGCAGTAAACCCATGCTATAGATTTGTACCCTGGACCCTCAAAGTGGCCTATATACTCACATAATTTTAGCCCTTTTCCCCAAGTATTATCACTCATAACCTGTAATAATACAGGCTTTGGAAAAGAGAGGCTCTTTTCAAGCCAATATTATAAAGTAGCAGCTGTAGGCTGGAAATAGAGCACACTGCATTCATGCAATAGTTTGTTTCTGGCTTCCAAACCTTGTTAGTTGGGGGAGGGAGTCTGCACTTAGATATTCCCTGTGTATTGCATTTATATTGTAATGCTTTCAGCAGGTGCTGGTAAGTAAATTAATTGTTTGGAGTGTGTTTTTTTTATTTTGTAGTCTCCTCTAAGCCATGACCTCATCCTCAACCTGACTCAGGACGGGATCAAACTACTGTTTGATGCTTTCAATCAGAGACTTAAGGTAACTAAAGTTTCATGTCAGGCTGATTAATATGTGCTGTTGTGAGATGTTTCTGAAACTCCTAAGTGGGAGTAAACTTCCTTGGTTCAGAGACCGCCAGGAGGTAGCTTTGCCTGTTTCCCTAAAAAGAGAAACTGGGTCTGGTTGTTGGAAATATTCTGAGAAGGACTCTAGTCCTAGGCTCTGGAGGTGAAAGGGAAAGAGTATTGAGGATTTGGGGAACGTGGTATGGGGAGTGGGCTTTTATATTAAATAGGAAAACGGGAGGAGCTAAGTATATGGCATAGATTCTCCTGAGTCTTTAAAAAGGTACTAAAACTCAGCAATTCTGATCCTAGGTGTCTACCCAAGAAATGAAAACACATCCACAAAATAGAAAAATTTAAAAATTTTGTACAGAAATATTCTTAGCATAAGCAGAAGTGATTCTAACAGCTTTATGCATAATAGACACAAGATGAAAAACAACCCAGTGTTCGTCAGTGGGTGAGTGGGTGAGCAAAGTGAACTATGTTCATGCAGTGAAGTGTAATATGACAAAATGGACAATTTACTCCTGCCTCAACATAGATAGATCTCAAAAACATTATGCAAAAGAATTAAGTGAAATAAAAACGGTCACAAAGGACTGCCTTAAAAAAAAAGGTACTAATGATGAGGCCTAACGGCAGAATAGGACCACAAGATTTTAGTCAGGTTTATATATCTTACTTTACTTCATTCTTCGGTCAAATAACATGACTTAGAAGTTGAAAATTAGAGCAGTTCTTCCTAAAATGCTGAGATTGGGGCTCAGTGAGTTTGAGGAAATGTAAACAAACAACTTGCTGGTGTGCAGGGTTGTCTTAATTAGCGCTCAAGTGCAATTTACTAACACCTGCTTCAGTCCAGGATGTTTTTAATACACTATTTACAAATGCCTGGGCTTTACAGGTTAGTCATGTGACATAAGACTCATGCCCCAGAGTCACAAAGTTGAATGTGGCTCGGGGAAGTAGCATGCCAAAGACATCATCCTGGTTAGGATATGGAGTTGTCTTTCCAAAAGACTTAGATACTTCCTAGTTCTAGACATCCCATCACAGGTGAGCTGCTGAGGAGATAAGATAGAATATGGAAAAAGAATCTTTACATGAAATGAGAATTCCTCATTTATGATGATTTTTCAAAAGCAGGGTTTGATGTGAACATTCTTAGCCCCACATCTTCCTTGCCTCTCCTTGTGGACTTAGTTGTCCTGTCCTCACTGACGTTTCACACTGGGAAAAGGGAGAGGATGGCCTTTGGTGTGGCTTCATCACAAATTAATCTGGAAACACCTTTACAAAGAGTCATTTGCCTTTTACTTGGTAAAGCCACTTTAGGAAACATAACTTAAAAAGGTTATGGGGAGGGTAATGTTGCCAGATACTTATAGCAGGGCTTTTCATAGTAATGAAAAGCTGAAAGTAACCTAAGTGGACAACAAAAGGGGGTGGCTAGACAGCCCATTACAGAATCACAGCATGGTAAAGACAAAATCATGTATAGTGTGTTCATTAAAATACATTTCAGCCCTAACCAGTTTGGCTCAGATAGAGCGTCGGCCTGCGGACTGAAGGGTCCCAGGTTCGATCCCAGTCAAGGGCATGTACCTTGGTTGCGGCACATCCTCAGTAGGGGGTGTGCAGGAGGCAGCTGATCGATGTTTCTAACTCTCTATCCCTCTCCCTTCCTCTCTGTAAAAAATCAGTAAAATATATTTTAAAAATAAAAAATTAAATACATTTCATTTTTTTAAATATATTTTATTGATTTTTTACAGAGAGGAAGGGAGAGGGATAGAGAGCTAGAAACATTGATGAGAGAGAAACATCGATCAGCTGCCTCCTGCACACCTCCCAATGGGGATGTGCCCGCAACCAAGGTACATGCTCTTGACCGGAATCGAACCCGGGACCCTTCAGTCCGCAAGCCGACGCTCTATCCACTGAGCCAAACCGGTTTCGGCTAAATACATTTCATTTTAAGCTGTTAAAAGTGTGTATACATTTTTGGGGAGCACTTGGTACATACTAGGTTCAGGGCTGAGTGCTTCCCATGCATTTCCTAATTTAATCCTAATAAACCTGTGAGGTACTGTTTACCAGTCAGACAGCTGAGGAGAGGATAGTGACTTGCCTGACCAAGTTTTTAACCCTATATTACCAGTGGCTTAAGCTCTGTTGTTGGGTATGGGAAATAAAAGTGATAAAAGCTGAAGAAAACAGTGTAAGTACATTATGCAGAATGTGAGAATGGGAATACATTAGATGGGTAAGGAGGTAAAGTCTTCTGCCTCCCTGTGGTCATTATGAAGAAGGAGGGGCTAGGGACCTGCCTGAGCCTCTGGAAACTGAGGAAGCAGTCAGTCAGGTGCCCTTGCTTGGCATCAGGTCTGATCTGACCCATCTGCCTGCCCTTCCATCCGAGGGCTTTAGAATCCACCTCTCCCTCATGCTGTCTTCTGCAGTTTCCCTGTCTCACTTGCTGCCTATGAGTGAGCTCTGTGGAATGAGGCTTCACCAAGTCACAACCTTTACAGCCACCTGTCTTTTCCTTTCCTATTTTGGCTGCTGGCATGCCTCCTTTTCTCTCTGGTGATATCAAGGACTTTTCCAGCCAGAGGCTAGAAAATCATGGACTTTAGACTTCCTCAGCTGCTTGTTCCTATGGCCCAGCAAGCTCCATAGACTAAAATCTGCTGGTAGAGTCTCCTGGTGACATGAAGGACTCCCAGATGGTCAGCACTCGGGGTTCCTTGCCACAAGTGCCCCCCTGTCATTAACTCTGGTTCACTGGGCAGGCAGGGTTGAATCACCTCCAAGTGTTGGTCTGAGTGCAGCAGGTGGATGACAGTGACATAGGAGGAACATTCTGGAGGCTCACTCCCATAGTAAGTGGTGGGAAGCCCTTGAGATGAGGTTGCCAGCTGTTGTAATCAGAGGCAGAGTGCCTGCCTCTACTATATAATCAGGGCTCTACTATATAACATAGGGCCCTGGCCTCGGTCAAATGGCATACCAATTTGGCAAGATAGACTGCCATTGCCACGCTTCCTGAAGGGGACACTAGGTGTCTTATGAATCATAGCTATTTCCCTTCTCTTCCTTGCATGACCTCTATTGGCATCTCTTTTCATGCTTTTGAGCTACATGTTGCCCTTAGCTAGCTTCATAGCAGGCCCACTCACCTGATATGTTGAGTACTTCCCCTTTGCACACTAATAAGCCAGACCTTAGGGGACTTAACTTAGTGGGACCAGTGGACAGCATACACAAGTAGTGTAGGAAAGGGTTGATTGAAGTGCTGTGATGGCCAGTAGAGGAAGTGATCCTTAGAAGCAGGTAGGATCAAAATAGCCACATTATAGTTAAGAGATGTCTGTCTAAGTTGTAAATTCTGTGTTGTGATCTCTGAAGTTACAGACAAGGTCTAGCCAAAAGTGAATTGCCTATTACAGTGGTTGGCAAACCGCGGCTCTTTGGCCCCTTGAGTGTGGCTCTTCCACAAAATACCACGGCCTGGGCGAGTCTATTTTGAAGAAGTGGCGTTAGAAGAAGTTTAAGTTTAAAAAATTTGGCTCTCAAAAGACATTTCAATCATTGTACTGTTGATATTTGGCTCTGTTGACTAATGAGTTTGCCGACCACTGGCCTATTATGTCTCAGTTTCTGTAACAAAGCCAGATGCTCCTATACCTCATGTCCCTCCCAGAGTCAAACCCAGATTGTCAGGGCAAACAGACATTGAACCAGCTCTGTTTGGGCCTCTAAAATGAGGCCCAATGTCCGGCTGGCTGGCTCAGTGGCTGAGTGTCAACTTATGAACCAGGAGGTCACGGTTCAATTCCCGGTCAGAGCACATGCCCAGGTTGCTGGCTCAGTCCCCATTGTGGGGCGTGCAGGAGGCAGCCAATCAATGATTCTCTCTCATCATTGATGTTTCTATCTCTCTCTCTCTCCCTCTCCCTTCCTCTCTGAAATAAGTAAAAATATATTTTAAAAAGTAAAACGAGGCCCAAGACCTCCCAGCTGGAGAATGGTGGATGGTTCTGCTGGCTGCTAAGCCCTAGACATCATTGTCATAGAGGACTTCATAGTGCTTACTACTTGGTACCAATAGTGGCTGTGTGTTCAATAACTTTTCCTTTGTCTCTGCCCTGAATTCTGGACATTTCCTTTGAGCTTCATTCACCAGGGTTCTGAGGTTCTCCAGGTTTAGCCAGATGCCCTTCATTAAGGATATATCTGAATATTGTCACAGTTGTCCTAAGCTAATGTATTGTGATTTGTTTTCTAGCAGGATAGACCTCCCCCTCCATCTTTTTGTTCTGTAAACACAGTATTTTGAAGCTATCTTTGAAATTGACTTGATTTGGGTTTTTATATGCAGCAAAGTATGGAATAGAAGGAAGGAGGCTCCATATCCAAGGATACAACCTTTTTTAAGAAAAATATGTTTTTATTAATTTTTTTAGAGAGAAAGGAAGGGAGGGTATGTGCCCTGACTGGGAATTGAACCAGCAACCTTTCAGTGCATGGGTGACACTCAACCAACTGACTTACACTGGCCAGGGCTCTGAGGTTACAAACCCATCGATTTGTTTCTGTGGAGCGTTTCACTGTCCTGTAGGGATGGTATGTGCAGTCTTCTCTATGATACGACAGTAGATGAGGTACAAGAACCTTGACCCAGAGCATCCACAAACATCTGTTCAATCCACTGGAAGAGGGGGAAGGAGAGGTTATGCTGTGTGTGGTATGGGTTTTTCCTCCAAATTTAACAATGAGAACTAAAAATACTGTGCAGTGCTTCCAGAGAATTTCAGCTAGTGATAGATTATTTTTTCTTTGCTATTCTGTAAATGTCTTCTTAATCTTCTTCAACAGGTAGCTCCCAGAGCATTAACAACTCTTAAAATTTTTTTTTTTTAGGTGATTGAAGTATATGACTTGACTAAAGTAAAGTTAAAATATTGGTGAGTTTTCTCCCTTGCTGGTATATGTCATAGGCTTGGTACAAGTGGGCTTTATGTACTATACTCATTACTTTAGTAAAGGAATGCCATCCACAGCAGTTCCGGGATTAGAGCCTGGTGCCATGATTTCCTCAGACAGCTTTCAAGTCTACTTGGTTTCCAGGAGAAAAGGAAACCTTACTAAGAACATGCTGTGAATATATGTCAAATTAAAGCAGGACCTCAGCTCAGAGGTGATTATAACTGTTTCTTGGGTCACAGCTGTCCTCTGCACGTTGTCTTTTTGGCACCTCTTTATGCTTTCATGAGCAGTAGAATTGGGACAGTACAGATAGGTCTGACTCCAAAACCTATGCTAAAGAAAATGTCCAAGGGGCCACTATTTGGGGGCCAAAATCTGCGTTATAGGATGATATCTGTATGGTGCACAAATATTTGGCCCCCATTATGGCAAGACGGTATTCTAGCATCTAGAGTGCTCTGTTCAGTAAGCTTCCAAGGTCTGGCTCTCCTGGGCTTGAGTTATAGCTTCATCATTTTATTAATCTCTGTTACCTTGGGCAAGTCACTTGACCTCTTTGAGCTTGTTTCCTCATCAAAGAAATGAAACCAATAATGTGGCTGCTGGATTAGGAAGATTGCATGAGATAATACTAGAAAATAAAGCATATAGCACAGTGCCTGGTTAACAAAGAGGTGTTCTATAATGATACTAATTTTCCAAAAATTTTTCTTAACCTTTAAGCATTCTCCTGAAAGTCATAAATGCCTTATCTTTATGCTCATCATCTGAAATCCTATGCCCCCTGTACTCCCAAGCCCATCTCCCAGGAGGGAATCCATCCCTCCCCCACCCATCTGCCGAGTCACCCAATTAATCTGCCTTTTAGAAAATTAGCTGCCTTGCTTGGCTACACCCTTCTTTTAAGATGTTCATCCCTTTTTAAGAAAGTTCCTTTTTCAAGTCAACTACTAGTAGGCATCCTGGGAAAACACATTAACACTGTATAAACTGAGGCCACTCTTTAAGTTTGGATACCTGGAGCTGAGACTGGATTTATTTCCTTCTGAACAGATGACTTGGGAGGCCCTAGAGGACCAATTCTGTATATAAGCCTCAGGAGAATTGACTTGTCCTGACCTCTTTAATTGTCTCTTATTTTAAAGTTCTTTAATTAAACTTTTATTTTGATGTAATTGTAGACTCACCCACCTATGTTTTAAGAATAACTCTTCTAAAAAAAAAAAAAGAATAACTCTTCTAGCCACCATCTCCAGTGATCTGTGAGCCCAACCAGGGAAGCCTGGTATTAAAAAATACCTTTGTTTTTCAGTGGAGTACATTTTAACTCTCAGGCCATAGCTCCCACCATTGAGCAGATTGACCAGTCTTTCGGTGCAACCCATCCTGGAGGTAAGCCAAGTCCATTTGATTCCTCTGGTTCTCTGGCAGCCCATAGTGATAAATCAGGCAAGTGGTACCATCCTCACCACAACCTCCTGAAGCCGAGTTCCTATAGTATATGGGGGTTGGTACTTGAGTGTAGAGGAAAGCTCCTCCCCCTTGTTTTCAGCCTAGTAGGTCAGTTCAGAAATGAGACACAAGGAAGAGTTGCCAGTCATTACTTCCTGCCAGTCTGGTTTGTGTTTGCAACTTCAACCATGCCATTTCCTTCTCATTCCTGCAGTATACAACTCTGCTGAGCAGCTCTTCCACCTCAACTTCAGAGGACTGTCTTTCTCCTTCCAGTTAGACTCGTGGACAGAAGCTCCCAAGTACGAGGTTAGCCCTTCCTTTCCCTGAGTAGTTGTTGCCCAGTCCCCGGGTGATACAGGTCAGCAGACAGTGCCCTTCAGGCAGACAAGATAGGTATCCTCTAGTTATCTATTGCTTTAGCAAAATGTTTCATTCATCCTTAGGATTATGAAATGATAGCTTTTCCTAAGGCTTAGATTTTATTAAAGGGGGCATTCCTGCATTTCCTCACTGATGAAAGAAAGAGAGGAAAAACAAAGTAAAATTAAAGATGAACTTGCATGGTTGGGGTGAGTTTATTGACCTAGAGCTAGATTTAACTAGTATGTGCTACTTTTATCTGGCCAGTTCATGAAGACCATGAGTGCTGGGGAAATGCCAGAGCCTGAGTCACATGGCCTGCAGTGTGCCCTTAGTAAAACGTTTGTTCTGTGTTTGCAGCCCAATTTTGCCCATGGTCTAGCTTCTCTCCAGATACCCCATGGAGCAACTGTGAAACGAATGTACATCTACAGTGGAAACAGCCTTCAGGATACCAAGTATGTGTCAGGGAGCACAAGCTTCATGCTAAAGCCTGGTAGGTAAGGCAAAGCCTGTGCTTATTCTGTGCCTGCCCCCAGGGCTCCCGTGATGCCCCTGAGCTGTTTCCTGGGCAATGTGTATGCTGAGAGTGTAGACGTTCTTCGAGATGGAACTGGACCCTCAGGTTTACGACTTCGCCTACTTGCTGCAGGTCAGTTACTGGCTTTGGGGTGGTGGATTCCCTCTTGTGTCCATGTTGAGACAGTCTAAAATCCCATGTGCTTAGGGATAGTTGGTAGAAGACAAATGATGTAGATGCTTATGATTAAAGCTTTCATTTGAATTTGTGAAGGGACAAGAGATAGTCTTACCATTAGTGTATCTTAAATAACAGTAGCACTGCTTTCCTCAGCATGAACATAAGCCTTCTGTCAGCATATATAGTTTTGCATTGGTTCCCAAGCTGTTTATTGGAGATGAATGTTGTGAGCTCCAGTGCTGTCTGTTCTCCACCCTTTAAGCCCAGTTCTTAGAGTAGGCTGGCAGGAGGGACTTGTTGAATTGTGGTTTGGCCACACCCTGCTGAGATTTTGCTGGCTTTGAACAACAACAAAAAGAGTTGCTGCCTTCAGTAGTTGGTCTCTCTAGGATCCATGCCTCATTTTGTGGTTTCTCATGCCAGGCCAGTCTCAGGTACATTGGACCTTGGATGGGGCTTAGTTGGACAGGGATCTCTAGTGTGGAGCTTGCCTCCATAAAGATGGCCTGGAAGCCAACATAGAGATTGTACCTTCACAGAACTCCTAGTCTAGGTAGTATTTGTTCATAAATTGGAGTCTTGCATCAGTCTCTGGGCATTGGTTCTTAACTGTTAAGAATCTTGTATGTAGCAGGGTGAAGGCAGGCTAGAAGAAGTTAAGGGGGGGACGGGGACATATGTAATACTTTCAACAATAAAGATTTAAAAAAAATCTCGTACGTAAACTGATCTACTGCCTTGAACAAATTAGGCATTCACAACCTCCAGGTTAGAAATTTCTTAAAATGTGATTTTCTAGCCAAGGCAGAATAACAGCTACTTAAAGGAATGTTGCACCTGAGCTATAGCTTTTGACAGAGTTGAAAGAATTGTGATGCGGCAGCATAGTTGAATGATTTAGGGTCTGTCTTCTCCAGAGGATTGCTGCTTGAAAAAGCAGGATAGTCAAGGGTAGTGCAGTTATCCCAGGTGACAGTAGGAGGAGCCTGTTGGAAGTGGGGGGTGTCTCAGTTAATTCTGACTGCCACCCTGTACAACATACCCCTAGCAGTCACATCTCAGGGCTTGAGTTATTGTCCAATCCAGTACTCATTGAAAGTTTTCTTTGGCAAGTGGGAGGGTAGCTTGTCTCAACGGACCTATTTCTCCCATCTGTTTCCTTATGGCTACAGTGATGCTTCTTTTTGTTGTTGCCTGTTTGTTTGTTTTAGAGAGAGAGAGAGAGATATCAATTTGTTGTTTCACTTATTCATGCATTCTCTGGTTGATTCTTGGCATATGATGGGGACAACACTAACCAACTGAGCTACCCAGCCAGGGCCTACAGTGATACTTTTAACAGGGAAAATCAGTTGAACTGTTTTGGTCCCCGCAATAATTTATAGAAAGATTTACTTTGGAATCAGAAACTGAAAAGCTCCTAAAACTAAAGGTAATTTCACCTGGGTAGGTTTCAGGCAGAAAAAGAAAACTTACCTGTCAAGGGTGCCTTCCCTCTAGCCCCATCTGGGCATCACAAGAATCTGGTACCTGGAGACTTTGGGCAGACAGTCCAGCCTGACAGCATTTTTAGTGGGTTCCAGATTTGCCTAAACGAAGTTTTATTTTGCTATTCAGTGTATATATGCTGTGAATAAAGACTCAGGTTAATTGGAGAACTCAGCACCTAGTATTTCATATTTGGGATCCCTCAAGTCTTCTGTATGTAACAGAAGGATTGTTATCCATGAAGAGTTTTGTCAACTCTAAAACTCCATGCAGAGTAAGGTGATGTTGGTGATTATTATGGTACCAGGAATTGCAGTCCTCCTCAGACTCTTGGTCTTTTTTTTCTTACCCAAAATACTTTGTCTTCCCATCCACAAAATGGGGAAAATTTTACTAATGGTGTATCTATTGCTATTCCCCAACTATGTGTGTGCTTAATTGGAGCCTTTTCTGAAATCTGTATTAGACAAAGTTAGAGTTAAATATTCTTCCCAGAGAAGAAACTTTTGACAAATCAAGATTTTTTTCATTTTCCCACTTTCCTGGTTTTCTCTTGGAGTACTAGTGTGTGTCAGGTGTTTGTGGAATTAGGGAGTGAGTTAATGTGTGCTTCACTCTTGGCTTTTATAGAGTGATCTTTAGGCCCAATCTCTCGTTGGGTGTTACCAATGAGAAGTACCGCCTAGCATTAAGTACCCTTTATCTTGTCAGGACCTGCAAAGTGGCAAGAAATAATAGTACTTTATTACATACTTCATAGCACCTATGCAGCTATTTATTGTCCCTCAGTTGTGTGCTGACCTGATTGGGATCTTTATCACGCCATAAACTCTCCATGTGGGCACCTGTTTTGCTCACCATTGTTTCCTCAATATCTAGCAAAGTATCCCCTAGCCCAGTGGTCGGCAAACTCATTAGTCAACAGAGCCAAATATCAACAGTACAACGATTGAATTTTCTTTTGAGAGTGAAAACCGACTTCTGTGCATGGGCCACGAAGTTTCAATCGCACTGTACGTGCGCACCTGCACGTGGTATTTTGTGGAAGAGCCACACTCAAGGGGCCAAAGAGCCACATGTGGCTTGAGAGCCGCAGTTCGCCAACCACTGCCCTAGCCTTTAATGGTCAATAGTAAATACTTGGTGAGTGAGTGAATGGTGTTTCCAGAGCTTCATGTCATTTTTGTGGAATTGAATGAGTCTCTGGCATTATTTAGATAAGGTAGTGATCTCTAGTAGTATCTCAAGCCCTGGTAACCTGCTTGCATGCAGTTTTGCCTCTCAGAAGACCTGATAATGCAGTGTGCAATCAGTGGCCTCTCTGGAGCCCCCAGGGCCCTGGGCTACAGGGTCTCAGGCCCTACCCTGGAACTGACTATACCTCTCCCTTGTTCTCTGCAGGTTGTGGACCTGGCCTGTTAGCAGATGCCAAGATGCGGGTATTTGAACGTTCAGTGTATTTTGGTGATTCTTGCCAAGATGTTCTTAGCATGCTTGGTTCTCCACACAAAGTCTTCTATAAATCAGAAGATAAGGTAAGGGAAATGTGTTTATAAAGTGAATAGTGGAATAGTGGTCTCTTAATGTTTTTAAATCATTAACTTAATATTGAGTAAATATAAACTTTTTGCTATTTTCTCATAGAACCTGTTCTGTTAAAGCAGATGGAGAAGTAAATTGAAAGCTCTTTTCTGACACTTGTTGGTCAGATTATGCTGCCTTTCCTTGGAAACCAGGGCCCAGTTTATAGTCAACCACAGCTGGCTGGGTTGGTTGGCACCAGCAGCTGGGACTCCTAGACTCTTGCCTACCCAACAGCTTAATGTCAGAGAAAAAAAAAACACAATTTATAGAATCATTTAATCCAAGGTCTGTATTAAGGGGATGGATTTTAATTCATTATTTTTTCTCCAACAGATGAAAATTCATTCTCCTTCCCCCCATAAACAAGTTCCATCCAAGTGCAATGACTACTTTTTTAACTACTTCACTCTTGGAGTGGTAAGTTATGATTCCTTAGAGAAGTGTTTAATTTCTGCAGGCATGGGCAGTGTACCTTGGCACACCTGTGTATACATATACAGCTGAAACTGTGCCTAGCAGCAGGGAACCTAGCCCCAGCTGGCTTTGCCCACTATTGTCACATATGTCAGACTTTCCTGCCACCAAGATTGCTGAGACACTGAGTTCCCTGGTATGTCTTCTCTGATAGAAGCATGCTCCACAGGTGGAGTCTGGGAATCATTCAGGTTAAGATGTTTTGGGAACTGCCCTTTTGTAGAGCATAGGAACCTCTTCTGGAGTCACAAAACTAGAAGATTAAAAAGTCTCAAAAACAGTGGGAGTGTGTTTATGTATTTAAGGATCATCCCAGAGGCATTGTAGCCCTATGCTCTGGACCTCGGGTGCTGATGGTCACCATCAGTGCTGACAGTCCAGCTGGTAGATGGATTTTGTGTGTAAAAAATGATTGTGTAAACACTGCACCAGCAGGATACATCTCAGAAGTCAGGGCTAACCTGGACCTTGGGTCTTCTAACCTCTGAGCTCTCTAGGGCAGGGGTCCTCAAACTTTTTAAACGGGGCCAGTTCACTGTCCCTCAGAGGGCCGGACTATAGTTTTTTAAAAAAACTATGAACAAATTCCTATGCGCACTGCGGGCCCAGGATGAGTCGGCTGCTAAGGCAGTGGCACCTGGCGGTCCGGATAAATGTTCTCGGCGGGCCGCATGTGGCCCGCGGGCTGTAGTTTGAGGACCCCTGCTCTAGGCAGCAAAGAAAGGGTAGATTCCAGAGAAGGAGAAAGGAGAGATTGGGTTTGCCTATGTGGGAAAGACCAAACAGGAGCCAGGAGTCATGGGAGAGCAATGGGATCATCAACTGTTGGGGCTAGGATGGTGCCAGGAGGGCAGGGCACTGTTACAAGCTGAACTTTTTTTGAGTTCTAAAGCCAGTGATGACAGGTAACAGGGAAGATGGAGCAAATGTATTGGCCTCATAGGACTTGGTGTAGCTATTTTTTTTTTTTTTTTTAATTTTTGAAAGGTATTGGAAAAATTAGAGTTGAGGGTGAAGGTACTATATGTATTTTAAAAACTGGATTAAAGTGTCTGTTCAGGTCCTCTGCTCATTTTATTTAAATTTAATAAATCTTTATTGTTCAGATTATTACAATTGTTCCTCTTTTTTCCCTCATAGCTCCCCTCCACCTGGTTCCCACCCCACCCTTTGCCCTTACCCTCCCCCCCCCACTGTCCTTATCCATAGGAGTATGATTTTTGTCCAGTCTCTTCCCGCACCCCCCACACCCCTTTCCTCCGAGAATTGTCAGTCCACTCCCTTTCTATGCCCCTGATTCTATTATATTCACCAGTTTATTCTGTTCATCAGATTTTTTTTATTCACTTGATTTTTAGATTCACTTGTTGATAGATATGTATTTGTTGTTCATAATTTTTATCTTTACCTTTTTCTTCTTCCTCTTCTTAAAGAATACCTTTCAGCATTTCATATAATACTGGTTTGGTGGTGATGAACTCCTTTAGCTTTTTCTTATCTGTGAAGCTCTTTATCTGACCTTCCATTCTGAATGATAACTTTGCTGTGTAGAGTAGTCTTGGTTGTAGGTTCTTGCTATTCATCACTTTGAATATTTCTTGCCACTCCCGTCTGGCCTGCATAGTTTCTGTTGAGAAATCCGCTGACAGTCGTATGGGTGCTCCTTTGTAGGTAACTGTTTTTCTCTTGCTGCTTTTAATATTCTCTCTTTCTTTTGCTCTTGGCATTTTAATTATGATGTGTCTTAGTGTGGTCCTCTTTGGATTCCTTTTGTTTGGGGTTCTGTGCGCTTCCTGAACTTGTAAGTCTATTTCTTTCACCAGGTAGGGAAAGTTTTCTGTCATTATTTCTTCTAATAGGTTTTCAATATTTTGCTCTCTCTCTTCTTCTGGCACCCCAAAAATTCGGATGTTGGTACGCTTAAAGTTGTCCCAGAGGCTCCTTACACTAGCTTCATATTTTTGGATTACTTTTTGTTTTTCTGGTTGGGTGTTTTTTGTTTCCTCATGTTTCAGATCTTTGGTTTGATTCTTGGGGTACGTTGATCTACAGTTGAGTTTCTGTATATTCTTTATTTTAGACAGTGTATGCTTAATTTCTGACTGGTCCTTTTCCATTTTTTTGGCATTCTCATTAAAATCCTTAAAGGTCTCACTAAGTTCCTCAGCGGTTTTTAGAAGATTCTTGAGTAACCTTATAAATGTGGTTCTGAACTCTATGTCGTCCAGTAGTTTGCTTTCCTCCATTTCTTTCATTTGTGACATGTTTCTTTGTCTCCGCATTTTGCTGCTTCCCTGTGTTGATGGAGTGGCTTTGTGTGGTAGGTGACCTATAGGGGCCAGTAGCTCAGCCTCCCCAATAACCTGAGGTGGACGCTCTTGGCACACCCCTTTGTGGGCTGAGTGCAAAGTCTTGGTGTAGTTAAGCCTTGATTGCTGTTGGTACACTGGGAGGAATTGACCTCCAGGCCAATTGGCTGTGAGGACCCGCTGTGTCTATAATGGAAGAACTGCTGCGCTGGAGACATGCTTATGGTGTAGGACTTGTTTCAGTGGGGCTTTGGTGCTCAGTGAGTCTGCCTCTTGAATGTGTCACTTATGGATGTGAGGAGTTGAAATCTGGTGTCTCACACTGACCACTAGGTACACTGGCTTCTGGATCTCCAATGGGGTGCAGGTCAGCTACTGTCTGAGGCTACCCAGCAGGCGCTACAGTAAGAACTACAGTTTTCTCCTCTTTGCTTGGGGTTTGGAGGTTTTGGAGCTGTCTGACCCGGGCTGCAAGTTTGCTAGGTTAAGCTGCGATAGGGCAGGTCATTCATATGCTAAAGCCGCTGCTTGGAGCTTGGGTGGGTTTGTAGCTTGTGCGGGGCAGGGTCTCAGGGCGTCACTAGGCTAGGGCGTGGCAAACAGCGATGGCTGCCAGTAGGCCGGCTCTGCGTCTCCGACCGCGTTCCCGCATCCCGCACCCCACTGCAGTAAAAATTATTCCTGCGCGCAGCCCTGCAAGCAAGCCACCCTCACTTTCCGACCCGATGGCAGACAGTCCAGCTTCTCCCCGTAGGAGTTTGGGTCCCCCTCGTCTCCCCAGAAACTGGAGTTCGGAGTAATCGGGAGCTTGTCTCGCTTTGGGTTGAAAAAAGCAGCGCTCCCAGTTGCCCACCGCCAGCCCGATTCGCGCTTCCGTACCTCAGCTTTTCAGCACTTGTGCATGTCTCAATGCTCTTTTTTCTCTTTACTTCAGCCAGCTTTCCCGTGGTTCTGGGTGATAGACGTTTTGTCTTTTAGTTGTAGTTTTGAAATTGTTGTGCGAGGCAGCAGTTTAGGTGTTTACCTACACCGCCATCTTGGAACCTCCTCTATATAATATATATATTTTTTAATATATTTTATTGATATTTCACAGAGAGGAAGGGAGAGGGATAGAGAGCTAGAAACATCGATCAGCTGCCTCCTGCACACCTCCCACTGGGATGCGCCCGCAACCAAGGTACATGCCCCCGACCGGAATCGAACCCGGGACCTTTCAGTCCGCAGGCCGACGCTCTATCCACTGAGCCAAACCGGTTTCGGCTATATAATATTTTTTATTTCAGTCAGTGTATGCTTAATTTCTAGTTGGTCCTTTTTCATTTCCTCGAGGGTCTCGCTAAATTTATCGGCCTTTTTTAGAAAATTCTTGAAAAACCTTATAACCGTGGTTTTGAACTCTATATCCAGTCATTTGCTTTCCTCCATTTCTTTCATTTGTGACCTGTTTCTTTGTCTCTGCATTTTGGTTGCTTCCCTGAGTTGATAGAGTGTCTTTGTGTGCTAGGTGTCCTATAGGGCCCAGTGGCTCAGCCTCCCCAGTTACCTGAGGTGGACACTCTTGGTGCACCCCTTTGTGGGCTGTGTGCACAGTCTTGTTGTAGTTAAGCCTTGATTGTTGATATCACTGGGAGGAATTGACCTCCAGGCCAGTTGGCTGTGAGGATCAGCTGTGTCTATGCTGGGAGAACTTATGTGCTGGAGACACCCTTATGAGACTAGACTTGCAAAAGCCTCTGTGCTCAGCTTGGATGGGGCGGAGTCTCAGGGCAGAGCAGACAGCATTGGTTTCCCGTCAGCCCTGCCCTAATAGGCCCCTGTGTCTCAGTGTCCCATGTTAATCGCTGCAAGCCCCTCTGAGAGAAAGCCGCCCTTGAGTTCTGCCCGCTGCCAGACAGTCCAGTTTCTCCCCGAATGAGTCTGAGTCCCCAGAGTCTTGCCTGGAACTGGAGTTCAGTGCAGTCGGGAGCTTTTGTTTCCCTCCTGCTTGAGAAAGCCAGCCGTGTATTCAGTTGCCTGCCCTCTCTGCACGTGCGCGTGTGCGCGCCTCCAGACCTCTGCCTTCCGCAGTTCCTCTGAGTCTCAGTGTGCTTTTCTCTTTCCTGACAGTCCAGTTTCACCCCGTATGAGTCTGGGTTCCCAGAGTCTCGCCCAGAACTGGAGTTCAGCACAGTCGGGAGCTTTTGTCTCCCTCCCGCTTGAGAAAGCCAGCCACGCACTCAGTTGCCAGTGTTCTCCGCGTGCGCGCCTCGGTATCTCTGCCTCCTGCAGCTCCTCTGAGTCTCAGTGTGCGTTTCTCTTTTCTTCTAGTTGCAGAATTTCCACTCAGCCAGCTTTCCTGTGGTTCTGGATGATGTCCGTTTTGTCTTTTAGTTGTAGTTTTGAAATTGTTGTGCAAGGCAGCAGTTTAGGTGTTTACCTATGCCGCCATCTTGGTTTCTCCTTGGTGTAGCTATTGATGGAGGGGTGGACACAGGGGTAACCTTGGGGTTACAGGCCTGAGCAGCTGGCAGGGTGTGAAGCTGGGAAAGATGTGATGGATAGGAGGAAGTATTCAATAGCATCAAATCTAAGTCTGAATCCTGGCAAGAGGCTGAAACTTTGGTTTCAGGGGTTGCTGACACCCACAGAAAGGGCCTAATGGAAACCAGAACGTCTCTGGCAGGTCATGACATTCAGAATAACCAGGTGCCTTGAGCCCCTTGAATTAGATGGCCCCTGAACCTTCTCAGTAGCCTTTAAGTCAGAATCTATGCTCAGATTTTTTTATCCTGGTGCTTGACAGGAAAGATCTGATGTATTTGAGTTCCCAAGCAGTGGGAGCTGCACTGCAGCCACCTGTGCTGGCCAGGACTGCTGGCACAAGATTTGGAATAGGGAGGCCTATAGACAGTTGGGTGCCCCCCTCACTGAAAATGTCTAGTTAAGGCTGCTTGGCCTCATCTGTCCCCTTGATTGTTGCTGGGGAGAAAGCTCTTGCCTGCAGGCATCCTCACTGTGGAATAGATGTCTCTGAGTTGGACATGCCCTGGGAAAGGCTGCTGCCCTGCCTCAATAACTCTCCTGACTTAGGCATCCTTGTTTTCTATCCCAGGACATCCTCTTTGACGCGAACACTCACAAAGTGAAGAAGTTTGTCCTTCACACCAATTACCCTGGGCATTATAATTTCAATATGTGAGTATACCTGTACCTGCCCCTCTGAGCAGTGGGCTTTGGACTAAAAATCCCCAGGAAAGAGAGCTTATGGCTTTAGAGTTTACTAATTTATCTACACCTGAATTCTTGCTGGTTTAAGGGAAGTGAACATTATATGAGTGTTCATTCTGTTCCTGGTATAGTGTCCAATACCTTACATCTCTCCATCTGTACCCAGTTTACAAATAGAGAAATAAATTCAGAAAGCTTGGTGTCTTATCCAAGGTGGTAGTCTTCAGACCCCAGAGCTATACCCTTTTCTGTTGAACTCTAATTCCTAAAGCTGGCCTCCCCCAGTGAATTCCGAGTTAGGCCCAGTGCCGGGCTTAGGATAGTTGTGCTTGGTTCTGTTTTTCCTGGAGTGCAAGGTTAAGATGTGTGTGTGGGGGGGGGGGGGGTTAGGCCTCCCAGGGGGCCCAGCCTTTACCCATTTTCCTTTTCTCTCTTAGTTATCATCGTTGTGAGTTCAAGATCCCAATAGCCATAAAGAAAGGTGAGTAGTGAGTGTCCTCGGGATAAGAAAAGGCTTTTGGGGTCAGTCACTCACGATGAGAAGGGACAAGTGATCCAAGTAGAGAGGATGGTAACAGGTGGGTTAATGTAGTCTTGGCCCACCTGATCCTGCCCATAGCCTCAACTCCTCTGGGCTAAGCTCTCTGTATGGGGGGAGTGGTAGGGGAGGCTACAGTCTATAGTCTCGTGGAGGCCTTCCAGGTCTTTTCCTGTAACTGGAGTGCTGGTCTCTGGAAGGGAGAGTTTCCTAGCTACAATGATCATCCAGGTGCTCCCAACCCAGCCTTGTGCTTGTTGTCCACTGCTGGTTGGTGTAGTTCACACCTGACTGACCTCCCTTCAACCCTCTATTTTCTTCCATTCAGGAATAAAACAGTCTGTCTCTCCTCCCTCCATACTCCAACCCCAGTGCAAAGGGTGGCCAGATCTGGATTCTGCCTAGGGCTAGGTCACGGGTCGGCTGGTCCAGCTGCCAACCACTCTGTATTATTCTCTTTTCAGAAAATGCAGATGGTCAGACAGAAACATGCACAACCTATAGCAAGGTGAGCTCCTATTTTCCCACCTGATGCAGCCTGAAAATGAGGTGGTCATGAACATGCTAGCAGTCGGGGGCCCATGTTCTCTGGGCCTGTCATTGGTCACAGGTGTGGTCAGGCCCTGCTAACCCCCTGCCGCCTCCATCCCTCTTGCAGTGGGACAACATCCAGGAGCTCCTGGGTCACCCTGTGGAGAAGCCTGTTGTCCTTCACAGGTGAGTGTGCGAGGTTACTATCTCTGGCCACCCTGTCAGAAGGCCTAGGGAAGCCTAGCAGAGGATATTGCTTAGAAATAAGTCATAGACATGTGCATACTTCCTTCCCCAACTCTGTGCATTAATACAAGGCCTACTTTTGCATGTTTGCCTGTACCAGAGAGGTTGCCTAATGGGAATAGCTTCTCCCCTCTTCCACCTACCTCCAGATATGAGAGCCTTTTCACCCCTAGTTATTCAGAAAGGGAGGCAGTCATGACCAACTGCCCTAGGATCTTATTATTTCCATCAAAGCTGCTACTAGCCGTAGTCCACAGCCCAACCCAGTACCTGGTTGTCACGCTTCCTGAGGCTCTCTGCCTCCTGACTTCACAACCCAGTTCATTTCCATAGTAACTTTCTGTGCCATGTTAGGCTGAGTGAGGCCTATTGCTACCTCTTAAGACCCCAAGGGCCTGTCTGGGACTTATAGACCATTTGCCAATAGCCCCTACTCCCAAAAGGGACTGCTGGCATGGCCTTGGCCTGCCCCTCTAATTCTGGCTTCCCCGGCCTCAGGTCCTCCTCCCCAAACAACACCAATCCATTTGGCTCCACATTCTGCTTTGGTCTTCAGCGGATGATCTTTGAGGTAAGCCCTGGGGACTGGGGCTGGTGTTCTGGCAGGGAGAGGCAAGTCATGGAGAGAGATCGGGGAGGGCCTAACGGCCCTGCTGGCCAGGATAATCCTTCCCCAACAACTCTGCTGAGAACTTAGCCTCTCCAGTTTAACAGTGAGGGTTCAGAAATGATGTTAGAGAAATTCAGGGTCAGGTAAGCTAAAACAGTGCTCTGGATCCAGTAAGATGAGAGGTAACGGGAACCCCAATACCTAAAACCAGTACATCTGGGAAAGGAACCACAGGGCAAGTGAGGCTCAAGTGGCTATAGAGGCCCCATTGGCTTGGGAGAAGAATGGGCTGCCCTGTTTTCTCTTGTGGATGTCATAACCTTCAGCAGGCCCCTGAAGAGTTCCAGAAGAACTGGACAAATAGGTGTGGTGGAGTTTATGTATCCCATGAGGCACAGGCAGACACTAGGGCAGAAATGATGCCTAGCATGAGATAAGGGATGTTGAGGGATTGGCCCAGTCCTGTGCAGTTGTGTTGTACACACAACCTCCATGCCCATGTACAGGGCCTTCTTTGGGTCCTTTCTCTGCCATCTCAGCCCCAGTGCTAATCCCACTGGTGGTTTTTGTGGGTCTGATTGCTTGCTCTGCTCCGTCCCCTTGACTTGCTGTCCTCTTCTCACATCAGGTTATGCAGAATAACCACATTGCCTCGGTGACCCTGTATGGCCCCCCCAGACCTGGTGCCCATCTGAAAACAGCAGAGCTCCCCTAGGGACATCACCACCCATGCCCCTCTCCCCCGTGGAACTGTGTGTCACATCCTCCTCAGCGGGTCTTCATGTGCCACCTGTGGGTTTTCTTGGACACCTTGCCAGTGTTGAAGGGCTGTTGCGATGTTCTGAGATGAGGCTCAGGCTGGGTGCTCTGCCATGAGATGAGAGACCCAGATATTCTTCTGTCCGTCCTCAGCCTGCTGGTGCCAACAGGGGACACAGACTGCAAAGAGAAGCACAAACTCTGAGCCTTGATACCTGAACCCAGGAGCTTTTGGCTAACACTTATGGAGGCAGGGTTCTGTCTCTGTCCCACACATATTGGAAAACTTGGGACTCTGTGGCTGAGAACGCAGGCACCCAGGACGAGGACAAGGCCCTGCATTTGGCCCAACATTGCCACATGACCCTTAAGGCAAGCAGGTAGCACATCCATAGGACTTGGTTGCAACTTTTGCACTACATCCACTTTAGTTACTTGATGAGCTGGCTGTTGCCACGGTGGCCCACCTGCCCTTCCTTGTTCCTTTCTTGCACACGATCCCTGCCAGGCCCAGTAGGCACACCCAACTGGTTGAAACACAGCTTTCTCCCATCCAGGTACGTGCCCAGGCCTGGTTCCCATCCTTCTTGGAGCCAGCCTTCCACGTTGCCTCTGCCCCGCTATGCCCCAACCTGGCTGGCAGGGCTGCATGTTTCCATCCTTTTGCCTCTTTTATTTAATGCCAAAGTTTTAGCCAAAGACATCTTCCTCCTTTGTTGTGTTTCAGCATTCTGTTCTGCACTGTGGGCTGGCTCCCCTGCCCCAATCCTGGGCAGTGTCCCCTGGCTGGGCCCATTCATGGCTCAAGGCTTCTGGGGACTCAAGGAGGGCTGAGCTGTTCAGCCTCTTCATGGGTCTTGCTAAGGAAAGTAGCATATGTGCTTTAAAAATATTAACCTTTTGAAAAGAAATGAGAAGAGAAATGTATAATTTTATCCCATTTTTAATATTTTGGTCTAGCAACTTGTGATACATAGATGACAATTTTGTGAGTTTTTCAAATGTGTGTACAGATTTTTGTAAATATGACTTTTGTAATTAACTCATGTACAGCCTCATCCTGTATAGTTTAACGATGAATGTGCAGGGGACCTGCCCCAGGTTCCTATATGATTCCTGGGCCTACATCCAGGCTTGTGTGGCGTTCTCATGACTTTGTGACTGACTGGTGTCTTCCCATTTGGACTGTAGCCTGGCCAGAGACACCACCCCCACCCCCACTCCACATATCCCCACTATTGGGTCAGCCAGGACTGATCTCATCCTCCTGGAATGGGGGAACCTTCCTCATGTCCTGCCCACACCTCTCCAATAAAGACCTATGCCCTCAGCAATGGCTCACCACGTGCTGTTGCTGGGATGTTTGTACTAAAATAAGTGTGGGATCATTGGCTTTTTCTTTTTTTAGAATGTGGGAAAATGTATAGTGGACTCATCTTAGAAGAGGTTCCTTGGCTCCTCTGAAGGGGCAATACAGCCTTCAGGAGATTGCCCTAGTTGTGTGGGTATAGGTTCTTGTGCCCAGGGTAGTTGGAGGTGGGGAAAGACTTAGTTGTCCCTGTGTGCCTCAATCCCTGCTGTTGCAACCAAACCAGGGCCCAGGAAGGGGGTGTCTCCTCAAAAGGAGATCTAAAGACCTTGACAAGCCTCAAAATACAATTTGGAGGGACAGATTGGAAGCAAAATGCCTACTTTCAGATTGAGTTTTAACAGAATGTCTGCCAGTTCCATGAAGGCTGAAGTCAGATCCCCACACCTCCTTGTGGGATCTAGCTATGAGAAAGGACTGTGTACATCATCCTCAGGGTTTCAAACCAAGTTGTGTGGTCAGAGTCCATGAGCCCCTGCCACTTCCCCGCGCACACACACACATCCCACCCCCCTTACCCCTCAAAGGTTTGTCATTAGGTGGTTCCAGATCAGCTCCGAAGTAGGGGGATCTGAATGAGGGGAGCTTGGGCCTGTGATAGCTTACTACGGGCCCCACTGGAAGGGGCCAGCAGCTACTGGCCGCTGATGCGCACAGGCCGGCCCAGGCGAACCATGCAGTAGGTGCCACATTAGCCAGATGTCAGCGGCCGATAGTCCATGCACTACAACTAGCTCACGGTAAAAGCAGGGGTCAAAGGTGCGCAGGTGTGGCGCAGCTGAAGGTTGGGGTATGCCAAAGGTGCGGAAAGCAGGATGAGGCTCAGGTGTGAGCCGAAGACGCTGCAGACACATCCCCAGAAAGACATCGTCTATAGGGAAGAGCTCAACCTCGGCGCAGGCGCCGGCCAGGCGGCGCAGCGTGGCCCCCGAAAGCACGAAGCCGCCTCCGCCAGCGTATGCCGGGTAGGCCGGCAGGCCATACACTGCCTCCGGAATGTAGTACTTGCTGGCTCGTGCCCGGATTGGCCGTGCCTGTACGATCACATCACCCACAAGCAGGTCCTGCGTAGGGTCCCGAGCCGCCAGGAACTCCAGCAGGTTTCCTACGTGCATGAACACGTCAGCGTCGCCCTTAAAAACGAAGCGTACGTTGGGGCAGTAGGCTGAGGCCCAGGCCAGAAAGTGGATCTCCTTGAGCGTTAGGTTGAAGAAAGTGTCGTCGAAGGCCCAAAGCAGGATGTCTGTGTAGGTGCGGCTCTCAGCACGCAGTAGGGCGCGCCAGCGCGCTTGCAAGCCTGCCCCCTTCACTTCAGTTGGGTCTGAGCCTGCGCCCTTGGGCACGCCCAGCAAGAACACGCGGCGCACGAGCGCCCCTTGCACGCGACCCTCAGCCCCCCACGTCTGGCGCACAGCTTGTCGCCGCTCAAAGTCGGCCGCCACTGACTTGACGGCGATGAGTAGGTCGGGTCCTGAGCCGGGTGCGCCATCGCCTCGGCACTTGTGCGGCTGGTTAATGAGCAGGGGGAAGTGTCGCTGGTCCTTGGCACGCAGGTATCGGCGAAAGTCAAAGGGTCCCGTGGGCGTGGGCGGCTCCGGCGTATCCTCTTCATAGACCTGCAGGGCTGTGCCCGAGTCCGGTGCCTGGAATACACGGAGCCGGGGGGTGGGCCCCCGCGCTGCCCTCCCTTGCGCTCGTGGCGCTCTAGTCGTGGGAGCTCTGCCATCGCGCTGCGCATAGAGCAGGAGGCTGAGGGCGGCGCCCAGAATCAGCGTGAGCAATGCGTCCCCACGTAGGCGCAGCCTCCGCCTCATGTCCGCGTGGCCGGCGCCCGCGCCCCCTGCGGAGAAACTCTGTCAGGGTTCTGGGCCCTGCCCTCCCCGGGGGGCGGGGGGCGGGAGGCCACCCGCCGAGGTTCCCCAACTACCGACGGTTCATCGCCCTCCTCTGGGCTCCGTTACTCCCCTCATGCACCCCACCCCTGAAAGGGCAAGGAGTCTTACAAGCAGCCAACTCCCACCCCTCAACTTCAGCCCTGGACGGTGCTCCATGGCCGGGCAGGGAGAAACAGAGCCTCAGCCCCAACCCCACACGCCTTCCCTGCGCTGAGGCCAAATCCCTTTCACTCCTCTCTACTCACCACGTCGGTCCTTGTGATCCGGACACTCACACGCTTGGCCCTTGGGAGCGGCAGGGCCCCGGACGCCGGGGCCTCCGGGGATCAGCGCAGGGTCCCAAGGGCGGCCATGGACCCGCCAGGGCCAGCTGCAGCGTTGGCAGGAAGGGGGAGCTGGGGCTGCTACCACGTGACCCTCCAGCTGTGCGCGCGGACAGCTGGAGTTCAGCTCCACCCAGGCGACTCAGGGAGTGCTATCTCCGAGTGGGGACTAATCTCAGAGAGGGATCCTAACAGGCAACTCTTTCTGAGAATTCCCGGAGAGGTGGGTGCTGGTCTGGATACAAGCTCCCCAAATCTGCTTTTCAGGGGGCGGGGGCAGGAAAAAGCAGCCTCGGGTCTTTTGGCATTCAGTCCAGGACTCTTTCCTCTGTCCTCCTTTGCCTCTCTCCCCATCCATCCTCGGAACACACTGCCTCTGAAGAGACAGACTTAAGTGCTCACCTGTGAAATTAATTTATTAAAAACACAGGCCAACCCTGTGTGGTTTTTTTTTCACCCATTAATTTCACAGGTGAGCACTTAAGTCTGTCTCTTCAGAGGCATTTCTGAGTCCCCAGGTCCCTAATGCCCCAGGCCAACATAACCTCCAGGTAGAAATAACCAAGCCTGGGCCAGTGCGGGCCAGGTTGGGGAATTCCTGAAGTAGGCCAGTGAGCAAAGGGTTTGATCTGGGGCCCAGGTGGGCAGAGAGGTACTGTGGAGATTGAGGACCCAGTCCTTGCCTAGCTCTGCTGCCAGCTCCCTCTTCCTGGAACTCAGTCTCAGAGGAGCCTGGAGTAGAGAGTTCTCCCCACACCAACCCACCCTGCTCCAGAGTTTGACGACAGGCTATGGAAACCAGCACCAATACCCAGCGCCATCCTCCTTCCAATGGCTATGCCTGCTCCTGACAACTTACCACCAATGTTCTCCCTTCAAAAGCAAACCCTCCCTCCTGAGCCTCACTTTCCTGTTCACAGACCTCTCAGGTGTCTGCTATTCTGTTTCTTCCACCGCCTCACCTCCCAACCCCCTGTGATCTGGCTTCAGGCTGTACCCACCATGTCCTAGAAATACCTCCCATCCAGGAGCCTTTTCCTTGACTGATCTGCAGCCTCCAACTGCAAAGCAGAAACTCTGGGGTCCTCTCTCACCTCACTCCTTATCCACTGTTACCAGGCCTGTTATCCTTTGTCCACAACAACTCTGTGTTCGTCCCTTCCCTCCATCTCTGCTACTACTGTCCCAGCCTGGGCTTCTCTCTCTCCATCCTCACCAGCTACCCAGCCTTCATTCCTGAAACCCTTTAAAGCAGTGGTTCTCAACCTTTCTAATGCTGCGACCCTTTAATACAGTTCTTCATGTTGTGGTGACCCCCAACCATAAAATTATTTTCGTTGCTACTTCATAACTGTAATTTTGCTACTGTTATGAATCGTAATGTAAATATCTGTGTTTTCTGATGGTCTTAGGCTCTACAGCAGTGGTTTTCAACCTGTGGGTCGCCTAAGACCATCGGAAAACACAGATATTTACATTACGATTCATAACAGTAGCAAAATTACAGTTATGAAGTAGCAACGAAAATAATTTTATGGTTGGGGGTCACCACAACATGAGGAACTGTATTAAAGGGTCGCGGCATTAGAAAGGTTGAGAACCACCGCTTTAAAGGCTTCTCACTGACCTCGGGATAAAATCCAAACTCTGTAAAATATGGCTTCCCAGACCCCATGCTATCTACCTTCCCCACTCACCAGCCCACCTCTGCAAATCCACCCACCCCTAGATCCAGCCACTCAAACTTTCTTTTCTAACATCTTTCCCTCTTTCCTCCCCCAGGACATTGCCATTCTCTCACCGCCCCCCATAACCCTCCCTTACTCACACTCATATCTCTCCCAGGAAGCCTAAGTCCTAATCTGCATTAGGCCCCTGCTCAGTGCTTGTATTTTTCACATCAAGAAACGGGTACCATGCCCTGGCTGGGTAGCTCATTTGATTAGAGTGTGATTCCGATAAGCCAAGGTTGCAGGCTCCATCCTTAGGGCACATACAAGAAGCAACCAATGAATGCATAAATGGGTGAACCAACAAATTGATGTTTCTCTCTTCCTTCCTCTCTTTCTCTCAAATCAAAAAGTTAAATATTAAAAAGGAAAAAAGAGCCAAAACCGGTTTGGCTCAGTGGATAGAGCGTCGGCCTGCGGACTGAAAGGTCCCAGGTTCGATTCCGGTCAAGGGCATGTACCTTGGTTGCGGGCACATCCCCAGTGGGAGGTGTGCAGGAGGCAGCTGATCGGTGTTTCTCTCTCATCGATGTTTCTGACTATCTATCACTCTTCCTTCCTCTCTGTAAAAAATCAATAAAATATATTTAAAAAAAAAAAAAAGGAAAAAAGAGAAACAGGTAACATTTTATTACTGTTGCTTAATACTTGGGAGTCCCATCCTGAGTGTGAACTGGGAGCAGGTAGGCTTCCTCTGTCTTGTTCACCAAAGTATTTGTAGCACCCAGGATGATGCCTAAAACACAGCAGGTGCCTAATGAGTGATTGTGCAATGAGAGAAGAGGTAAGGGCTGGCCAAAAGCGCCCCTTGTGGGATAGATGAGGTGAGGCCAACCTCTGCAGCAGAGCACCCCCACATTCTGTCCCTATCATAGTATCTGGGGCGGAATCTCCAATGGCACCCCAGCAGGCATGGTGGGTGCCTGTCTGACTCCTGGAGAAGGCAGTCAATTCTGCCCAGCAGTTCCACTAAGGAGGGTTGTAAGTCCTGTGAATGGACAGGGCAGCCGTAGCAGCAAGAAGGGACTCTAGAGTCATCCAGGTGCTCCAAACCCTGGCTGGGCAACTGGCTGACCGTCCTTGTGTCTGGTATCCAGCCTAGGCCAGGGTGCTATCAGGATTCGCCAGGCCCAGCAAGTCCTCTGCCAAGCTGGTGAGCTCGTTCTCCTCGAGCGCCTCCACCAGGCGCTGCAGCGTGGCGCGGCGACCCTCGGCCTGCACGAAGCGCCTCAGTAGCTGGAAGGCTTGCTCGTACAACCCCTCGCGCTCGTACTCATAGGCCAGGGAGTCGAGCACTGGGTCCCTCAGTGCGCGACAGCCACGCTGCAGGGAGCGCCCAACCTTGCGCCATTTGAGGCCCACTGAGCGCGCAAACGTCTGCTGGTCCTGCAGGTTTAGTGGCCGGTTCACTGCAGGAAGGGGAGGAGTGGAAAGTGGAGTGAGCTGGGGGCGGGGGCACACCGATACCCTTCCATTCCCGCCCTGCCATTTCCAGGTGACTCTGTCTCTGTCTCTCCAAGCACGCCTCACCTATGGGCTGACCCTGGAACATAAAAGTCTGGCCAGATGGTGGCGGTGGCGGTGGCTTCTCCGACGGAGATGGGGCCAGGGACTGCAAGGGGGCTGGAGGTACCTCTACGTTGCCACCCTGGCCCCCTGAGCCAAAAGTCAAATTCCGGAGCGCATCCTCCAACTCCGCGAGTTCCTCGTCCCGGAGCCGGTCAGGCTAGGGAGAGGAGTGCTGCGTCGGTGGGGGTCTTAGCCACGAATCCCTGCCCCACCTCTGGGCCCAGTCCCGCCGCACCTTCTGGGCAAAGATGCAACTCAAACAATGCTCCTCATCTGCCAGCAAGGCGTCCAGCCGCTCCGCGCCGGCGCGCAGCTCCAGTTGCAACGGCACCGAGTACAGGGTGAGCGATGCAGCCAAGCGGCCCTGCAGCACAGCGCGCAGCGCCCCCTCGCGGTAGGCGCGGAGGAAGCGGCCGCAGGGCTGGCGTCCGCAGAAACGCAGCTGCACAATCAGCTGCGGATCGCTGCGGTGGATCTTGAGCATCTGCAACTCGTCAGGGCTCCCGCTCTCTGCGGAGGCGGGCAGTCAGGCGCCAGACGGTCCCCAACCGGACCATTCTCCAAGCAGTCGGAGGAGGGGTGAAGCCCGCGGTCAGAGCCCCTCCCTAGCCCCCAGACCTAGGAGCACGGGGTTACCCCAGAGAGCTCCCAGCCGGAAAACAAAATTGGGATGCCAGAATGAAGGCCAGGACCTATTCCAGGGCGTGGGTACCATCCTAGCCCCATCTCTGGAGCCCCAAATTAAGGTGGGCAAAAGGGACGTGCGGAGAGACTTTGCAGCACAGAGGGGGGCGAATGCCCTGGGCAGCCAAGCCATCTGGGTAGGGGGCCAGCAGGGCAGGGAAGGAGTGGGAGGTCTCAGATCTTAGGCCTCCACCAAGTACAGCTCCTGCTGCCCCAGAGTGGGATGCCCCAACCAGGCTCAGTCTCCTGTCGCCTCTGCCCTGATATGGGAAAGGGGGGCCCCCGGAAGGTAGTTACTGGGAAGGGGTTTTGGGCAAGGAGTGCTGCAGTGAGAGAGGAAAAGAGGAGAGAGATGTGTGCGATTAGTAGAAAGCAGTGATCTGGCTGGTTTGGGGAGTGGAGGACGTTAGTGCACACATAGGTAGATCATACATAGACACGAAGATTAGCTATCTACACCCAAGGGTGCATATGGGTAACAAAGTCTAAGCAACCAGTCCAATCCTTGCCATCCAATCTTTTCCCTACTGGTGGTTAGGCACATGCCCACAGAGTTGAACAGAATGGGGGTCTCAGCCCCTGGCCCCGCCCACAAAAAGCCTCCCCTTTCTCACCAAAGGACTCAATCACGCACCTGCCAATGCAGCCCGAAGAGCCCTGTACACCGCCACCTTCTGCTGGGGATGAGCGTAAGCGTCTGACAGGACCACCTTGTCCAGCGAGGACTCCACAAACAGGTACGCACTGCCCACCCACTCCTCGAGCCCATTTGGCCCAGCCGCCATCTCGCCTCCTGGAGATGCAAATAGGCATCCAGATCACCCCAAAACCAGCCCTGGAGGCAACCCATCCAGTCCCACATGGCCCAATTGTCCCCATCCAGTTGGCATACTTGTCTGTCGTCTCACAGGAAGCCCCTGTGTGTCTGGCTCAACAGAGTCCAGCCCAAACGTGCAGTGAGGACTGTCCCTCCCTCCACTGCCTTCTCAGAAGAAGAGCCCGTGGTCACAGCAGCGAGAGGGGAAAGGTACTATCCTGCACTGGAGGCAGAGAAGTTATGCCTTTTCCTCAGACCAATTGTCTCTCTTACCAAAGCTGACCGGAGACATCTTCATCCTGGAGGTGCCCATGGCACACAGGGACCCATGTCCTGGTATGCCCTCAGCTTAAACTTGAGCTCCCAGGATCCCTTAGGTCCTAAGGCTTAGGACCACTGCCTCCCTCTCCCACCACAGCAGTGTTCTCACCTGCATTCCTAACTACACATTCTGACCTCACTTCAAAGGATACGGATAGTTTGTGCCTGCCCAGATTCCTTTCCCCGAGGGCTAACCCCACTCCCTAGCTCCAGGTGTGGGCATGTGAAACAGGTCTGGCCAACCTGCATATTCCATTCACCTTTCTAACATGATTAGTTCCGAGTTGGGCAGATTCAAGACAGACCAAGCAACCTGCAACTTTGGCTGGACCAATAGGAAAGAGGCACTAGTTTCTCTTCCCTTGGGGCTGAGCTGGAAGGAAGGGGAGGTCTCCCTCCTTTGTCACTGCTTGGGAAGAGCCTGAATGAGAATGAAACTGATACAAAGGAAACAGAGCCCAAAGATGGGGAGGGGCACTCCCAAACACACACTATGCCCCTGGCTCTAGCTGCACCCTAGACTTCTCAGTTATGTGAGCTAAATCATTCCTTTTTGTTCTTGGAGCTGGGCTCTTGTCTTATGCAACTGAAATGGTTCTATTACAGATTCCTTCCCTGTTCAGAGAGAGCCAGGGCCCCGTGGTTCTGGTATATTCTCCATCTACTGACAAAATCCTAGCCCTAGACCAGAGGCAAAATTCCCAATCAGGGAACCACACTGCACTGACCAGTTCAGTGGCCTCCTAGTTACAGTGCCCCGAAGCTTGCTCCTTCCTCCCCACCTCACCTGAGGCAACATCCCACCCTTATCCTAGAAACATGGGCTCAAGACCCCACCTCCTGCCCCATCAGCCTTGACTCTCTGATCTTTGGCATTTACATATGGTGGGCTAGGAGCGGTGCTGAGCCCCCGTGTGAGCACCCTGGACTGATTCATTGCTCTGTAGTACAGATGGGGTGGTCTCAGCTGGCATCTATTTACATGAGGGACAGGGAACCTCAGGGGAGAGATGCCAGAAGGAGCCAGGACCATAGGCTTGGATATTGTTGGGGAGGCTGTTTCAGGTCTGCCCCAGACTTGAACCTGAGAGCCAAAGTCTGGACAGTAACTGGGCAGAGGCCATGCAGCATCCCCCAGACCTGGCAAGAAAAATACCTGGTGATGGTCCTATCCTGAGTCTGAGCACAGGGATATGGCTTTTGGGCCCCCCACCCCCGCACCAATAACCTTTTGGTAGAAAACATATTAATACTTGTGTGTTTACCCAAAACAATGCTCTATGGGAATGCAGATTTTTTTTTGGGGGGGGGGGTTCAATTGTCATTGTATTTAGCAATATTCTACTTCATGTAAAATACATGTCCTTTGTATTGAAAAAGCAAAATTAATTTGTTTTCCTTAAAAAGCAAAAAAATAAAAATAAATAAAAATAAAAAGGGGTGAATCTCTGTAGGTGACAAGTGAGGCCAGGTAGGGAGACAAGTGGGAAGCCCGGGGGAGAGGCCCAGGGGGGTAGAAGAGTGTAAAAACCTACCCTGGAAACGTCTGCTCTTTCATGTTTTCTTAGGCCCCTGACTTGAAGATGCAGACCCCATGGATGGATGTGGTCCCGCCCCAAGTGGTGGAGGGGGCGGTAGGACAAAGCCCAGCAGGCTTTCCAGGGGAGGAGGGGGACACTGGAAACCTGGAGGAGGCGGGATGCTCCATCACATTCACTAGGACTGGACAAATGGAGAAGTCAAACAGGTCTGCCAGGGCCCTTGGCTCCTTGTCCCCTTGGGAACTCTTTCTACGCCTCCTTCCACAGAAGCCCCTCCTCGGGAAGCCCCAGCCTCACCCTCCTGGAGTCTGCCTCTTTGGGCCCGGCCAGGATGGGTCCCGGAAACGCTAAGCTGGGCTGAGACTGAGTGACACGTGGGTACCGACTCCAGAAAATACACCTATACAACCAGGGGCCATCGCCCATTAACACACTCTAACAGTGGGGGAGGGGGAGGGGGTATAGCCCCCACCTCTGGCCGGGTGAGGGGTAACAGCCTGAGGGCGTGGGCCCTAGAGAACTGGAAGCCTGCGACTCCTAGCATGCAGGCAGGCGCGCCCCCTACTCAGCTGCACCCTTCGGAGCCCTGCAGGGGAGCTCCCAAGCCTCCCACTAGCCCACCCTCATGTTGGGATTTCTCACGTACAACTGGTCGGGACAGGGCAAGAGGTCTTTGCTCACAGATTCGTTCAAAACCAGCTCTACCTTCTCACCTGCGGCCTCTCGAAAGCCCCTAGCTGGGACAGGGAACCTGGGGGGCCATGGTCGGTACCCTTTTTCCTGCCTCCCACGTAAACAGCCCAATAGGCCACCGCTACCACCTGGCCGGAGCAGCCGCGATGACAACCTCACCGCTTCCACGATCCTGAGCCAGGATCCACCTCTGCTCCCGCCAGCACCGCGAAGCCCACCCACCCTCTGCACTAACCTGGCCCCCAGGCCCGGCCTGGACTCCCACGCCAGCTCCACTGGATTCGCGCTGCTTCCGGGTGTGCGCCAAGCGCAGGGGCGGCGCCCCAGCTCGAGCCGCCTCGTCCGCCCCGGCGTCCCGCCCCCCGGGCTCCCCGCGGCTCCTTCTCGCCCATTGCTCTGCACCGTGAGTCCCCAGCCTTTGGGCAAAGCCTACCTGGTCCACTGAGCAGGTAAGACACTGGCGTCCGAGGTTAGACGGCAGGAAAAACTGCCCGCGGCAAGGGACTTCGGGGACTTGTGGCTCTAACGAGACCACCGGGCTCCAGGGCGAGAGAGCTGCCCCGCTTCCTCAGGCGGGAAACAGACGGATCAACAAAGGGACATCCCCTGGGGACCAGAATTTTCTGGTGCTTTCTGGGGGATCGAGCTCGAGATCTCTGATCTCTGCTGCTCCCTGACACTCAAGACGGGGTGCCGGTGGGTCCCAGGTTGAAGCCTGATCGAGGGTATCTGAACTTCCAGGATACACGCGCAAATTCCAGCAGGAAGCGTTAGTCTGGAAAATATGGGAAATCGAAACCTGGCAAGTGGTGTGAAACGTTGTGTATGAAAACCTTCAAGCACCTTAAAATAAAATTGGCAACTTAAAAGAGGATGCACACTTTCCAACAACGCCCGCCCGGGAAAGGCCGCGCTCGGGGGTGGATCTGCGGAATCCCAGCTGAGTCTGGGAGCCTGGACTGCTCTGGGATCAAGATCGGAACTTGAACCCAGAGCCCCAAGCTTTTCTCCCGCTAGTTTCTTATTGGACGTACCCAGGACGTCTTCCCCGAGAGTGGAGGAAGGGAAAGGGCATTCCCCTCTCTAGGCGGATTCAGCGGTGCCCCACCCTCTCCTCCGCTTCCTGATTGGCTATGGTCCCTGTCAATTATAAGTTTTCTCTAATGCTCCCGCCCTATTAACCCTATTGTCACTCTCTAGGGACCGGAGAGGCTAGTAGGGAGGCGTTTATCTACTTGGTACCTGTGGAGTCCACCCGCGCTTGTTGAAATTCAGATTCCTGGACCCTACTCTTTCCAGAGAGTCTGATTTAGTAGGTGGGGCCGCGGATTCTGTATTGGGAACAAATGTCGGAGTGGTTCTGGGCCCCTCGCAGTCTGAGAAGCCCTCATTTCAATGGCCTTCCAGGTAGGGCTTGAGCCCAGTCCTTCCCTAGTACTGAGGGTCCAAGCTGGGAAGGAAGCAGTTCAGTGACCCCTGAAGACTGGTCTGGGCAGCTCTGAGTGTTATGTACAGCGAGACAGGGGGAGGAGGGCTCTCTGAGCTGGATGGGGAGGACCAGGTTGTTCAGAGTCAGGGCCTATACAGTCGCCTTCCAACTTCTCTCGGAAAGACTTTAGAACTGGGAGGAAGATCAGATAGCATTGTCTAAGAAAACCAGGGCACTTGGACTTTATCAACTTGGCGCATAGGTCCTGCTTGCTTTCCTTTTAATACTGTATAAAATTGGGATTTTCCCCCCACCAAGTGATAAAGTAGTTTAAAGGAGAATCAGATGTTCTCTCTTTCCCTTCTCAATGAGCAAATAAATAAATAAATGAGCAAATAAATCAGAAATCCATCAGCATCCAGGGCCGACTTCCTAAATGTGAGGCCTGTGCAGTAGCACAGGGCCCGGTGCTTGGTTTAATGACTTGGTTAAGTGCTCTGCTGTCACTGGCTTGAAGTTCTTAAAAATGTTTTGAACGAGTACTACATTTTCATGTTGCACTGGGCTCCACAAATTGTGTATTACCTCCTGGGCCACAGGTATTTCCGTACAGAGGCTCTGGTGTTCCCCTCCACACCCTGGCTTTCCAGGGCCCAGGAACATCCTTCTCTCTCCAAGCCAGAGCTGCTGGGAGCCTCAGAGCCCCCACCCCACGCCAGCAATGGCTGAGCCTGGAGAGCAACTGCCGGAGGAGGTGCTGGCGCTCATCTTCTGCCACCTGCCCCTGTGGGACCGCGCTGCTGCCGCCAGGGTCTGCAGAGCCTGGGCTGCTGCTGCCATCTGCAGCGCTGTGTGGCATGACACAAACATCAGGTGAGCCCATTCCTCCCCTCCTTCCTCCTGCCACCTTCCAGTCTTTTCCCTCTCTCCGTGGAGTCTGGGGATTGGGGAGATTGAGTGACTCCCTGTATTAAAAAGAATAATAATTACTCACGTTTATTGACTGCCTACTATGTACCATTGTTAGAAGTGCCTTACATATATTAATTAATAGATAGTATTATTCTCTCCATTGCACAGATAGAAAATTGAGGCAGAAAGAGTTAAACACTTCCTGCAAGTCACTCAGCTAGAGTGTAGCAGAAGCAGAATATGAACGTGGCTATGCATGTCTCCTTTGAGACCACCGAGAAAACCCAGTTCCTAAAACCCTGGCTTTCCTTGCCAGTTTCAACTTCTATCAGATGCATCTGAAGTCTTCTAAAGGGATATGGTGGGAGTTCCCTCCCAGCATTAGCGGCTAGTTTGGGGTAACCAGGCAAGGTCAGGTCAGGGAGGTCTGTGGGTAGGGAGAAGGGGATGGTAGTTGGAACCAGGCTGAGGAATGGGTAGAGGCTTCTTTTCTGCTCTCGGGACACACAGCCCATGCTTTTTCTTCACCGCTCTAACCCCAAGTTGCTACAGTGAGCAAGAAGGCATGCTGCCACCATATCTGTCAACCTGCCTGGACCACATTCGCAATCTGCGGCTGGAATTTGAGCCATCGAAGGAGCCGAGCCGCCGGGTGGCCACGGAGCTGCTGACCGCACTGGCAGGCCGTACCCCAGGACTTCGAGGCCTGCGCCTGGAATGTCGCGGAGAGAAGCCGCTCTTCGACGCGGGCCGCGATGTCCTGGACGCAGTGTACGCCATCTGCCGGGCCGCTCGCGAATTGCGTCACCTCGACCTGCGGCGCTTGCCCTTCACTCTGGACGATGCACTGGTGCTGCGGGCGGCACGCGGCTGCCCCGAGCTCCGCAGCCTTTTCCTGAACAACGGTACGCTGGTGGGCAGCGTGGGGCCGGGCTCCGTGCTCGAGCTGCTAGAGGCCTGCCCGCGCCTGTGCACCCTCGGCCTGCACCTGGCCAGCCTGTCACACACCGCCCTCGAGGTGCTGGCGGCGCCGGACCGCGCGCCTTTCGCTCTCCTGGCCCTGCGGTGCGCCTGCCCTGAGGACACACGGGCCCCCCCTCTACCCAACGAAGCCTGGGCCATGTTGCGCCGCCGCCACCCTGGACTGGTTGTGGAGGTGGAGCTGGAGCCGGCAATGCCCGCTGAGAGCGTGTCGCGCGTTCTGCAGCCTGCAGTGCCAGTGGCTGCGCTGCGCCTTTGCCTCTCTGGTGACAGCGTAGGCCCGGTGCGCTTCGCTGCGCTACACTACGCCGCAACCTTGCGCGTGCTCGAGGTGCGCGCCGCCGCTTCTGCCGAGCTGGACTCCGCACTAGAGTTGCTGGCGGAGCGCTGCCCGGGCCTGCGCGAGGTGCACTGCTTCTGCGTGGTGCGACCCTCCGTCCTGCACGCCTTCCTCGCGCACTGCCCGCACCTGCGCAGCTACACGCTCAAACTAACGCGGGAGCCCCATCCCTGGCGGCCCACGCGTGTGGAGTGATGGGGCAAGTCCTCTCCCGCCCCTGCCCCTAGCAGGCGTGCGGCCTCTCTGATGCCAGGTGGATTTGCCCAAGAGAGGGCCAACTGCTAACCTGCTCCTTCAGGACTCTGTTGCCACTTGTGCCTCTCGAGGATTTGGGGGGAGGGGTGCCCTGCGTCCACTCAATGCTCTCAACATCTGCAGATGGCCCCGATGTGCCCGGGGTACTGGGATCACCCTCCTCCAACCTCCCTCCTCTGAGAATGCTGCGCTAGCTCCGCAACCCCCTCTCCCCCGCCCCCCCCCCCCCCCCGTTGTGTGGTTGGAGGGGAGGGCACAAGGCCAGGCCGAGCCTCAGGGGTAAGTGTGAAATAAACAAATCCTGCAGTACTTCTGCGTCCAGTGAAAGACCTGGTCGGCTCTGAAGGGGGAGGGCAGGGATCCTGCAGAGGTCGGAGGAGGAGTGGGAGAGATTGAGACCTCAAGGTCCGTTGTACTGAAACAGCTGCGGAAGGCAGGGGTGCGGCAAAGCCCCAGGATTCCGGAGGGGGGTGTCCGCTTCTCATCCTCCCTCCCTTCTCTGCTCCTCGCCGACCGCTCTGAGGCTTCACTGTGCCCATGGCCTTCGCTTTCTACGACTTTACCAGCGTACACCAGGCTGCGCACAGGCTATTTCTTCCGAAGAAAAATGGAAGACATAGCGGTTCTGAGAAGAGTGGAACTCGAACCCAGGCCTCCTCTCCCCCGCACCCCTACACATATCCGATCCCAGCCTGCCCTTTCTGTCTGCTGGTGGGGTGGCCCAGGCTGAGCCCCGCCCCGTGGGTGCACGTGGCCCCCACCTGACCCGGCGCGGGGAGGCGGAGTAGGGCAGGGCAGGCGGCAAACACAGCACTTTCTGTGGCTTTGACAAGACCGCGGCGGACTGGCCGAGCGCTGAGCCGGGCCGAGACTTCACCATGCAGGAAGCGCCAGCCGCGCTGCCTACGGAGCCGGGCCCCAGCCCCGTGCCTGCCTTCCTCGGCAAGCTGTGGGCGCTGGTGGGCGACCCGAGCACAGACCACCTGATTCGCTGGAGCCCGGTGAGGGCTGGGGCCCCTCCACTCCCCCAGTGGTACTCCGGGTTCCTCCACGTCAGTGAACATCCACTCCCACCCAACCCCCGCCTGGGACGGCTGTGGGTTCCAGGATAGTTTATCTTGGAGTGGGTGTGCGAAATGGAGGTGAGGTGACCTCTGGGCGAGGAAAGAGAAGGAGCCTTCTGGAAACTTAAAGGATCTTTATGGTCATTTAGTTCCCCCACCAACCCATCAGACAGATGGGAAAACAGAGGCCAGAAGAGAAAGGCTGGGTCTGGTTCTAGCTCAGAGTCCCATCACGGGTCTGGCACCCGTGTGGGGCTGGAACCCAGGTCTGACCTCTGCAGCTCTTTTCTGAGAACCCAGTACGGAGTCGGGGTCCAGCTGGGGTAGGGATTCATTGTGATCACTCCAGGCTAGGCCTCGGACTGGTTCTAGCCTGGCCTCATCTCTTGTTCCTGAGGGACAGGTCGGGTTCCCAGAGCGAGTGTGTGTGTGTGTGTGCGCGCGCGCGCGTGCAATGGGCACCACTCACGTTGTCCTCCGGTCTCCGGTGGGAGGGCGGCGTTCTCCGCAGAGCGGGACCAGTTTCCTCGTAAACGACCAGAGCCGCTTCGCCAAGGAAGTGCTGCCCCAGTACTTCAAGCATAGCAACATGGCGAGCTTTGTTCGGCAACTCAATATGTGTGAGTCCCTAGGTCCTGGCAGGAATTGGGGGTGGGTGACTTGGTGCGAGGGGATGGGGCCATTTACAGCTCCACGCCGCACTCCGTAGACGGTTTTCGGAAGGTGGTGAGCATTGAGCAGGGAGGCCTGCTCAGGCCCGAGCGCGACCACGTGGAGTTCCAGCACCCGAGCTTCGTGCGCGGCCGTGAGCAACTACTGGAACGCGTGCGGCGCAAGGTGGGGCAGCCTGCAGGGGCCAGCGAACCCGGGTGGAGGTGTCGGAACGGCTGGCCAAGTTTTATGTGACTCAGGCCCCCCGTGCCTCCCACCTGCAGGCGCCTGCGCTGCGCAGTGAGGATGGCCGCTGGCGTCCCGAGGACCTGGGCCGGCTGCTGGGCGAGGTGCAAGCTTTGCGGGGAGCGCAGGAGAGCACTGAGGCGCGGCTGCGGGAGCTCAGGCAGTACGGGGGGAGCGGGAGCCGGGGGGAGCTGGGGGAGAGGGGGGTCCGTGGCGCCGAGGAGGGTGGGAAAGGGGTAGGGGAGTGGGGAGTCTGGGTGAGAGGATATTGAAGTTCTAGGCAGCTCCTTCCTCTCTCGGGTCTTGGCGCCTTCATCCAGACAAAATGGGCGGGGCTGTGGAACTCTGTTCTCCGTGGATGATGATCATCCGGGTGGTTGCGAGCTGGGACTTGCCAGTCTGTGGGGAGTGGTGACTGGGGCAACTCTCAGATGCCTCAGCCCCTTCCCACCCCTTCTCCCAGGCAAAACGAGATCTTATGGAGAGAGGTGGTGACACTGCGGCAGAGCCAGGGCCAGCAGCACCGGGTCGTTGGCAAGGTATTCCTCTCCCCCACCGACTGACTTCTCTCTCCCACTCCTGAATACGCCCCTCTGCCAGTCCTCTACCCCACCTGAAAGTGCCTTATTAGGATGGGGACAAGGTCCAAAGGGTGAATTAACCCTTTGTTTCCTCTTCAGCTGATCCAGTGTCTCTTTGGGCCACTTCAGGCTGGGTCCAGCAACCCAGGAGCTAAGAGAAAGCTGTGAGTGAGAAAGCTAGGGACACTCACCTGCCCCTACCCCCCATCCAGCACCTTCCCTGCCTCCTCCTCCAGAAACCCCTTCCTCAGGAATCCTCATCCCTCTACCCCCATACCAGTCTTCCTTCCCCCAAGGCCATCTCCCCAAGACCCCCCTTGCAGGACTTTTCCCCTCTTCCCCCAACTTCACCACCAAAACCCAACTCTCAGATCCCTCAGTTCTAGGACCTTATCCCCAAATTTCCACTTCAGCAGCCCCTTCCCCTTTCCCCCAAAGCATCCCAACATCAGAGGGTCTGGGGTTCAAACCATGCCCCCTCCTACCCCCTTTCTACCCCGGGAGGGCCCCCATCTCTGGGGTGAGCCCCTTCTGCCTTCAGCATGTGACTGATGCCCTGGCAACAGGCCTCAGCTCTGCTGACTTGGCTGCTGGGGCCTATGGGAGGGAGGTGGTGCAGACTGTGGGGCATGAGCTGAAATCTGTATCCTGCCACCTGCATAGGTCCCTGATGCCAGATGAGGGGAGCTCATGCCCAACACCAGCCAAACTCAGTGCCTGCCCGCTACCTGGTGCCCTCCTGCAGGACCCCTACTTTATCCAGTCGGTAGGTTTTGCTTCTCTTTCCTTCCCTAGGGCACAAATGGGCTTATGGAGAACCTATTCCTTTTCCCCCTTCCTCTCCCCAAAAAAAGAGAAGATGGAGGTCAGCCTCACCCTCCACCCCCCCCCCACCCCAGACCAGGCTCCCCAGCATGGGCTGCAAAACTTCCCCCTTAGACCTGGTCCATGTGGGTACTGATTGGGTTCTGGCTCACCCTGTGGCTTGAGGTGAAGGGTTAGGCCTAATCTTCTACTTACAGCCCCTCCCAGAGACCACCTTGGGCCTCAGCAGTCCTCACAGGACCAGGGGACCCATCATCTCTGACATCCCAGAAGACTCTCCATCCCCCGAAGGGACCAGGCTTCCTCCCTCCCGTGTTGGCAGGAGGTAGGAGAAACAGACAGGGGCTGTCCTCTGGGGAGAGCCTGGCAGTCCAGATGGCTGTGGGGTAGGGGAGAGGTCAGTGCCAGGGTCTGGTTGAAGCTTTTCTCTGGTACAGGGAGAACAACCAGGCATTGCTCAAAGAAGAGCCAGCCAGCCCAGGAATGGATAGCCAGGCTGGACAGGCCCTGGCCCCAAACGAGTGTGGATTCTGTGTGTCAGCTCCACCACCACTGCCTGTGGCTGTGGTGCAGGCCATCCTGGACGGAAAAGGGAGCTTCAGCCCTGAGGGGCCCAGGAGTGCCCAACAGCCTGAACCAAGGGGGCCCAGGGAGGTACCTGACAGGTGAGCAGAGAACCCGTTCTTGACTGTGAGCCCTGTGGACCACTTTGGCAGGTAGACCAGCACTACTAGGCCCTTGGCACTTCCCAGCCTTGTCTGCCCCCTGGTGGCTGAGGAGGATGTTGGGTGCTATGAGATGACCTGATTTCTCAGAGCTGCTCTAAAGAGTACTGGCATCAGGCCGCCGGTTTGGCTCAGTGGATGGAGTGGCCTATGGAACGAAAGGTCCGGGAATTGTTTTCCCGTCAAGGGCTTGTACCTCGGTTGCAGGCTCCTCCCCCGCCCAGGCCCTGATCAGAGCGACATTTCTATCTTTCCCTTTCTCTTCCACTGTCTCTAAAAATCAATGGAAAAATATCCTTGGGTGAGGATTAAAATAATAATAATAGCCCTGACTGGTTTGGCTCAATGGATAGAGCGTTGGTCTGCGGACTGAAAGGCCCTAGGTTCGATTCCGGTCAAGGGCATGTACCTTGGTTGCGGGCACATCCCCAGTAGGGGGTGTGCAGGAGGCAGCTGATTGATGTTTCTCTCTCATCGATGTTTCTAACTCTCTATCCCTCTCCCTTCCTCTCTGTAAAAAATCAATAAAATATATTTTTAAAAATAAAATAATAATAATAAGAGTACCAACATCAGAGGTCCTAGAAAGTGGAAACATCTCTGTGGTAGGGCTCAGGAATCTGCATTTTAACCAAGTCCATTGAGGTGGTTGTAAAGATTGTAAAATACACAACAGTTTAAGAACCACTGGTATTAGCAATTGCTTAGGGAGGGGACACATCCCAAGACCCCAGCTCTACAACCCAGTCCTCAGGCCAAAGGTAGGAGGCAGAGGCACTCTTATGTGCCCCTCTGTGAGGGGTCCCCCCCCATACCATTTTCTAGATATTGTCAGATTTAGACACTGTTGTATCCAGGTTCCTTTGGAACCTAATTGGAGGGGGAGTGGTACTGCAGGCCAACAGCAGTTCTCTGTGCACAGGGGGCCTCTGGGCCTGGAAAGCGGGGGCCAGAGCCCAGAGAGTCTGCTGCCTTCAATGCTACTTCGGGCCCTCCCTGAAAGTGTGGAGCCTGCAGGGCCCCTGGATGTGAGTACACCTTCAGCAGGGCATGGCGCTGTGCAACCTGGGAGGGGCACCATTGACCCTGAGCTCCCCCAGGTGCTGGGCCCCAGCCTCCAAGGGCGGGAATGGACCCTGATGGACTTGGACATGGAGCTGTCCCTGGTAAGATTGGGGTGGGGGGCAGGGGTTTGGGAGTTGCTGAGCCCTACCTCCTTTCCTCTGCTGCTTCTGTGGGGTTCTCCCATGCAGATGCAGCCCTTGGTTCCAGAGAAGGGTGAGACTGAACTGGCCGTCAAGGGGTTAAATTCTCCAGGCTCAGGTAATGGTCCTGGTGACCCAGGACCTGGGGGAGGCCCTGGTTGACCAGAACTACCATGATTGGGTGGGCTGGGCAGTTTGTGTTTAGGCTGCCCCCTAGAGAGCTGCTGAAGTCATCCATCCCCTTACCACTGAGTGAGAGTGGGGAGGTTGAGGATGGAAGTTTCATCCTAGCTGAATAGAGGGCGAGATGGGTGAGGCTCCCCTTCCCTGAAGAAAGTGGGGCGTTTCCCCCTGCTGAGCACTGTCCCACTCCTCCTAGGGAAGGACTCCACTCTTGGGACACCACTCCTGCTGGACGTCCAGGCGGCTTTGGGAGGCCCAGCTCTCAGCCTGCCTGGAGCTCTAACCATTTCCAGCCCCCCTGAGAGCCGGGCCTCCTACCTGGGTCCCGGGGCTGATCCCTCCCCCTGAGACTCTCTAGTCTGAAGCCAGCCTGGCTGAGGGCTGCCTGCAGCCTCACGCCTTCCTGTGGCCCCTGGTGGAGGCTGAGCGAAGATCCTGCTACTCAGAGGCCCCCTTCCACTACAGTACCAAGTTATGCACATAAACCGCATTTTTTTCTGTGTTTCTGGTCTCTTTTCTCTACCGACCAGGGAGCACAGAGGCCTTGGGGGAGGAGGGGCGATTTTGCGTTCGTAGAAGCGTCCAGGTCCTAGAGCTTTAATGGAGAAACTCATTCCTGGAGAGTGGAATGCTCGGGGATCCTGCTCCTAGTTCCGCTGCTTAGGCCTGGATCCTCCGGCCCAGATCCAGTGCAACCTCCGGGGAATTGGGGGCTTTGGGGGCCACACCCAGCTCCGCAATGAATCCGCTCTGGGATCCTGGGTAAGCTGGTCCCCTTCTCTGAGCCTTATCTGTGGTAGGTAAAGAGGGGTAAAGGAGAAGATGGGATTGAAGCGCCTGTGAATTGCCAGGCCTCAGTGGGCGCCGGGTACGTGGGGCCGCGGACCACACTGCACCCTCATTGACTCACCCTGCGCGCCCGGAGCGGGGGAGGGAAAGCGGACTACGTGTAGGAACCCTAGCAAAGCGCTGCTCCTTGCGGCCAGAATGCCCGCTCTCCCCTACTCCTCCCCGTTCCCGGCAGCCCTGGCTGCCCCGCCCCCACCCCCGCGGCAGCTGCTGCTCCCATCCCCAACCCCAACCCCGCCCAGCTCTTTCTGCCTTGTCATCTACCCCGCCAAGGCTCGACCCGTGAGTGGGGCCGCACGGAGCCACTGGGGGAGGGAGAAAAACTGAGATCGTGTAAAATCCGAGCCCCCACCGGCAGTGCTCCCAGGTCTGTGAGCCCCGCCCCTCCGCGAGACTCTAACCCTGGGCCCCGGTGGAGGGGAGATAAGGGGAGTCTGTGGTCGCACCTGCCAAAGGCTCCCTAGCAAAGGAGCCCGCGGAGCCAGGTGGGGAGGGGGGCCGAGACCCCCCTCCAGGCCTGGAACTTGGAGCTGCCTGGTGCCCAGGAAGGATCTGGCCCGTGACCCTTGAAGGACTGGCCGCAGCATAACTTAGGTACAGTATTTACTTCTGAGCTTTGAGTCTCAGAGGGGAGGGCCTAGGTCAGCGGGGGTTTCTGTATCCAAACAGGACCAAGAACAGGACTTGGCAATGGGAGGAGGAGGCTAACATAAAAATAACTTGGTTAGGAGTGAGGGAGAATGAGGGGCTAATCCGATCTGCCTCCTCCCTCTCTGCACCTGTACAAGCGTAGGTTCTGTCCCCTCTCCCTTCTTGCACCTGTGTTTGGAGTACAGTCTTTAGAAACCTCAGCTAAAAAGGGTAGGGGGTCCTTGTGCAGAGATGTCAGCTAGCGTAGTGCCGAGGGCATGCACTGTTCACTGGGGTACACAGGAGAAGAGATGAAACCAGTCTGCCTATAACACACTCAGGCATTGGAGTGGACTGGGTGACATTTGTTTGAGACTTGGAGGATGGGTCCAGAGCTTGGGAGGGGGGGGGCTGTATTTCAGGCTTAAGGAATAGCATCTACTAAGGTTCAGAAATGTCAGGGGCTTAATTAGTTCTCCTAGCACGGAGGGTTGGGGAAAGTGGGGGGAAGCCTCACTGTCCAGGAGGTGGGAGAGTGGCCAGGCCACATAGTCTGAATTCTCTCTGATGGGCAGTGGGGAGCAGGGGACAGGTAGTTAGGGCTGACATTCTGCTTGGCAGGAGGCCTCATTGTAATTCAGGTTGGAGCAAGTCAGATTGCAGTTCTGTCCCTTGGTCTCTCTGATCCTGTCTTCTCATCTGTAAAATGGGGACAATAAATCCTGCCCCAGAGAGTTGTTGAAAATCTCTGTGCTGTGGGGGTGATGAGATGGGAGTGAGAGACACTCAGAGAAACTTTCAAAGGAGATGAGGTGAGGATGGTGGGGTTGAGGCGGGTGCTGATAGAGACTCACTGAGAGGTGGGATAGCAGCATTTGTCACAGGTGGGGCATGAATGGAAAAGGAGGGGTAAGGGGTAGTAGTCCTAGTCTCTGATCAGTAACCTGGGGGAAGGGTTGACGCTTCAATATGACCAGGGAGGCATAGCATGACACCAGGTGGTAATGAGAGAGACCTGGGAGGCCGGAGGGGGATAGGACCAAATCTGCTCCCCCAGACCCAGAACCTGGTAAGGAGGTAGAGGACGGGACCCAAAGGGAGGATGAGACCAGGAGGGTACTGTGTGGACAACACTAAGGCTGGAGGAAATAGGCTGAGGGAGTGGTCCAGGGCCTGACCTCTTTGCCTCTTAAACCAGGGGCCTGGCTGCCTGGGTCAGGCCATCCAAGAGGGGATGGGCCATTGTCCTCAGATGTCAATAAATAGACACAGCAGATTAATTTCTGCCTAACACCTGCTGTTTAGTAGAAACAATCTCTCATGTGATGCATGGAGGAAAACAGTAAAAGTTTGCAAGCACTTAAAAATAAATTGTTGGTAGTTTTTTTGAGTTTGGCCCTGGGTACTTCAAGATGAAGCAAGAGGTGGCTGTGAGTCATTCCCAGGGCAGCAGGGAGACAGCTGGGTCTCAGGTGATGCAGGTGATGCCAGGAGATCTTGGTCAGAGTTAGGATTAAAGAGAATTCAGGTATCTCTGCTCAGGGATTAGGGAACCAGGAAGGGCCATGAGACCACATTGGGGTTGCAACATGGTAGTGGCCTTGGTGAGGGGGTGCCCTGAAAGATGGATCTCGGGGTCAGGATAAGGGGTGTGGTCATTCTCCATTCTCCAGTGGGTGAGAGGAGCAGGGGAGGATCTCAGGACTGTGCTCTAGGTGAGGAGGCGAGTCAGGGCTCTGAGGGTCTAGGCTGGAGGTGAAAGCCTAGACCCGTGGTCGGCAAACTGTGGCTCGCGAGCCACATGCGGCTCTTTGGCCCTTTGAGTGTGGCTCTTCCACAAAATACCACAGCCTGGGCGAGTCTATTTTGAAGAAGTGTCATTAGAAGAAGTTTAAGTTTAAAAAATTTGGCTCTCAAAAGAAATTTCAATCGTACTGTTGATATTTGGCTCTGTTGACTAATGAGTTTGCCGACCACTGGCCTAGACTATGAAAATAGCAGATAGACTGGAAAGGACTTGCAAGCTGGGTGTGGGATCTTTGCCTGTTAAGGCGGGGAAGCAGGTTTGGGAAAGAAGTTAGTTTGAATAAACTAGGTCTGAACAAATGGCAGTATCTGCAGGCAGCTGGGGCTCAGGAGGGAGATCCTGGTTGGGGAGAGCGGTCAGAAAGTAAAGGGTCCTGGGAGAGTTGAGAGGAGGGCCACACCTAATGTTTAGGGACCCAAGGAGAAGCCAGAGGAGGAGACAGGACTGAACCGGCCCAAGAGGCTGGAGTAGAGTCCGGTGCTGCGGAGCTGTCCTGCCGCCGGGGTTAAGGTGAACTTAGACCCCAGCCACCGGTGTTCACTGGAGCCCTGGGAGAGAGGTCAAGGGCGGGGAAACCCTGGCCCCCAGTACCTCTCTACCCCTCCCCAAGGACCCCCACAATGGGCAACTCGCAGGAGAGACCGTCAGAGACGATCGACCGCGAACGGAAACGCCTGGTAGAGACGCTGCAAGCAGACTCTGGGCTGCTGCTCGATGCGCTGCTGGCTCGGGGCGTGCTCACCGGGCCCGAGTACGAGGCGTTGGACGCGCTGCCAGATGCCGAACGCAGGGTGCGCCGCCTGCTGCTGATGGTGCAGAGCAAGGGCGAGGCCGCCTGCCAGGAGCTGCTGCGCTGCGCCCAGCGCACCGTGCGCGCGCCCGACCCCGCCTGGGACTGGCAGCACGTGGGCCCTGGTGAGCGCGCGCGGGGCGGAGCCTAAGTCAGAGCCGGGGAGTGACGAGGGCGGAGTTCTAGTCTCCCCCAAAAGTGGGCGTGTGCGGAGGAAACCGCAGAGGGGTAAACTGAGCCTGAGACACTCCCACCTCCACCCCAGGCTACCGGGATCGCAGCTACGACCCTCCTTGCCCAGGCCACTGGACACCGGAGGCAGCCGGCTCAGGGACCCCATGTCCTGGTCTGCCTAGACCTTCACACAGTGAGGAGGCCGGGGGTTCTGAGAGCTCCGAGGCAGTGCAATCCGGAACCATCGAGGGGCCCCAAACAGAGTTAGAAGCTGAGGCCTCTGAAGGGGCTGAACCCGAGTTGGATTCGCCAACGGATCCGGAACCAGAGGCAGAACCAGAACCTGAACTGGAACCAGAACTCGAGCCGGAGCCGGCCCAGGAGCCAGAGCCAGAGCCAGAGCCTGAGCCAGAGCCAGATCCCGAGCCAGAGCCGGCCCAGGAGCCAGATCCCGACCCAGAGCCCGAGCAGGAGCCAGACTACGAGGCAGAGGATGCATCTGAAGGTGTTAGGCCGCCCAAACCCGGCGCCAGGTTTGCGGGAGGTTGTAGCCCCGGGGGCAGTGGGCGGGCCCCACCTGACCAACCACTTTCCCCCTTCATTTCTAGATTCCTGAGGGCCAGAGCTCTGACTGGCCACTCCCCACCCAAGCCTAATAGGACCTGCGATCCCGCCCTGGCTGGGGTGGATTACCACCCAGGCTCCACCTGGCCCAGTATTCGCTGGAGTGAATAAACTGTCGAGGGTGGGTCTGGGCTCTCCGTGATTCCGGCCCTTGGCCCGGGAATAAAGGTATGGACCTGTGCTCTGAGTCAGTGACCTGAGTAGCCCTGTGCCCCACCACCCAGTCCTCAGCCTCCTTTCATCAATGGCTCAAGCTGCACCCTAGAGATCCCAAATCCAGGTGTCCAGTGACACAGGGGCCAGACTTGGGCCCTTTTATCAGTTGGGCAGGTGTTGTCAGCAGCCCTTTTCCATGGAAGCCCCCGGGCCTGGGACAGAAAGCCAGGGAAGGGCAACTTCTCTCCACTTACCGTAGGGAGGGCTAGAGCTGAGGGCCCTGGGAAATGCGATTAGGAGGAAGAGGAAGGGATCTTGGGTAGACAAAGACTGCACAGCTTATTGTAATTGTTGTTTTAATTGTGTGGCTTCTCTCAGGACTGGGAGCTCTGAGGGCTTGACCAGTGACTGGCACACAGAAGGCGTTCAGTGCATTTCACTAAATGAATAAGGGCTTTCCAGCTGCATTTCCAAATTTTACAGATGGGAAAACTAAGGCCAAGGGTGGGAGTGGGACTGGGTCAACCTCAGACAGCGAGTCTGAGGTGAAACTGGCAGCAACAACCATCTCTGCACCTCTCCTGGTCCAGGAGGGGCTCAGGATTTGGGACAGGTAGGTGTCTGCCCCTCAGGCTTGATTATGGCTGCTGCCAGGCTATGCCAACCTCTGTCAGAGACCAGCTGTGAGGGTGTGGGCAAAGACAGGGACAACCGAGGCCTGAGGAGGGGGTGGGGGCAGGGGCAGGGCCTGGTGAACTCTCAGGCTCAGCTCACAAGGCCTGAAGGACTGTGTGTGTGTCTGCTGAGACGGGGGCTAGGAACAGTGGGTGCCTTCCAGAGGAGCCTGTCCCTGAACCTTCAGAAGCTGCTGCCTCCAGCCCCAGGAAGTAGAGCACATAAATAGGGAATAAATACATGCAGTGGGAGAGGCAAAATGCTGGAAAGAACATCCCAGCCCAGCTGGGTCTCTACCTACCGGGACCCTTGTCCCTTGAGTCTGTGTGAAAGCCAGGACCCCAGGCTCAGGTAACCACCCCAGAAGAAGGGAGACCCCCACCAGGACCCAGTGAGAGGTAGACAGCATGAAAGCTGAAGGAGCACCAAGGGGCCGGGTGGGGGAAGGGAGACTGGAGTACGCAGATACCCAAAGTCACCTCATGCAAGAACAAGGTTCTACTCCCAAACCATCGCCCATCCCCATCCATGCTTAACTTCCCTGCTGCCCCCAGGCTTCCCCTCTGCTCAACAGACAGAGGCAGGAGGGCACACTGTTTGCTCAACATGCTGCTGCTGGTCTCTAGGTCCAGGGAGGCTAGCAGGGAACACAAACCCACTGATGGTGCCACTCCTCCCTCCTGAGATGCTCCTGTCCCCTCAGCTTCCCCAAGAAACACCCAGGCTGTGGAAGCACAGAGCAGCCCTCTTCCTGTTCAGGGGGATGGTCTGGAGCCCTCAACCAATATCAGTCAGGCAGCAGGCGGCCCAACTCTGCTTCGTCCAGCCGGTTGGTGGCCATGATGTGCTCTAGTTGCTGCCGGTAGCGCTCCAGGTCCTGCATGAAGTGGGGCACCCGAGTATTGTTCAGCACCCCATAGGGCCGCAGGTGATCTACATCCTCATAGGACACCTGCAGGGAGGAAGCTGGGCTGAGGGGTAGGCAGAGGCCCCAGCTTTCAGGCTGGTCCCAGCTCTCTACCAATGGTTTATTGCCCCTTGCTCCCGGAACTCCTTCCTGTCCCCTCCTGACCTATTCCCAATGTTATGTATCCTGAGGCTCAGTCCTGGGTGTTTGCTCTTTCTCTTAACACCTTCTTTTATCATCTATGCCCTACAACCCCACTCCTGTCCCCGGCCTAGCTCCCCCAATTGCCTTGGAACACTTTCTCCTAGACAGCCCACAGGTACCTCAGACTCCGCATAGCCAACACTGAATTCTTAGGTGTCAGATTATGCCAGGCACTCTCCTGACAACCGTCTAGGTCAGATTCCAGGGAGGGGACTGGACCCTGTCACCCTCCCACTCAGGGTGGCCACTGAGCTCAAGGGATCCCACTCTCTGAAGAGCTCCCCATCCTGCCCCTCCCTCTCCAATTGCATGGCCACTGCTGGGTTAGGCCAGATACCATTAGTTCTGCAGGACTGATTAGAAAGGCCTCCCTCCCCCCATTCCCTTTCCTAGGTCTCTCTCTTAATCCACCTCCCATCTGACATCCAGCCACAACTTGCTTAAAGCTCCTCTGAGTCCCTATTGCTTCAGATGCAGTTTACCTTCTCAGCTTGGCACAGATACCCAGTGCTAGGGACTTGGTTCCTGGCCATTTCTCCAGCCTCCATCTCCAGCCTTCCTGACTGCTCCTTTGGTCTGGAGTGATGCAGTATCTACACACACACACACACACACACACACACACACACACACACACCTGCAGGCTGGGTCAAGCACCTGCCAGACTGTCATTTCACCTCCTGTGCTCACCTCCACCTACCAGAGAGGCCTGGCACCAGTCTTCAGTCAAGCACCCATCAGAGGCTCAGGGAATACTACGATGAGGAGAGCTGGCTGGAGCCTCTGAAGGCCCGTGGCCACTCACCTTGCCCAGCGAGGTCAGCAGCGGGAAATCGATGGTCTGGCGGTGCCGCAGAATGCGCACGATGCCATCCAGGTACACCTGGTCTTTGCTGAAGCATCCTGTGGGCATGGGAGGGCCATGAGCCCCTACACCAGAAGCCACCCCAGCCCCTGCCCCAGCTCGGTACTCCTCAAATGGGTACTCACCTGGCAGCGAGGTGTCGGTCTGGCCGCGTTTGGCGCGCACGCAGTACTCCCAGCGCACGTCTGTGTCCTGCACGTAGCGCGCCAGGTCCTGGAAGAGCTGGCGGAAGGACAAGTGCGCTGCTCGGTAGATGGTGTAGTAGAGCAGCGCCGCGCGCCACAGGAAGGGCTGCTTGCGGAACAGCACGCTGTGCAGGCTGGCCAGGCCCTCCTCAGTGGGGTTCGCTGGCCGCAACCCGTATTGCAGCCGGCCCTCAGAGCTGTGCCAAGGCTGCCGGGCATTGTTCACGCCTCGCAGGTAGTGGGTGCCTGGGGGAGGGCGAGGGCGAGGGAGGTGGTGCTGGGCGGGTCATCCAGAACCCTCCTGCCAAGCCTGTAACTTGTACTCATGCGGGTATCCTCATGCCCCTAAGCTCCAGCTCTCCCATAACCTCTCCCTGCCACCCCTATCCCAGCTTACATACGCATCCAACCTCAGGGGCACCCGCACCCAAGGACCCATAGAGTCTCACATGCAAGAGTCCTCTTCCACCCATCCAGGGACTACACACACACACACCTCCCAAACTCACACTGCTTCCCAGTCCCCTGGAGAGGACGGGACCTCACACACCACCCCAGCCCCACATCCTGCATGCCCTATTGTTTTGACAGTCTCGCTGATTTCCCTAGCAAAAACCAAATTTTGCCCAGGGCAAGAGAATTCTAGATGAGGAGGGACAGGCAGAAAAGAATATCAGTTTGTGTCCTCTGCTTTCCCTTCCAGCCCGGCCTACCCCCTCCTCTACCTGGCTCTGTGTGTTCTCAGCCAATTCCATTCCCACCCTGGAGGGCCTGCATGTTGGCTGGGCTAGCGAGACCCTCAGTGTTTTCCCTCTGGCCTTTCCAGGCCCCAACAGCCTGTCTCCACTGTCCAGGGAAAACAGAGAGGCAGAGGAGGGAGGAAAAGATACCCAAGAGGAGTGAGAGATGAGGGTGAGCCCAGAGAGGGGCAGGCATGTTTGGGCCCACCTCTGAGAGCCAGAGGGAGGGGGTGACTGCTCATGAAAGGAAAGGGCCCTAGCCTCAACGGTAAGTGGGAGAAAGAGAGGGGTGGGGCCCCTCATTGTCCTCCCACATCCCAGCCCCCTCTCATCCCTACCTGCCCACCCACCTACCCACACCCTGACCTATCTCGTGCCGCAGCATGCCTTCTAGCCAATACTGGCGGGCTCCGGTCAGGTTGATGGCCAATGTTGGTCGGCTGTTCTCCACCATCATCACTGCCTGGGACAGCAGGTCTTCACTCAGCTGCACCACAACCTGCAGGCAGCAGCAGTGCTCGGAGCCATGGCCACCAGCTCTGGGGCCACTGTGCAGGTGTACCCGCTAATAATGCCACAGGGCATCCAGCCTGGACACTTGGCCAGGACACCCACCCTGATTCACCACCTCTGCTCAGAGCCAGCTCCCACCTTACTAGGGCAGGGACAGGGTCTTGCCAGGGGTCTCTAGCTGGCCAGGTGTGGAGCTGGGCCTGGCACCACCCACTGGTCAGGCCAGTTTGGGTCAGGTAGAAGAGGGTGCTCAAAGGCAGAGCAAGCTCACCTCTCCAACACAGCCCTCCTTCTGCATGTATTTGCGCACAATAGACCAGATCTGGCACTTGGTCAGCAGCTGGCCCCCAGTCGCAGCCTCGAAGTGTTCGTAGGTGCCAAACTTCTCCAGGACAGCCTCAATGATGCCAACTGCCTGCACACAGGGCCGAAGTGGGTGGTCAGGCCAGGCCTCTCGGGTGGTCAGGGCCAAGGTGAGGTGGGGCAGGCTGGACTGACCTGGTGGATGAACTGTCCAGAGGCCTCACAGTACTTCTCCAGCACAGCCATAGGCATGGGCTCCTGGTACTCGAACTGTGGGTTGTAGGTGTAACGGGACTGGAAGAACTTGTCCCGCTCACTGTCCATGTTGGTTGGCCGCAGAGCCATCAACAGGCAGGGGCTCCTGCTGGCACCACGGCCTCCATACTTTTGAGTCTTAGCAATGTGAGGCAGGGAGGATGCAGACCGCAGGGTGCCCCCGCCTAGATCCCGTCTGCGTCCAGGTGGGGCCCGACCCTGGGTGCCACCCCTGTGTTGGCCAGTACTATTTATAGTGTAGGTGCTCTCACTGCGACGCATGTGGCCACAGTGGCCCAAGCGCAGCTCTGAGAGGGACTGCAGCTCAGGCCGGGGCCGCAGGGCTGAGGAGACCGACAGAGCCAGGGGCAAGGCCAGGGACCGAGGCCAGGGGTACAGCGGTGTTCCATCTCGGTCTGAGGGCTTCAGCCTACGGCCCGAGGTTGAGCGCCTGGCTGGTGGGCTGGGGGGTGGCTGCTCATACACCTGAGCCCCTGAGTCCAGCACCATTCTGTTCTGGGGGTCACATCCAGCTGGGTCACTCCAACTCCCCACACTGTGGACTTCTGGGGACACAGAAGGGCATGTGGAGGCCAGCATGAGTAGGTGTGGCCTGAGGACCAGCAAGCCCTATACTCTACACTGCCCTTGCTGGGTTCCCAGCGGTAGCTGGCCCCTCGCCCCACCTACCCCAGTGTCCATTTCCTCCAGCAGGCTCACCAAAGCAAGCTGGACTGGGAGAAATCAGGGGGAAGAGTCTATGGATCACCTGGAACACCTTTAGCCTGTGAGCTCCTGGAAGCAGGCCTGAACCCCTACTCATGATTCTAATCCCTGTGCTCAGCACCCAGCTGGGCTGGAAGCTGGTAGAATGTAGCCTCAGCTGCCAGGCTGATGGGTGAGGAGGCCTCACCACCTTCTACCTGCCTTCTTTCTATAGCATTTCTCAGTCCCCCCTCCCCTCCCACCTGGCCCCACCCATCTCCTCCAGCCCATTAAGCCTCAGTTTGAGTGCCTGCATGCCCCTAGCTTACGCTCGTCCCTCCACCTGGAATGCTCTCTCTCCACTGGACCATCTGTTCAAATCCAATTTAGAATCAGCTCTTAGGGGTCAAAGAGAAATTTTAGTAAAATCAAGCCAATCCCTGGTCTGTCCCCTATCAGAGGCATCTTTCTAGTTGTCATCCAGGGCCAGTGCCGGGGGCACTCACCCCTGACTCTGTACCAGAGCTCAGTACAATGCTGTTTTTCTCCAGCCTCTGAACTCCCTTGCCTGCCTGCTCAGGGACACATTGCCAGCATTTCTCCTCTCTTCTACATCTCCTACATCACCAATATCTTCTTCTCTGCTGGATTCTTTACATCAGCATAAATACATGTGTTATTTATCCATCTTAAAAAAACAAAACAAAGCCCTAACCAGTTTGGCTCAGTTGTTAGAGCATTGACCCGCGTGGACTGAAGGGTCCCAGGTTCAATTCCTGTCAGGGGCACATACCTTGGTTGCAGGCTGGATCCCCAGCTCCAGTCAGGTTGTGTGCAGGAGGTAACCAATTGATGTGTCTCTCTCACATCGATGTTTCTCTCTTTCTGTCTCTCCCCCTCCCTTCCTCTCTCTCTAAAAATCAATGGAAAAATATCCTTGGGTGAGGATTCACAAAACAAAACAAAAAAAACCCCACACACTCCCTCCAGCTGTTCCTTACTGCAGCACATTTCTTTCTTTCCTGTTCTCTCTCTTTAAAATATGTTTTTGTTGATTTTAGAGCAAGAGGAAGGTAGAGGGAGAGAGAAATATGGATGAGAGAGAGAAACATCGATTGGCTACCTCTTGCATGCCCCCCATGGGGATCCAGCCAGAAACCAGGGCATGTGCCCTGACCTACCAGGAATCTAACCTTTTGGTGCATAGGATGACAGTCAACCATCTGAGCCACACCAGCCAGGGCTCCTGTTCTCTCTTAAATTTCACTCCAGTTAGGCTTTCCCCCCAATCTCTATTGAAACTGATCTGACCAAGGTCATCAATAATCTTCATATTGATCAGCAGCACTTGACACAGTTAATCACTTCATTCTGGACACACGTTCTCCACTTGGCTCCCCAAATCTCCTACCTCACTGGCTGTTTGTTCTTTTCTTTTCTTTTTTTCTGACTGTTTGTTCTTGCTCTTCTTTGCTAGTCATCCCTATCTTCCTGACCTCTTAACACAGTAGTGCACTGGGAAATTTATATGGAAACTTCTCTCCTCCATTTGTGCTCACTCCCTAGGGAATCTCATCCATTCTCATAGTTTTAGGATCATCAGCCCAGACTTCTTCCATAAACCTCAGACCAGTATTGCCAGTTCTCAATTCAACATGTTTTTACTGGAATGTATCACAGATATCTCAAACTGAACATGTCCCCTGTCGGGAATGTCTTTTACCCATATAACTGCAGTGGTCACTCTCCCACTTACCTCATATTTTTGCACAAATATGTTATTAGGAAAGCCTCCCTAAAGCACACTCTATGAAATAATAAATCTCCCCTCCCTACTCCACCACAATTCCCCACTCCCTTCCTCAGGTTATTGTTCTCTGTAGCAGGTATCTCTATCCGAAGTACAGCATATTTAATTGTTAGTTATCCGTTTTCTCCTTTTGAGTGTTCACAGCGTGTCCCCAGAGCCCAGAGCAGCTGTTCAATAAGTGTCTGAACCCAAGAGCCCCTTTCCTTCTCAGAACTGGAATCATTCCTTCCTTGCACTTTGTTTTCCCATCTGGATCTGATCACCTCTCACCCCCCCCCCCCCACACACACACACACATTCCTTCCACCCCGCCTAGAGACCAGCTGCTTAAAAAGATTTCTGGCCTCAGGCTTCACTCCCCTCAACTAACTGTACACTTTCCTGGACTTCTCAGTGGTCTCAGAGCCTCTACCTGGACCAGTCCCCCTTCATCTTTCCTTCCACCGACTTCTTTGCAATTACCAGAATACGCCTGTGTCTTTTATGTCTCAGGCCCTTCTGCCAAGGATGCTTTCCCAAAGTCTCCCTGGAGCAAACTCCTACCCCATTTTTCAGGGCTTGGTTTAGGCCTCACCTCCTCCGGGAAGTCTTCCAGGCGTCTTAGAGGCTCCCAGTGTGCCTAGGAGGCCTCTTTACCGCCCTAGGTTGTTCACTGTCGTAGCCTAGGTCCGTGTCCCCTCACCATGTCCTGAACTCCCTGAGGGCAGGGACGGGTCTGATTCACTCCCATGTCTCAAGCATCCAGCACTAGATGCAGAATGAATGAAAGATGGCTAGGGGAGGAACCCAGACTGAAGGTGGAGTCTGGTGACAAATGAGAGGGTGTGGCCTGCACCAATGGGAAACTCCCGGAGAGGATAACGTGGAAGAGGAGCCAATGGAGACGGAGATTTTGAGGAGGGGCGTGACCTGCAGCCAATAAACGGCGGGGGATGAGGCAAAGGGCGTGCCCAATGGAGGGCGGGGCCAAGAGACAATAGAAGGGGTATTTCTTCGTAGGTGAGGTGGGGGTCACATCGCGCGCCTTCTCAGCCTCTCCGGGTAAAAGGGTTCCATTCTCGTGTCGTACCCCCACCTGTTCGCTGCTCGTCTCTCCGTCACCGTTCCCGCTCCGAGACATCGGTCACCGGCAACCCAGCCCTCCGGAGTTGACGCCTGGGACGCACGCACTCGGGTGCGCGCACGCTCACGCGAAAGCGCGCGGATTCGCGTCAATCTCCGCGGCGGGTTCCAGAGAACACAGCTGCGGGGTGGGGCCAGGCAGGGCAGAGGGGGGCGGTGTCAGCCATCAAGTCACGTCCCTAGGCGGGGCGTTGTCCTGAGCCCGCCCACTCCACGCAGGCCAGGCCGTTTTCAAGGCTTCAGGTGGTACCCAAGTCAGGGCTGGGGAGACACGAAATCACAGCTTCGGCGCGGATACGTGGGGATGCAGCCCGCTCACGGAAGCCCGGGTACTTGGGAATTGATGCCGGGACAGATGGGGTGCTTTAGGCGTGTCCCTGTCCTGGACCCCCTAACGTTCGCGGACACTTTTATTTCATCCCCTCTTGCCAACACACACAATTCAGGCGTACGGCGGGGGCGGGGGGCGGGGAGCGGGCACACAGCTTTATTCTGCGAGCAGTTGAGAGTCAGGCACAGGACCCCGAGAAGAGGCAGGAGGATGGAGAAGGTGTAGGTGCTGGCACAAGGCTGAAGAGTGCGCGACGACCCGCGCGGGGCGAGGGCTGCGGGCCGTCCTGCAGGAAGCTGAGTGCGGCTAGGCGCTGCTCTCGGGACACGTCCCCGCGCAGGTCCAAGAGGGCAGAGATATGTTCCTCGCTAAGGGGGGACCACAGTAATGCATCAGCCCCGTCCTATCCCTCCCAGGTCCCTTCTCCCTTTCCGCCTCCATCTACGTACCTTACGTCGGGAAATTGTTGCCGAAGGCTTGCCACCTCGAGGCCAAGCATCGTGGGGTCGTGGAGGTTCAGCAGCTTTCGCAGGGTGAGCAGCACCGGCGCGCAATGAACGCTCTCTTCCAGGCCCTGAACACGTTGAGGTAGGTCTTGAGCCCGGCCTTGGCTCCCACCCAACCCCGGAGGCTCACACCCATCTGCTCACCCAACAAGCTCTTACCAAATCGAGGAAAAGATCCCGAAGCTGGGTGGCATCCTGTTGCATGCGCTCGGCTGCCTGGTTCCGCTCATCCGCGCTGCGGCACACTAGGCGGCCTTGCATCAGCGCACACAGGTACTGCAGCACCACCGTACGCTCTGCCTCGGCCAGGAGCACCTGCGGGGAGGGCTATCAGGTGGGCCCAGGACACCTTTTCCATCGGTTCCACCCTCGCCAGCCTTTCCCCAACACACCTGGAATGCGGGGTTCCGAACACGCCAGAAGTTCCGGCAGAAGAGCGCTGTCCGCTCGCACACATTGTTCAGCAGCTCCGGGCTCGACAGCCAACGGCGCGAGGGCAGAGTCGCGAATAGGGGCTGGAAGGACGATCCAGACCCGGCATTTCCCGCAGAGACTCCCAAACATACCCTTATTTCCTCATACCCTTATCCCCACCTGAAGTCTCACCTGGAGCTCCAGCAACAGCGCCTCCAACACCAGCCGGCAGATCCTCCTCTGCAACTCGTCCAGCGCTGCCTCCACCGGAGCCAAGGCCCCTGAGACCACCCCTTCGGGCTGCAAGACGGACACGGAGGAGCTGGACCAACCAAAAGTAGGGCTTCAGCACCAAGGCCAAGGCCCTCACAGCCCTCTATGGTCTGGCTGCTTGGCCGCCACCTAATGGCGGGAGTGTGTGTGGCGGGACGGGGCAAGAAGGGCCACTCCCTCTCACTTCTGAAGGTCCAGGGTGTGGACAGGTGGGCTCAGCAAGCTAGAAAAGACACAACCCAGTCGGACCTGTTTCTAATTCCCAGTGAGACCTTGAGCAAGCCATGTCTTTCTGTTTCTGTTTCCTTTTCGGTAAGGGGAGAGAGTTCATCACAGTCAAGAGGTAGTAACTTGTTTGTCTAACCTCTCTGTCCCCATCCTATGTAATAAAAGCCTAATATGCAAATTGTCCCCTCAAGTGGTCATTTGACTGGTTCAACCTGGAGACCAGGAGTTCGACTGCTCGCTATGACGTGCACTGACCACCAGGGGGCAGCGCGGAACATGGCAGGCATCTGCGATGCGATGCTGGCAGCGGTTGGCATTGGAGGTGCTGCCAGCCCCAATGGGCCCCGATGAGAGCGGGACCACCACAGGATGGTGGAGCAGGTGAGTGGGCAGCAACAGGCCAAGGTGGATGCAAGTGGGGGCCCGATTGCCCCGCCGACCACCCCACAGACAGGCAGGGCTGAGGGCCCAGCCCCAATTGATCGCCCCGCAGGCAGGATGGCAGAGCAAGTGACGGGGTGGTGCCAGGCCAAGGCAGGGTGCCAGGTGGGGCTGCGAGGCTGGGGCTGTGAGGGTGGGGGCGTGAGCTCGGGCCCGATTTCCGCAGGCCACCCTGAAGGGCCCTACCTGTGCACAAATTCATGCACCAGCCCTCTAATCCCAAATAATACAAGACCCAGGGGAAAGGAAATACTTTTCTGTTTTGAACCCCAGACACAGAGTAGGCCTTGGTGAGTATATGTTGAATTAATGAATACATGAGACTATGTGCTAGGCACTGTGGTAGGTATTTTACATTAAATGTGATCCTCAGAACGTCTCATTATCTATATATATACTAGTAAAAGCCTAAGTGACTGTTACAACCGATCAACCAGTCGCTATGATGCACACTGACCACCAGGGGGCAGACACTCAACACAGGAGCTGCCCCCAGCCCACAGGCCCCAATCGCCGATGGGGCCTGCCAGCCAACCTCCTGGTCGCCCTCCTGGCCGCAGGCCCCGGGCCCACCACCCACCTGCTGCATTGGTGGTTGGCCCTCCCCCAAGCCAGGCCCTGGGCTGGGACAGGGAACCGGGGGTGGGTGGCAGTGGACGCAGGCAGCGAGGGAAGGAGGAGGCGGGGAGGCAGGGAACCGCATGGTGGTGGTGCACAGGTGGTGAGGGAAAAAGGAAGCGGGGAGGTGGGGAGGTGGGGAGGCAGGGAACCTGATCGGCCCTGATCCCTGGCCAGGCCTAAGAACCCCACCCATGCACAAATTTCGTGCACGGGGCCTCTAGTCTATATATAAAAGCCTAAGCGACCTTTACGACCAGACAACCTGCTGGTAGCTATGATGTGCATTGACCACCGGGGGGCAGGCACTCAATGTAGGAGCTGCCCCCTGGTGGTCAGTGTGTTCCCACAGGCAACCTCTTGTGGCTGGCCAAATTCCTGCAGTCCCTCCCCCTGACCGTCCCCTATCGGGGTGACAGGCCAACCTCCCATGGTCCCTCCCCACTGCCTGGCTGGCCCCAATTGGCCCTGATCACCAGACAGGCTGAGGGATCCCACCCATGCATGAATTCATGCACCAGGCCTCTAGTAACTCATATAATACTAATAAAAAAAGAGAGATTAGTAATTAGCCCAAGGTCACACAGCTAGTAATTAGTAGAACTAGGATTGGAACCATGGGGCTATGTGACTCCAAAGTTCCTAATAGACTAGTGAAGGCTGGGTCCATACTTAGCAGTTACTTAGCAGTTAGTGAAGGTGGGGTTCTGTGGGGGCCTTATGGTACCTGAGTGCCGACTGGTGGTTAAGGGCAGCCAGTAGGTAGGACACGTAATGAGGGACCACTGCTTCCCCTCTGAGGTGGTCTCGGGAGAATCGGATCAGAGCATCATTAAAGCTGCAAAGGACAGAGGTGGCACCTGTACCTGCTGACACTGGTACCCCAACAATTTCTGTCCCAAGTACTCTGGCCCCCACCTCCAAGATACCCAAGGCACTGTTCCAAGGAGCCTTTCCCCTCTGGTGAGCCTTATTCACTCAGAGCCCCCCGGGGCTGCCCATGGAGCAGGGCCAGGGTTTGGGGGTGGGTCAGTGCCTTGGCAGACCTCCTCAGGAACGCTCCCAGTTCTGACAGTGCCATGCCGTGCACCCGCTGCTGCAGTGACTGACTGACCAGGCTGGTTACTCGAATGTTTTCTTCCAGGATCTACAGGCAGGGATGGACAGCCATCAGCAGCGTCCTAGTTCTGCCCTCCTCCCCTTTCTTTATGAGGGCTGTCCACCTGGCTGCCACTTCCCACCCACCTGCAGCACGATGGCTGGCATTGGTGAGTGGTAGAAGCCAGATGGATCTGTGTCAGGCTCCTGCTCCCGGCCCCATTCAGCCACTTCCCCATCCAGTGCCTTCTGCAGCCATTGTACCACACTTGCCTAGCGGAAGGGACAAGGGGCAGCAGAATGTAGCAGGGCACTGACCCTGCTAGAGACAGGTAGCCATGTGACTCTACAAATACAGTCACACAGCTGGTGGCAGAGCTTCTCTGGACCTGGGCCCCAACTACTCACCCGGACTTTGGATACAAATGTTGCCTCTAGCTGCTCGATATTCTCCAGGGTCAGGAGAGGTTCTAGCTGAGACACATCAGCCTCCGGCCCCAATTCCAGGCTCCCCATCATTTCTGGCCTGTTGATGAGTGGCCTAGTGTCACTCTGAGCCCCCAGCTTCTGATCCACCCGCTTCCCATTGCCCCACGGGCACTGACCCCGGGTACACATGCAGCGCCCAGTGCAGCAAGGTGAAGGCGTCGGCGGCTCCCAGCTCGGGCCCTTCCAGGAACTGCTGCAGGCAGCGCCGCAGGCCTCCGTGCAGGGTGTGGGCCCACAGCTGGACCACCTTGTAGTGTGGTGGGCAGCAGGGTGCTATTAGTGCTTCAGCTGTGGCCAATTCGGCTGGCAGAGCCACCCGCAGAGCCTCCAGCCACCCTGCTAGGGCCCCTGGTCCAGGCAGCAGAGGTGTCCCAAAGTGGACCCGCTCTAGGCCCTCCTCTAGTGCTCGCAGACAGCGCTGCCGCCAGTCCCGGGGGGCCTGTTCCAGGGAGGTTGTTCTGCCAGCCTCCACCTCCGCCACACGCACAGCAGCCACCAACAAGGCTGGGTCCTCCCGGGCCAGCTGCCCTGCAGCCCCTACAGCTGCCTCCACAGCCTGGCCCAGTGCCTCAGCCAGAGGGCCCAGCCCCTCAAAGACTGGCAACTCCAGACCCCCCAGAGAGGCCCATGTCTCCTCTTGCAGCTGCTCCAGCTCCCTAAGGCCCACATATGCCTCCAAGAGCCGATGGGCATCAATCAGGGTCTGTGTGTGGACCACTGCAGCTGGCACTGAGGAGGAAGCAGAGGAGACAGCCCTGGGTCTCAGCCTTCCCACCTGTGCAATGGGTACAGGATCAGATGCTGAGGCCCTGCTGCTGGGGTTATATATAAAGTATTTAATAACCAGTAGAGTAGACTTTTACTGAATAAACTTAATCTTATTAGAAAATAAAATATAACCAGTATAGTAGAGCATTGGCCAATCTGAAAGGACTAGGGAAGGTCCTAGAGGCCTGTTGGACCAGGTGTAAACCCTTGAGCTGATGGAACATAAGGAAGTCAGGGATCCTGGAGGGAAGGCAGGGAGGAACTGCAGGACATTCTAGTGGCTATTCACCCACCCTGTTAGGGAATATTTCAATTTAACAACCAGGGTGGCCAGAGCCACTTGCCTGGGTATCAGTGCTGACTCAAACATCCTCTGCTCAGAAACCTGAGTGAGCTAATTTGCAGCCTGCTTTATATGCCATCTGAAGCCTGAGTTACTCTCTGGGAAGCCCTTGGTGTGTCCCTCCATGTAACCTCCCACTGGTACCCCAGCCCCTTGGTGAGTGTGTTGACTGACAGTTGGGGGCTGAAGCCCAGGGCCCTTGCACACTCACCTGCTCGCAGCCGGGGCAGCAGCTGAGACAGGGCCTGCAGTTGCTTGTGTTGGACAACCTGCTCCCTCAAGGGCTCTAGGGTCTGTACAGCCTTGGCCATGCCCCGGAGCAACCCATGGGCCTGACCCAGGGCCTCACGGGCTCCTTGCACGGCCTCGAGGGCCTGTGCCAGTTGCCACACACCAGTCTTCACACCCTCCAGGTATGACTGCACCACTGACTGCGGAAGGGAGGGAGACGGTGAGGCCTGGCCAGCTGGCCACCCCCCCCACCCCAGCTCTCCTGCCCCTTGCCTGATGCCCACCTTAATGCGTGCTTCCAGGGAGCGGGTGCGCTGTACCTCACGGCTGCGGTACTGGCCCAGCCTGGCCAGCTGCTCTGGCCGGTAGAAGATGCCTGAGGCCCACTTGAGTGCTGCACCCCGGGCCAGCTGCTCCGCCCTCTCCTGCTCCGGCCACTCTGACCCTGGGCAGGAAGAGCCTGGGTAGCCATGTCAGTTGGGCAGGGCCTGAAGGAAGCAGCTGCCGACCCTGCTCCCCTTCCTGCTCCTCAGCCTGAAACCCCAGGGCAGTCTACTCCTCTCACTGACCGACAGAACTCCAGCCAGACCTGGCAGGGAGGACCCGAACCCACCACTCCCATCTTTCTTGCCGCATCCCTCCCCCACCCCACCCAGAAGGGCTCATACCAGGAGGAAGTGAAGGCTGCATTTCATCCTTGGCTGTGGGGTCCATTTTAGGCCCTGGAGGAGCCAGAGCCGAGGTAGGAGTCCGGGCAAGGGTCTGGGTTAGAGCAGGCAGAGAGGATGAGCTTTGAGCTGCAGGCTCTGTCTAGGCCTCGCTCAGAAGGAGGAGGGAGGTTCCTGCCCAGGCTCCTCAGGAAATGAGAGGGAGGCAGGGTGAGATTGGGAGGCACCTGGGAAGCCTCCTTTGCTGGGTTTCTCAGCGTTGTCCCTTCAGATGCCAAGTGAGGCAAGGTGGGCACAGGCCTCCACTAGACCCCACTCCTGTCCTGAGTTGCAGAGGACAGTTTGGTATGGAACTTACCAGGCTTGACCAGGCGGCCAGTTCTCCCTCCTCCGCAAACAGCGTTGGCCTTGAGGATGGCCCTCTCCCCCAGCCCTCACAGCAGAGCTGGGCACTCCCTCCACTGGCTCACAGGGCCTAGGTGGCTCTGGGTCACACCTCAGCATGCAGCAGAATTCCCCTTTCCAAGGAAGCCTCAGTCCCACCTCCCTGTCCAGAAGCCCGCCTCCTCTCTCCCCAAGACCACATGCAGAAAGGAAGGAAGCTGAGTCTCTGGCATTTTATTCCCAACAGGAAAGAGCATCTGCACTGTGGGATGGGGTGGGGAGGGCTGGGCCCACTTCCTTGGGGGGAGGGGGCGGTACTCCCTGTGATTATTAAGTCTTGACCAGTCCACCCAGGACCTCTTAGTGCTCAGAACAGACATGAACTAGATGGCCCCAATTTGGGGTGGAGAGTGAGGTGTGCAAATATGGATGCAGACAACATCACAGTATGAAAACTATGCTGACAGGCCCTTCAGAGGAGGGTGTGTAACCTCTGCAGAGAAGTGAGAGATCACAGGCTGTTGTGAAGAATGTGCGCCCTAACCGGTTTGGCTCAGTGGATAGAGTGTCAGTCTGAGGACTGAAAGGTCCCAGGTTTGATTCCAGTCAAGGGCATGTACCTTGGTTGAGGGCACATCCCCAGTTGGGGGTGTGCAGGAGGCAGCTAATCGATGTTTCTCTCTTGTGGATGTTTCTAACTCTCTATCCCTCTCCCTTCCTCTCTGTAAAAAAAATCAATAAAATATATTTTTAAAAAAAGAATGTGTATGGTGGGTGATGGCAGGAGAGGTTCAAGGGCTCTGAGAACGCTTTATCTTGAGAGTTAAAGGGGCCACAGAAGGGACTATAAGGTAGTAATAATGTAGCGGGCACTAGGGAATCACCCAAATCCACCCTTCAGGACAAAGGCAATTGTTCCCCTTGCTGCTTGGAGTGTATGCTGCTGAGGTCTCACAGCTGAATCTCATGGCCAGTGTTGGGATACAAAGGTCCAGAACCCGAACCCCTGTCTGGATATGGAACGTCTTGGAAGGACCACCCCAGTTTCAGAACTCCTAATAGGATGGGCTGGGGTCTTTATTATAACTGCATTGTAGTTTAATTCCTTCTCTGTCCATTTCTGCTTATCTTACAAGTGTGGATAAACTTCCTGCAGGCAGATCCCTGTGTCAAAGTCTGCTTCCTGGAGAATTTGACTGGGTAAAAATAATAACAAAAACGTTAAAAAATAGCAAAATGATACCAGCAAACACAAAAGCCTTCCTACATGCTGGGAACTGCTCTAAGTGCTTTACATATATTTACTCCTTGGTGAACATGTTTGCATTGGCTGAAAAGTGGCTATAATTCTATTGCCTCTGAGCACTGCAGAGGGAGACAAAGGAAAGATGAGGCTGGGATCAGGGAAGGGGAGTGGGGCTGGAGACAAGAGGACAAGCTAGATGTAGTTAGTGCTTATTGTTTGGCAGGAAGTGAGATACGATAATAGGATGGGTGACCCCAAGACAGTGGAGCAGCTTATAGGAGCAGGAATTGGGGAAACACATTGGGTTCATCTGGCATCGCGGTCTCCTCTCCTGAGACGGGTTGGCCACCGGAAGGTTTTGGTGGCTCCCCCTTCTCTACTGCCTGGGCTGCCACCGACTTCCTACACCTGGGTTGATTTCGTCCTTTTCGGCGGTTGAAAATTTGCTGATGGCCCCAAAGTTTTGCGGCCGTACCCGCAGAGAGGAATTGCTCCAGGTTCCCTAGAAGAGAGCGGAACGGAAGCGGAAGCTGCGACGCTGGCGCCGGCGGCTCGGCTGTGAGGAACGGAAGCGGAAGTGGCGGCGGCGCCGGCCTGGCCTGGCCTGGCTGAGGGGAGGTGGCGGGCGGGCGCGATGGCGGAGGCCGGGCCACAGGCGCCGCCGCCCCCGGGCACCCCAAGCCGGCATGAGAAGAGCTTGGGACTTCTCACTACCAAGTTCGTGTCGCTTCTGCAGGAGGCCAAGGACGGCGTGCTTGACCTCAAGCTGGTGCGGTCCGGCCTGAGGGGCGACAGAGGGGATGTTGGAATAGGCCTGGGCAGGTAGCGGGAACTCCTAGGGCGACACAGCGGAGCCCTCAGAGAGCAAGCCGCCATCCGTGTGCTTTCTCACAAGTGGGAGGTCGGGAGCTGTTTAATTCATTCGGCTGAGGCCATTGGGTGTCAGCCCTGTGCCAGTCTCAGGGCTGCAGGTTCTGGTCCTCGTGGCCCTCCCTCCCTGCCTGGGGAAAAGAGCATCAGAACATAGTTTAGTTTGTGCCAGGCCTCTTTCCACTCTGCGGTCCTGAGCTGCTGTAATGCCTGGGAGGAGGGTTGGGGCTGTCTACCCCCTTTCCAGTCTACTCCAGACCAAGTCTCAAGGTAGCTGAGGATACACCTGAGAGTGGAGCTGAGCATCCTCCCCTCTGTTCTCTCTGCCAGGCAGCTGACACTCTAGCTGTGCGCCAGAAGCGGCGGATCTACGACATTACCAACGTGCTGGAAGGTATTGGGCTGATCGAGAAAAAATCCAAGAATAGCATCCAGTGGAAGTGAGTGGAGGCACCTGGGAGGGCAATGGGATCTCCTATCCAGAAGTGTTGGGTGGGCGGTGGAGGGTGCAGGAGAGAGCAGGGTCCATGGGACCCAGAGTTCCTGGCAGTCCTCCTCAGCCCCACTCCCTGGGCTCAGGGGCGTGGGGCCTGGCTGTAACACCCGGGAGATTGCGGACAAGCTGATTGAGCTTAAGGCAGAGATCGAAGAGCTGCAGCAGCGAGAGCAAGAACTGGACCAGCACAAGGTGTGGGTGCAGCAGAGCATCCGGAACGTCACAGAGGACGTGCAGAACAGCTGATATCCTCCTGGCAGTCCCTGCTCCTGGGGTGTGGGCGAGGGGCCCTCTAGTCCAGCTGGGTTTGCGTTGTGGTGTCCTGGCTCTATCCCTCTTGGGAGGATGGTCCTGCAGCTCCTGGCCAGGTCCCAGCCTCCTGCTTCCCTCTCAGAGCCCCTCTCCCACCATTCTTGGTCTGTGATCCCTCCCTTCTAGACCCCAGGCCCCAAGACTTTCTCCAAGGGCTTGTATGTTAGACCTCTGCTGAAGAGCTGGGTCTTCTCTGTGGTCTGCCATCTGTCACCATAGGCAGGGCATCAGTCGTTCTCCTTAACCCCCACACCTTGGCCTACGTGACTCATGAGGACATCTGCAGATGCTTTGCTGGTGAGCAGAGCCTGAGTGGGGGGAGATGGGGTTGGGGCTGGGCTGAGCCACAGCCCTGAGCAGTGGGTTCAGTATCTAAAGAGAGTTCTGTCTCTTAAGAGAGTTGCTGGGGCCTTCCCAAAGAGGAATCAGGCAGGATAAGTCCTGGGTTAGAGGATCACTGGGGCCCTATGGAGGCCAACCATACTGAGAGGATACAGGAATTCTGGGCTCGGTCTCTAGGTCAGTCCCCATCTACATGGTTCCTTGGGCTTGGCTTCTCAGGTGTGATGAGCAAACATAAGGGGAAAGTGTGTGTGTGCTCATGCGTGCATGCTTGTATGCAAGGGGTCATGATGCCCACTTCCAACCTGTAGTTAGTTCAGTTGTATTGTGGATACAGGAGCTGTTCCTTCTCTGTCTTTCATCCCCCAGACTGGTCCTGGGGAAGGGATGTTGGCCTTGGCCAGAATACCTATACCTAGGGAGCAACCCTCAGTTGGGGAATAAGATACTCATGGCCAGCAATTTTTTGTTCCACATGTTTGAATTCAGATTTTCTGGTTATTCACCCCTGGGGTCTTAAAAGGAGAAAAGCTTTAGTTCTATGTCCCAGACACTGTGGGGATTGGGTGTCTAGCCCCTCAGAGACCATGATCTTCCTGCTCCAAGGGATAGGAACCCCCATTCCCAGCTCAGATTGAACCCCTGGGCCCTGACCCATCCCCCTTGTTATTCTAGGAGACACTCTTCTAGCCATCCGGGCTCCTTCTGGCACCAGCTTGGAGGTGCCCATCCCAGAGGTGGGTGCTCAGCTCAGGCAGGCGGGGTTGGCTGAGGGCGGGTGCTGGCTGTGGAGCCCGATAAGTCTCGGGTGGGGCGGGTAGGGGGAGGCCTGAGGTTTCGGGTTATCTAGGAGAATGGACAGCCTGGGGTGAGAGAGGACACTGTGGCTCAGGATCAGGCAGGAGCCAAGCCTGCTTCCAATTCCACCTGCCTCACACCTCTAGGGCCTCAATGGGCAGAAGAAGTACCAGATTCATTTGAAGAGTGTGAGTGGTCCCATCGAGGTGCTGCTGGTGAACAAGGAGGCATGGAGCTCACCGCCTGTGGCAGTGCCTGTGCCACCACCTGAAGATCTGCTCCAGAGCCCGTCTGCTCTCTCTACTCCTCCACCTCTGCCCAAACCTGCTGTGGCCCTGCCCCAGGATGCCTCACACCCAAGCAGTCCCCAGGTCACCACCACCACCACCACCATCTGTGTCCCTGCTAGCATCGAAGCCCAAGGGATGGCCAGTCCAGCAGCTGAGATCATAGGTGAGGCATGATGATCATCTGGTGATGGGGTGATCTCTGGGGGCCAAGAGGCAATACCTCTGTTGTGGGATGCTGTACTCAGAGCTGGAAGAGACCTTGTGGAGGTTGTCTTTTCCTGGCCCTCAGCTGGCCTCCCCTTGCTGTGACAAGGGAGCCTTTTTTCAATTTTTAAAAAATATGTTTTTGTTGATTTCAGAGAGAGGAAGGGAGAGGGAGATAGAAACAAAGATGATGAGAATCATTGGTCAGGTGCCTCCTGCACACCCCCTACTGGGAATTGAGCCCACAACTCAGACATGTGCCCTGACTGGGAATTGAACTGTGACCTCCTGGTTCATTGGTTGACCCTCAACCACTGAGCCACACTGGTGGGACAATGAGAGCCTTTTTTAACAGGGAATCTCTGACTGTGTGAAGGGACATTAGTGGTGGCAGTTTCCCCCCAGATCCACCTGTTTGACTTGCCTTAGCAGCCTCTGTGTCAGAGGCCTCATGCCCCTGTGTCCTGCAGTGCCTCATTTCCAGATGACCTCTTCGGGGGTGACTGCAGTACCTAACTCTCCTTGGGCCTGGGAACCAGGGCTGTAGTCATCCTGGTCGTGAGTTCTAGCACAGCTAGTTTCAGTATTCCATTTCCTGCCCCAAGTGACTGGGTTTGGGCCATGTGGTTGCAGTGAGTGGCGGCCCTGGATCTGATAGCAAGGACAGTGGTGAGCTCAGCTCACTCTCGCTGGGCCCGGCAGCACTGGACACCCGGCCACTGCAGTCGTCTGCCCTGCTGGACAGCAGCAGTAGCAGCAGCAGCAGCAGCAGCAGCAGTTGTTCATCTGGACCCAACCCTTCTACCTCCTTTGAGCCCATCAAAGTGGATCCCACAGGTGGTGAGTTCTTGTCCCATCGGGAGCAAGGAGAATCCAGCCTCAGCCAGTTTTGGGTCAGAAACAGAATTTGGGCTAGAAACCCAGCTCTCCTATCTTCTCAGCCAGAGCTGGCAAGCATGAGGGCCAGTCCTTGCTGTCAACCCTGCCTAGATCATAGCTCTGCAAACGAGAGTGAGGAGCTTGGCCTCCCTCTGGTGCCCCTTTGTCCCCCTATTAGTCTGACACAGAACTCCCTGGCCCTCTCTCAAGCCCTGCCTGCCACCCTTGGACTTAGGTCTCAAGAAGGCGGAAGCACTCTTTTGGGGAAGGGGCTATGGTATGGCCCTCAGGCTCCAAAGGTAGGCAGCACCTTCCCCGGAGAGGTGATGTTATCTGCCTGGAGTTCCATCTCCATCCTGTGCCTTGAGTGTTTGCTTTTTCCAGGACTCATTCTCCTCAGCCCATAAGCTCTGCTCCCACTAAATGACACTTTGCCCTCTGAGTATCCTTCTCTCACCTTCCCTGTCTCCTCTCTGTCTGGACTCTGAAAAAGTCATCTCCATTCCACTTCATTTGTTGGTCTCCCAGTCACCCTTTGGGTTGCAGCAGTCAGAACCTCTGTACCCACCTCACACCCCATGCTCTTGATACCCACCCCTGACTGCCAGCTCCAGCGGTTTCGAGGCTGATGTGCTCTGCTGCTCTTGCTTCGTATTGATGCTTTTTTCCTCCTTTGGCTTTAATGATACCAGCTCTTGGCTCCTCTTACCAGCTTCCCTTCTGGCCTCTCCCTGGCGCTTCCTTAACCACTGACACTTCCTGGGTCTCTATCCCATCCCACACCTGCGGAGGGCTAGATGAGCCCCAGGCTCCGTCTTGCCTCGATCTTTTGCCCGAACTCCATCCTTGTGTCCACGTGCCTTCCTCTGCACATCCAATGGGCTCTTCATTTCCATGTGTTCTCATCTGAAACTTGCTTTTCCAGTTCCAGCTCCTTCTACTCCTCACCTCACATCACCTAAGTGAGTTCTATTCCAGATGTCTCTTATATCCCCAGCACTCAGGATCACTGCCAGCCACCTCTCCTAAATTCTCCAGCATCCTCTTTACCTCAACTGACAAGGGTCTGTCTGAAACACAGCCTGGCTGGCATTCCTCTGTTTACAAAAGTACCTTTAATGGCTTCCTAAGGCCTGCTGGGTAAAACCAGAGCTCCCAAATGTAGCCTGTGACATCCCTGGTGATCAGCCAGCCACGGCACTCCTCCCCAGCTTCATTTTCCTCTGCTTTACATGTGAATCCTCCCGGTGAGACTTTTGTAGCAGGGTTGTCACCCTGTAGCACCGGCCCCTGTTGAAGTGTCTGCCTCCTCTGCCAGGTAACCCTGCTCGGGTGTGGTGTCTGAGCCTGGCACCAAGGAAGTGCTCAGTAAGGGCAAGGATGGATAGGGCATTCTTCAGGCAGGATATCCTGCGTCAGAGAGGAAGTCCTGCATCAGACAGGGTATCTTCCATTACACAGGGTATCCTCCATCAGACAGGGTATCCTCCATCAGTCAGCGTATGCATGCTGGACCCAGAAAGGGAATGGTCTCCTTGCCCTTGCAGCACTTCTGAGTTACAAGGGAGTACCAGTCACCTGCAATGAGCCTTTGGTATCCTGGACTCCGCACTGAGGAATTTGTGTCAACAAGGGAGACCAACGGATAATGCCAGCCTGGCTTAGGGCAGGGCCTTCCTTTCTTCAGCTATGTGGAACCCCAGGGTGGATGGTATAGGATCTGGGAAAGTTGGGGCCTAGAGTGGGACCAGGCTGGACCTCTGTGCCCTTGAGCATGGCTTTCTTGTCTTTCAGTTCTGGAACTCCCCAAAGAGCTGTCAGAAATTTTTGATCCCACACGAGGTAGGGCTGTGTTCCTCCTTGGGGCTGGGAACGGGGCACAGCTTATTGGGTCTTGCAGCTTTTGAGGACCTATGGTTGTGATTGGTACCTGGACACAGTGTAAAAGTTCCTGATGGGGGCAGAGGGAGGTCCCCTTCATGGGCTTTGGTGGGTGGAGAGGCAGGAGCCAGAATGTAAGTGAGGTCTCCCTCCTTCCCCAGAGTGCATGAGCTCGGAGCTACTGGAGGAGCTGATGTCCTCAGAAGGTAGGTGGCCCAGGAAGGTGGGGGGGGGGGTGTGGACAGGGGGTTGGGCAGCTGTTGGGTGGGGCCTTGTCCTTGGCCTCAGGCCTCAGCCTGGTTCTCTCTGCAGTGTTTGCCCCTCTTCTCCGCCTTTCTCCGCCCCCCGGAGACCACGATTACATCTACAACCTGGATGAGAGTGAAGGTGTCTGTGACCTCTTTGATGTGCCTGTTCTCAACCTCTGACTGACGGGGACATGCCCTGTGTGGCTGGGACACAGACTGTCTAACCTGAGGGCTGCTTGGGGACCTCCTACATCTCAGCCGTACACACAGCTTGAGAGCCACAGACTCCGGCTTCCCCAGCTTTCCCTCACTGCACAGTTCTGGCCACAGCTCCCCCTCCTGCACCGACACCTGCATTGTGCTGGGAGAGCAGAGGGGCTCAGCTCCCTCCACGGTGGAGCCAAAATATTTGCTTCTCCTTTTCTGGAGCCTTCCCCAACCTGTGTCCTCCCTGAGCCCAGACTCTGCTGCCACCCAGTGTCACAGAGTGAGGTAACACATTCACTCCAGAGGGCAGCTTGTCTAACCTCCCCCTTGTCCCGTTTCTGTCAGCTCTTGCCCCTCCCAGGAGGGAAGCTGGGGTAGGGCTGGGCACTTGCCAGCACCACTCCTTGCCTCCTTCACTTCTCTCCACCCCTTGACCCTAGAGCTCCTCCTGGACCTATCCTGCCTCCCTTCTGCCCGGCCCTTAGCCCTGACAACCTGTAGGTGATGTTGGGGGAAGGGGGTGGGTGCTAACAGGAACAGAGGTCTCTAGCTAGGAATCTGGGCAGGTGAGTCCCTGAGGATTGACCCAACCTCCCTCCTCCCTATAGCTCCTCTCGTTTATTCATTTACCCTCATTTAGAGCCATTTGCAGAGATTTAGAAAGATTTGCAGTAACGAATGGATTCCTATATAAAGATTATTTTTATACTTTTTTGCAACAAAAGGAAATTGTAATATTTGTACAGTGTCCAAGTGAATAAAGATCGTGCCTAAGGCTATCTCTGGTCTGGTTTCTTTTGGGGGCCTCTCCCTGGGACCGCTGGATTGGTGGTGGGACTGGGTGGGTCACCTTGCTGGAAAGGAGGTGTGGCGGAGCCAGCTGCCCGCCCTCCCTCCCTACTCCACCTGCCGCACCTTGGGGCGGGGCGGGGCCGCCTCTTCAGGGCGGGGCAGGGCAGGCGCCGGCCTCCCACTCCCGGACTCCAACCCGGAACTAGCCTCGGCTCCCTCGGGAAAGCCGGCGCCGGGCCAGGAGTGGGCGCCTGGGCAGTGAGTGCGGGCCACGGGCTTCAGGCCGCGGACAGAGGAACGCCCTCATTGTCCCCAGGGGCCCAGACCCAGTGCGCCCTTGGCAGGAGGTTGCAAGGTGAAGGTACAGGTGTCCCGCCCCGGCTGGACCATGGCGCCCCCTCGGGACGTGGTGAAGATCGCCGTTCAGAAGCGTGACGCCATCCCGCAGCTCATCCAGCTGGACCAGGTCACCCGGCCGGTCCGGCCAACATCACCCCACTGCCCACCTCTGGGTCACCCTCTTCTCGAAACAGCCCACCCTACCCCTTCCCCAGGTTCTTCCCCACTCCTGGCCCTGTGAGTTACATCTTCCCTTGCAGGCAAAGCCCCTGGCCGCTGTGCTGAAGGAGGTGTGCGACGCGTGAGTGCGGGCCTGGCCGGCCAGGGGGTGGGGGAAGGGTTGGCGGGAGGGGGCGCCCCTTTCCTGCCTCACTAAACCTCCTCTGCCCGCAGGTGGAGTCTGGCTCACTCTGAACGCTATGCCCTGCAGTTTGCTGACGGGCACAAGAGATACATCACTGAGAATGTGAGTCCCTTCTCCCCTTTAACCCCTTCTAATTCCTGATTTCTGACACTGATTCCTCAGACCCCTCATCCTCGGGGATCTTTCACTGAGTTCCAAATCCTCCTTCATTGACAACCCCAATTAACCAATCCTGAGAGCCCTTCTTCTCTCCTTTGTCTTCTCCAGAACCGCTCAGAGATCAAGAATGGCAGCATCCTGTGCCTCAGCACCGCCCCAGTAATGCCCCTCCTGGTCCCGCCCTCATTCTCTGCCCTGCTGGCTGTTGTGCCTCCTTCTGTTCCCCTATGCCTCTCCCTGCCCCAGGTCCGGAGGCCCCAGTCACATCCCTGCAGTGCTCCACCTAGTGGACACCCCGGTCTCCACACCTCCAGTTCCCACTTACCTCCACCCAGCCTCCTCACCTTCCCTTCTGCCCCTATCCCTGCCAGGACCTCCAGGCTGAGCAGCTGTTAGGTGTGCTGCAGAGTGGGAGTCGTGAAGGGCGCCGGGAAGCCCTGCAGCATCTCGTCCTGCTGGCTCCAGACATGACCTTTGCCCAGGAGGTCATCAGCCGTGAAGGGCTTCAGAAGCTAGGCACCATCATTGAGGAAGGGGATGAGTGAGCATCAGGCTGTGGTGGGTGGTGGACATGGGGGCTGGGGTCCTGACTGGCCCTGCTCAGCCCCAGATATGCCCCCAGCCTAGGAGAGGAGCTGGCTCTCGCACTGCAGGTCTTCTTGGAGCTCATGGAGCACGGCGTGGTGTCCTGGGAGACACTCAGTATCCCCTTTGTTAAGAAGGTGGGTGGGCTTTTCTAGGGACAATAGGTAGGGGCAGTGGGGTGATGTTAGGATCTGGCCATGCATGCTGACAACCCCTACCCCTCTTACAGGTGATACGCTATGTGAACATGAACCTGATGGACGCATCTGTGCAGCCCCTGGCCCTCAGGCTGCTGGAGAGTGTGACCTTGAGCAGCCCTACCCTGGGTCAGCTGGTCAAGAGTGAGGTGCCACTGGACAGGCTGCTGGTACACATACAGGTGTAAGTGTCTGGGGGTGGGGCACAGATGAAGGGAGTGGGGCCAGATCCTGGATGGCCGATTGAGCCCACTTTTTGTCCCAGGATGAATCAGCAGCTGCAAACCAAGGCCATGGCACTGCTGACAGCCTTGCTGCAGGGGGCCAACCCTGTTGAACGTAAGGTGGGTGTCCATCTGGTGGATGTCCATCTCGTGGATGGATGAGGGGCAGGATCTGGTGAGCACTGTGCTCTACTGTGGGCCTAGGGTGGATGCTCATGGTGAGGCTACATCATCTAAGCCCCCTTCCCACCCACTCAGCACATGCTTGACTACCTGTGGCAGAGAAACCTTCGCCAGTTCATCTATAAGGTAGGAAGCCCTGGGCCAGGCAGGCCCACCCACTCCTCCTCTCCCTGTGAGCCCACGCTTACACCCATGGACTCGCTGTCCTACAGAGCATCATCCATAGTGCAGCACCACTGGGCGACGAGATGGCTCACCACTTGTATGTACTGCAGTCCCTTACACTGGGGTTGCTAGAGCAGCGCATGCGGACACCACTGGACCCCTACAGCCTGGTGGGTGCCTTTGAGATACAGAGGCTGGGGGCAGCTGGAGGTTGGCCTTGAATCTGTGATCGTGACCACCCCCAAATAATGACCCTCAGGAGCAGCGGGAGCAGCTGCAGGCCCTGCGCCAGGCTGCCTTCGAGCTGGAAGGGGAGTCTCCCAGTGCCGGGCTGAGTGCTGACCGGCGCCGTTCCCTCTGTGCTCGGGAGTTCCGCAAACTGGGCTTCACCGTGAGTGACCCTTACGCAGCTCCCCACCCCTGCCTCAACCCAGGGCTGCTGCTGTTCCAGAGGACCGGGGCCCTTCCTCAGCTGCCTGTCCTCTTCCCCCAGAACAGCAACCCCGCACAGGACCTAGAGCGCGTGCCCCCCGGCCTGCTGGCCCTGGACAACATGCTCTACTTCTCCAAACATGCACCCAGTGCCTACAGCCGGGTCAGTGTTGGGGTGTGGGTAGAGCTGGATGCCTGCCTATGATGGGTCCCCATGGGCTTAGCTGTGACCCCTGCCCCTTTCTCTGCTCCCACCACCCCAGTTTGTGTTGGAGAACAGTAGTCGTGAGGACAAGCACGAGTGCCCCTTTGCCCGGAGCAGCATCCAGCTGACTGTGCTGCTGTGTGAGCTGCTCCATGTCGGGGAGCCCTGTGAGTGGGATTGGGCATAGTGTGTCCGGGAACGGGGGACGGAAGGGCAGAGAGGGCCAGGGGCTTCACATACTTCCTCCCTGAGCCCCTCCTGCCCCCCTGCTCCAGGCTCCGAAACGGCCCAGGACTTTTCACCCATGTTCTTCAGCCAAGACCAGAGCTTCCATGAGCTCTTCTGCGTGAGCATTCAGCTTCTGAATAAGACCTGGAAGGAGATGCGGGCCACACAGGAGGACTTTGACAAGGTGGGTGGGTGGGAGCTGGAGACCTGGGCCAGGGCAGAGGGCTATGCAGGGTAGGGGTCCAGAGCTCAGACCCTGAACTGAGCCTGGGTGGCACCAGGTCATACAAGTGGTCCGGGAGCAGCTGGCCCGCACACTGGCCCTAAAGCCCAGCTCCCTGGAGCTCTTCCGAACCAAGGTGAACGCACTCACGTACACGGAGGTGCTGCGACTGCGCCAGACTGAGCGGCTGCATCAGGAGGGCACACTGGCCCCTCCCATACTGTGAGTTGGTGGGAATGGGTCCCAGTCCTAGCCCCCACTTTCCCTGGTACCCCATGGGCCTTGTCCCAGGTCAGTTTCAGTCAGCAAACCCCCTCCCCCCACCCAGGGAGCTTCGGGAGAAGCTGAAGCCAGAGCTCATGGGCCTGATCCGCCAGCAGCGTCTGCTCCGCCTCTGCGAGGGCACACTCTTCCGCAAGATCAGCAGCCGGAGACGCCAGGGTTGTTGAGTGGGAAGGGGGCAGAGAGGGTGTGGCCTGGGTCAGGGCCCCTCTGCTCACTCCTTCCCTCTTCCCCTTGCTGCCCATAGACAAGCTGTGGTTCTGCTGCCTGTCCCCCAATCACAAAGTGCTGCAGTATGGGGACGTGGAGGATGGTGCCAGTCCACCTGCCCCTGAGAGCCTCCCAGAACAGCGTAAGGAGGGCAGGGACAGGGACAGGACACCTGCTCCCCCAGACCGCCACATGCCCCGGGATGCCTGGGGCCCCGGTGGTTAGCCCAGTCTTCTTCCCGCAGTCCCAGTGGCTGACCTCAGGGCACTACTTACTGGCAAGGACTGCCCCCACGTCCGGGAGAAAGGCTCAGTGAAGCAGAACAAGGTGAGGGCAGGAGGATCTGGGCTCCTTCCCACTCGCCCTGCCCTGCCCCCTGCTCAATGCTCATGGTTCCCTTCCTCCCCAGGACCTCTATGAGTTAGCTTTCTCAGTCAGCTATGACCACGGGGAGGAGGAGGCATACCTCAACTTCATCGCCCCCTCCAAACAGGAGGTGAGTGTTTGGGCAGGCTGAGCTGAATTGGGCAGATGGGCAGGGGAAGAGACTGGCAGGTCCTCATGGAGCCATCCCCGCCCCCAGTTCCACCTGTGGACAGATGGGCTGAGCACCCTGCTGGGCAGTCCCATGGGCAGTGAGCAGACACGGCTGGACTTGGAGCAGCTGCTGACCATGGAGACCAAGCTGCGCTTGTTGGAGCTAGAGAACGTGCCCATCCCTGAGCAGCCACCCCCTATCCCCCCACCCCCCACCAACTTCAACTTCTGCTATGACTGCAGCATCACTGAACCTTGATAGGGTGGCTGAGGGCCACAGCAGCTGCCTCTGTGGTGGCCGTGAAGGGTGGAGTGTGCAGCAGTGCAGACACCCTGACCAGCAGAGGCTGCAGCAGGAATAAAGTCTGCTTGGCTCCTGGGTATGTGTCGAGCCAGCTGTGAACCCTGTGGGCCAAGCCTGCCTTAAAACTCGGTTGGTGCAGGAGATGTGGGCATCAGGCCAGGGCCACAGTTTGGGGCCACAAACCTGGGCAGCTACAGTTGAGGGGCTTGTCCTTCCTCAGGATGAGTCCTCAGCCTCCCTCTGTGCTGGGCCTGCAGACAGGGATGGCCTCTGTTTGGGAGGCACCAACCAAGAGAGTGCTGGTGCTACCAGCCAGGTGAGGGAGGAGGCACGGCCCCAAGTGGACGCTTTCCTGGGCAGCATTTATAGGGGACTGATGTGGGAGCCATGTTTCCAGAGGCCTCTGAGAGTCTGAGCTCAGTCCTGAACCTTGCTTGGCTGCCTTGTGTCCGTTGTGGGACTTGGAGGCCCTCTGGTGAGAGCAGGAAAGGAGAGATGTGAAGCTGGGCCTGCCTTGTGTTGAAGGGCAGATTTAAGATTCCAGAAGACATCCCCCAGTGGTGGGAGGGTATTCTGACAAGAGGGAATTCAGTGCAGGAAGCCTGGATTCTGATGAAAACCCACTGCAGGAGGGTGGGGATGGGCACAGGAAGGCCAGAGCTCCTAGGACTAGAAGTGGCTGGGGGATTGGGCTCAGCTGGAGGTCACGCTCAGAGGCCCTGGTCAGGGACCTCAAGCATCTGAGGCCAAGAGGAGCACCCCTGCCCACAGGGCAGACTGAAAGCTTCACCACCCACCGACCTCCTTTTCCACTCTTCTTGCTACCTCTTCCCCAGCACCTCCTCAAATGTCTTTTTTAACAATGTTAACCATCAACATGTTGCCTTGAAAAGTGATGAAATGACATCTCCTTTGGAGAATGTACTGAGCTTCCCCTCCCCCAGCCATGCTTCTGACTCAGGCACCCGGAGACTTCCCACCACATTTGGAACAGTCTGCTGTTGAGTTCAAGGTGGAAGTAGGGGTGGGGATCCCAGATGCTGTTAAGTCTCCACATACTCCTTGTCAGTGGTCCAGTCCCTTGTGCAGGCCACCATCATCTTGACAAGAACCTCCTGGCTTCCTGTCTCCAGTCTTCTCAATACCAGCTACCCGAGCTGTTCCAGCAAACATGAAGCTGATCTGATCACACACACTACCCCCATCCTGTATTCGTCAGTGTCTCCCTATTGTCCAGGGGGTAATGGTCATGGTACCATGATGGGCAGAGTTGAGATGGGTTGCAGACATGTGGTTTAGGCCCTGCACAGGGTTCTTGGTGCTTGGCCCCTGCTGGCATCCTCCCTGCACCCTAGACACCCCCCACCCCAGTGTCAGCTCTGGCCTGCCATGTGCACCCCCCAGTCCCTTCTGCCTGATTGCCTCCCTCTCTCTCCGCTCACTTTTTCTGCTTTGAGTCCTTCCTTGACCTCCCAGGCTAAGCTCATGACTCCCTTAGGTCCCCAGTCCCAGGTGCTGTTGCTCTATTTGTGCACACCCTGCACACGGCTATCCCTGCCTGTTGGCTGATTTGCTTCTCCAACTGCCCTGGAGGCTGGGAGAGCTTCATCACCTCTGAATCCCCACAAAAAGCAGGCACTCAGGCAGCCCAGTTGGCTGCTCCTAGAACTGACGGACAAAGTATAGGTGGACATATGGAGGGTCCGACACTTTCAAAGAGCTGCTGTTGAGAATTCACTGGTACTGTTTAAGAGGTTGGACTAGATGACCTCTAAGGACCCTTCCTACCCAGAGAGGCTATTCGCTATCCTCCTCCTTGCCTCCCCCCTCCAAAGACCACCTCATGGACTCTGGCATCATTAATCAGTATGTTCCTGGCGTCTGGCTGGGCCCAGTGCACACAGATGTACCTTTGCTACAGGATCTGCCTGGGAGCTCATGCTAGGAGAGGCCTCCAGACTTTTGGAGTCTCCCACCATATTGGGAAGCTGGGGCCTGCTTAGGGGCTCCTATGGGGCTTTGGGCCACACCCGAGGAAGTTGTCTGGTGTTTCCTCCATTGTCCTTGGACTGGGCAGGGCTGCTTCAACTGCGGTGGGGAGGGGAGGGGCCCTTTAGTTTGAGAACTTCAGATAAAGAGGTAAAATCTGGAATTTTTAATCTTGTTTGGGTTTACAACAAAGGTAAGGCTTGGCTGCTAAAGTTCAGCGCTGGTAGGGGACTGGGAACTACTGGTATAGGGAACAAGGTAGGGCACAGGCCTTCGATGGAAGTAGGCAGGGCAAGAGGGGGGTCTGCTCCTCTCCAGCATCCGACCCAGCCACCTATGGGCCTGGGGCTTCCAGACCCAGGCCTGGCCAGGAGATCAGGAGCTGGCATTTCCAGGGGCCTGTGGCAGCCTCATGTATCGGACAAGAAGCCCCTGCTGGGCTGTGGGACAGACTGGGGTAGGAAGCACCCTGGGCTGCCCTGGATTAGCCCCACCTCCAGTCCTTGCAAAGGTGTTTATAGCTTAGGGAAGGGGCCCTGGGGTCTGCAGCAGAGGGAAACAGGAGGCACTGAGTCAAACTCCAGGTCAAGAAGCCAGGGCTAGGGACATGAGTCTGAGCTATCCCTCTGCTTACTGACCTGGCCTCAGAGTGTTAGGGTCAGGTCAGCCCCTCCCACAAAGCGGGACTGGATGCAGATCACCTGGGGCAGTTGGGCTTGGAATCGCCTGACGGCAGCCATGCTAATACCAGGGCACATTGCGACATCTAACCTCTGTATCTGCTTGCACGCCTGCCCAATGGTATCCAGTGTTCTGCAGGAAGGCCCCTGTGTGAGTGCCTGATCCGAGGTGGGCCCAACCCAGCCCAGCCCCTGCACTGGGATTGCCGGACACTCACTGCTCTGTGAGCCGACTGCAGCTGGACAGGTTGAGGTGTTGCAGCCTCGGCCAGGAGCTGGCTGCCTGGGCCCAGCCCTCATCACTGAGGAGGCTGCAATGACTCAGCGCCAGACGCTCCAGGCTAGGGCAGCCCCTGGCCACAGCCACCAAGCCCTTATCTGTGAGTGCTGGCAACAGGCTCAGTGACAACTGCCTCAGCTGGGGGAACTGGAGCACCTGCAAGGATGGAGGATGTGGGGCTGGCGTGTAGTATGGCACTGGAGCCAAGTGCCGGGGGCTCTTCTAGGTTCCCCACCCCCAGCAAAAGGAGAGGCCATACACAGCAGAAGCCAATAAGAAAGGAACATTTTCTAAGCAAAAAGTGGGTGGGCCCAGGCCCCTGGCTCCAGTCCCGGAACCTCAGCCTATCCCCACCCCCAGTCCCACACCTGTGCCAAACTGGCATCAGTCAGCTTGCTGCAGGCTGTGAGGTCCAACTCCTGCAAGGACTGCAGCATGAGCAGGGAGGGGCCCTGTGGCTGGGGAGAAGGGTCCATGGTGCCTGAGGCCTGATGCTCCAGCTCTCGGTGTGGCTGTGGGAAGAGGCCCCTGCTTCTTAGTTCCTCCGGAGTTTGGCCCTCAAATGCTCCTAGAGAGAGACTCAGGAGGGCAGGTGAGCCCAGGGACCACCCACCCTTCATGACCTTGAGGTTCCCACACCTGGGCTTTCTGTGCTGGCTCCTCACTTGGTTCCCCCAGCCCCAGAAGCCCCCAGTCACGAAGCTCCTTGCACCAGGCCAGGCGCAGGACTGAGAGGGGAATGAGGTAGGTGCAGATGGCCTGCAGGGTCCGGTTGGTGAGGGCCACACAAGAGGATAAGTCTAGCACTCTGAGACTCGGTCCCAGCACTGTGATCAGGGAGAGCACTGAGGTGTCCTAGGAGGAAAGTGGAGAAGGGAGAGAGCAATGGAAAGATGGCTTGTGTCTATGTTGCCATGCTTGGCAAGGGTCACTTAAGAAGGTTCTGTCTAAGGTTCTGGCCCGACAGGCAATAAGGAGCTAGCAGAGGGCCCACGGAGGGAGGCCATGATGTCCCTGTGCTGGTGAAGGTCGGAGTGGACACGGGTAGCCATGGGGCTAGGACACCAGGAGGAGTTTGCTGGAGGATAGAGCTTGGCAGGGGCAGGAAAGATGCTGGTACAAATATCTCAGGTATCTGCGACATTTACCCCTGACTGTGCTCCCAGTCCCTGCTGAAGGGGTGGGCTGAGGCTTTCCTCTGACCACAGCTTATTGGACTAGTGGTGGACATCTGACCCAATCCGATATGCTCCCTCTAGATTTTGAAGCAAAACTGTGAGGTCACAGGGGGCACAGGGCTGCCACCTGGCAGAAGCAGTCGTGATGGGGGAAGTGGGAGCTAAGGGTGGAGTAGAATAAACTGGTTTGTAGAGAGACACAAGAAAGTGAGGCTCCAGGGTCCAGCTAAGAGACAATAGTGGTAAAAGGAAGATGGAGGGGGGCAGGGGAAGAGAGGCGCTGTGGGGAAAGGGTTGAGAGGCAGTTTTCAGGTTGGGAATACCCTGGTCACATTGATAGATTGAAAAAATAACCCGCTAAACAAGACTGCCATTGCCAAGACAGGGATGCCACCCAGAGGGACAGGGCTGAGCCCTATTGAAGAGATTGGCTTCAGACAGAAAGTGACTCTGCTGCCCCCACATCACATTACCTCCCTCGGGCCTTGCCTGAGAAACCTCTTCTGTGTATCCTCGGTGCCCCTCCCCATAGGGCTCAGTTCTGTCACCTCCTTCTCCAGCCTCCCTAGCCTCTGGAACACCCACTTTTAGTGCCCCCGACTGCAGTGGTCACTGAGCACTTGGCATGCACAGTGGATGCCACCTCATGGGCTGGGCCTCCCTTTACCGGAGCCCAAGTGGGAGCTGCCAGGAGGGGTGCTAGTGGCCACACAGCCACACTGTCTTGTCCAGGCCCCTTTCTTCGTCCAGAATGTGTTCCAAGTTCAGTACTAACTGCTTGGACACAAACATCAGGCAGTTTCTCCCTCCTCGTGCCACACCTCCACTTCTCCAGCCCTGGCCCTGGGGAGGAAGGAAGGGGTGGTGGCTCACCTTGAGTGAGGAGCAGTAGGCCAGGCTGAGAGAGGCCAGTGGGGGTGGAGCTCTGTGCACTGAGCCCAGAGCCTGGGCCAATACCCGCCCGCTCACTAGGCAGCACTCAGCCATGTCCAGGCTCTGCAGCTCCCGCAGGCCCCCAAGGGCTGTGCATCCTGCATCCGTCAGCCGCTGCAGCTTCCTTAGGCTCAGGCGCTGGAGGTGCCGCAGGCCCCGGCTCACAGCCAACAGTGCCCCGTCAGCCAATTCTGAGCAGCCGCTGAGGTCCAGGGAGGTAAGGCCTGGTTGCTGGCAGCAAAGGGCAGCCACAGCCTCTGTGGAGAGGTCCCGGCAGCTGTGCAGGCTCAGCTCCTGCAGCTGTAGCCCGGCCACCTGGCCCAGGGCCTGCAGGGCCTCAGGTGGCAAGCCAGTGCCACTCAGGTCCAGGGCGCGCAGCCTAGCGGCCCGCTCCTTGACGAATCGCAGCAGGTTGTGGAAGGAAAGTTGGGATGGGGAAGAGTGCTGGGGGTTGATGGAGTCCCAGGCTGGGCCTAGCTCAAAGGTGAGGTGACAGTAGGCCAAGGAGAGGCGCTCTAGTCTGGGGGCGCAGCTGCTTAGCCTGTTGAAGCTGAGGTCGGCCAGGTCTCGCAGGCCAGCCAGGTTGAGCTCGCGGAGGCCGCTCAGTGCCTGCTGGACTTGCTGTGCTGTTTCGGGTTGAGCTAGCAGTGTGCCCGATGCAAAGAGGCTGTTGCAGCCACTGAGGTCAAGGCTACGCAGGACCGGACAGCCCAGGATCAGGGCCACAAAGGAGGCCTCTGTGGGGCTGCCCCCACGGAGGCACAAGCTCTGCAGGTGGGGGCCCAGGTAGTAGGCAATAGACTGCAGCACCTGGTGTGAAGCTGGTGAGCCATCCAGGTTGGTCAGGCTGATGCAGGAGACGCCCCTGAGGCCCATTCTCTTGATGGTTGGGAGAGAGGCCGAGGACACAGGGATATTGTACCGCACATTTATCTAAAGGGCAGCAGCAGACTTGGGTTAGCCCTCTGACCTCAGAGCGTGCTGGGCATCAAATCTGGTGGCAAGTTGCTGGTTAGAGGTTCAGGGCAGGTCAGGGAAGGACCCTTCTACACAGGGGCCCACTATGGTATAAAATGTCATGTGTGGTTGAGGGGTGCTAATGGGAAGTGGGAGCTGGGAGGATAAGGGGATTGATGACTGGGGCCCAAGGGGATTGATGACTAAGGGGAGGACATGAGATTAGTGATGGATGGGTCTAGATGCCTATGGAGTCCTGTGAGGAGTGGGGAGTTGGCATGCAGGGTACAGGAGGGGTAGGGGATGGCCTGGAGGAGGCCCAGAAAAGCCTCCAGGGAGCAGGAGGACCTCAACCTTTGGGACTTGCAGGTGGCCCTGAGACCCATGGACTCAGCCGCTGGTATTAGCTAATAAGCAACCAGCCTCTGCTACTTTCTCAAGAGCATATAAATAGCCCTCAGATCAGCTGAACGCGGGAAGAAGCGAGGCAGGTGTCACTCACCACAACCCGCGAGATCTGGGGCAGGCAGTGAGGCTGAGGCCCCCTGGTGGCTTCAGCCACATGTTTGCAAAAATGGGTTTTGTGTGTGAGTGAAAATGTGTGCATGCATGCATGTGTGTATGTGCACACACTAACTCGTGTGAGCTCCCCAGGCTCCAGAGTTTGAGAGTGCTTGTGATTCCCAAGGATCTTCTCTGGAGGGTCCATCTTATCCAGGTAAGGAAGGAGAGCCTCCATTTCTGGGGCAGGAACCAAGAGAATGAATCTTTGCCCAGCCGGTGTGGCTCAGTGGTTGAGCATCAACCTATGAATTCCCCTTCAGGGCACATGCCCCGGTTGCTGGCTTGGACCCCAGTGTAGGACGGGCAGGAGGCAGCCAATCAATGAGTCTTTCTCATCATGCATGTTTCTATTTCCCTCTCCCTCTCCCTTCCTCTCTGAAATGAATGAATGAATCTCAGGGGCTCCGAGGAAGTTGAGCTGGCCCTGCCTTGGAAGAACAGGCGAGCGAGAGTGGGGAGCAGACAGCTGAAGTGGGGGAGGCAGGAGGTCAGCTCAGGGCTAAGTCGTTGTGGGAATAAGCTGGCTTGTGTAGGAGTTTGGGGAGCCCCCAGCTAATGAGGTGTTTCACAAAACCTTCCCTGACCTTGTGCCAGAGGGAGCTAAAATGCAGTGGGTACAGGTCTTTGTGGAACAGGTCTGTGGCAGGAGGGAGAAGAGGGTTTGGCTTCTAAAATCCTAGCCCTGTTCCTCCTCCCTGAGGATGGCCAGGTTGCAGGCAAGTGGTACTCAAAGAGGCTCTTGTCTTAATGTATCAGCATGATCCTGATGCAGGAAAGCAAGCTCCCTGGAAAACTGCCCTGTCAGCAACTGTAAGAACACACTCACATTCCCTGCGGTGCCCCACAGAACATCGAAGAGAGCAGAAAGGTAGACATGGCACACAACGTGCACTCCTGTAAGATTTCAGTCCACAGGATCCTCCCAGGAAGACACATGGAACTCAGCCCCAGGTGAGGAGAAACCAGCCTGACTTCTGTCAGAGAGAAGCAGTCATCTATGGCTACCGTGGTGTCATCATGGGGAGGAGTGGCTGGTAAGTGATGGGGACCAGCTCCTGGATGCTTCCACAGGGATTGGGGGGTCAAACCAGGTTCCCTTTCCACACCCCATTCCGAGTGAGATCATTATGTATGATAGGAGCGCTCCCCACATCCCCTCATGGACACTGGGACACAGTGGGGCAGTGGAGACTTCAAGGACCTGGGTCCCTCTCTCAGATTTCAGGAGAGCTGGGGAACATCCCAGTGTGAGGTGGGAGGAAAGGTTTTGGAAAGGGAAGGTACAGCAGGCCTCCAGCCGTTTCCATGCTCTGCATGCCAGATGAGCCAGTCTGATGATGCATGGAGTGAACTATGGCTGGGGGAGTGCAGAGCCTGCTGGTTACCCAGGCAGCACCCGCCCCCTCAGCCACCCCCACAGGCCCCGGCTCCTTCTGCCTTCAGTCTTCCTTCTTTCCTGAGCCCTGGGGTGTGGGGTGTGAGTGGGGTGGGGTAGGGGTGTGGGGGTGGGGGTGAGGGGTGGAATGTTCCTCTCTCTCCCACTGCCTCCCTATAAACAAGGTAGACAAACAGTGAAGGAAGGCACTGGCAGTCAGCCTGGGGTCCAAGTTCAGGGCTGGTAACAGTGAAAGCCACTGGATAAAGGGGCAGGGCCTGGTCTAAAGGACTTCCAGCTCACCTGCCTCCCTGCTCTCCACCATTTTTCTTGGTGGGGAGGGGGCAGCCTCTAAGTCATCACCTGGTGGTCTAGCCTGGACTCCAAGTGCAGGAGCTCAGGAGCAACCTGTTAGGGATATGTATCACCTGTGGGGGGCAGAGCAGCAGGCTCCTGGGTCCTTGTGTTTGGTCCTGGTATAGCAAAGCCCCCTCCCAGACCCTAGGAAGATGCTTCTAGAGCAGGGGTGGGCAAACTTTTTGACTCGAGGGCCGGAACAAAAGCATGGATGGAGTGTTTGTGTGAACTAATATAAATTCAAAGTAAAGGAGCGGAGGGGAAAGCAAGAGAACCCTTGCTCTTTCGGCTCCGCGGGCCGGATAGAACAGCCGAACGGGCCGGATCCGGCCCGCGGGCCGTAGTTTGCCCACGGCTGTTCTAGAGGCTCAAGAGAGGACTGCAAGGGTACCTACTCCAGATTTAGCCGCCCTATCCACAGAGGCCAACTAGCCCTTGGTCTCCTCCTTTCCCAATGCTGTTGTCTTCAGAGTAAATGCAAAGTCCTTTGGGAAATGCCCTACACCTGCTAAAAGTGACACATGTCCTTTGACTGTGAGAGGCCAGAATTGCGTTGTAGCTACTGAAGCCCGAGCTGAGGCTCCAGGCCTCTGTGTGCAGACTTGGAGAGCCACCTGATAGAGAAATGGCCTCTGTCTGTTGGTACAGAAATCCAAAGCGAATACACCTGTCCTCTAGGAGGCCTTGGAGGAAACAGGCCCTGGAACTCAGGGGCTTTGGTGTTTAGAGAGGAGTTAGATCTCCAGGTGAAGGCAGAGGTGAAGGCAGAGGAGGGCAGAAGCTGAGATGTTCTGAGTTCTTCACAGTGACCAACCCAGCAGCAGGCAACTAGCCCCTAGCCCCCACCCCTGGGAACAGGCAGAGCCTGGGGGTATGTGGGGGTGCTGCTTTGTCTACTTTCTTATTTGAGAAAAATTGGGAGTAAATGGGGCAGGTCAGGGAGAATAAGAAGCCACTGAGTCCAGCATCCTAGCCTGGCCTGGTGAGCCATAGGCCCTAATGTGGCCTTGGTGAGCCACAACCTTCCATAGCACCTACTAGCTGGGGCACTACCTCCTTTTCATCCTGCCCAGAAACCCAACTACCAACTAGATTGTACCATCCAGCTGTCTCATACTTTAAGTTTTAAACAGGTCCAAATCAAATTCCTTCAGACAGTAAGCTCAATGACACTGGACAGGTAACTCGACAACAGGCCCTCCACATTTAATATGTGACAAATGCGGATTCTAATCCAGCAGGGAAGGGGAAGGGAAGATTATACATAAATGGTATTTGGGCTAATTGAAAACTAATCAGTTTAGCTTCTATCTCATAGCATAAATCAAAATAATTTCACTGATAAAAACAATATAAAGTTTCACACTGTAAAACAGAAGAAGCAATTCTGTTGTGAGCAAAAATAAAGTCTAATAAAAAAACAAGAAAACATGAGTGTATATTTATCAAGTCTCTGAAGAGGCAAGGGATCCCTAAGTTTAAAAAGCGATGGAAGAGCCACTGGTGTGGCTCAGTTGGTTGAGCATTGTTCCAGGCACCAAAAGGTTGCTGATTCTATTCCCAGTCAGGGAACATACCCAGGTTGTGGGTTTAACAGGAGGCAACAGATCAATGTTCCTCTCTTCTCTCTTTTCCTCCCCTCGCTCCCCCTCTCTCTATAAAAAATCAATAAAAATATATTAAAATAAAAAGCAATGGAAGAAATAAAAAAAAGATGTTCAAAATCAACAACATAGAAATTTAATCTCTGTATTTCATAACAAACACATATCTACAAATCAAATTAAAAGGCAAACATACTAGGAATATATTTCAATAAATATGTAAAAGATTAGTCTCTTTAATATATAAAAATTTTATACAAATAGATAAGAATACTGAGACCCCAAGAGTTAAATGGATAAAGAACATGAATAAATAAAAGAGGGAAATATAAATGGTCAACTAATGAGAAAACTATTCAACCTCAGTAATAAGTAAAAATTAAAACAAGGAGTTACCATTGCTTGCCTTTCCAACTCGAACAGATGTCTGCATTCACCTCCAAGCTGGGCTGTCTCCTTATACTCTGCCTCCCCCTCTCCAGCCCACTCTGCACTGCAGAATTCTAAGACACAAATCACCCTGTGTCACTCCCCAGCCTTAACATTTCTTTAAAGGCTCCAGGATGGTAACCAGGAGAAAACCCCAGCAATGCCACCTGGCACATCTACCAGCTTGTAGTCTGACCCCTTTCTAACCTTATCACCTACCACTTGTCCTACACACATCTACGCTCCAGTCATTGGGAACTTGTATGGTTGTTTCCAGAACTATTTCACATCTTGGTGCCTTCACCTGTGTTGCTACCAGTCCTGGAAAGGCCAACCTTCATCCTCATCCTATTCCTTCAGGAAGCCCGCCCCGATGCTGCTGTCTCCTTTGGATCTCCTTCCTCATGTTTCCGGAGCACCCTTCAATCCAATATCACAGCACTGAGCACAGGATATTACGATCACTTGTCTTTCTGCTCCACTGGACTATGTGCTCCTTGGGGAAGGGGCTATGCCTTATTCATCTGTATAGTCCCAGAGCCAAGTATGTACAAACATAATGTATATATGAATATGTATGATGAATAAATGGATGGACGATGTATGAGTAGGGCCATGAGCAAGCTGATGTGAGAGACAACTGAGAAAGGGCCAGGTGAGGGTGGGCACCTTACCTCCCGAAGGGCATTCTGAGCTGCATAGTACCAAGCCCGACTCACGAGGGAGGCCTCTTTCTGATCTGACAGAGGCAGGAAGCTCAGAATATATGTGAGCATCTGAGGGAAAAAGAGAGGGCATTGGGGGCTGTTAGAGCTGGCGGCCTGGGGAACTTTCTCTGGCTGATAGCACAGCAGGGCTGAGGGGACTAGATCACTGGCTTCTACTTCATCTTGAATCCTAAGCTTCACAGAATCCTCATGTCCCATCTCCACCTCCCAAGTATCTTTGCTGTGAAGGAACCTTTACTTGGTCTGGTTGCGGGATTGTACAGACTTATAAAAATCAAACTTCCTGCTCAGTTTGGTCATAAGAGCCTGGGCATTGGAACCGGATTAACCTAATTCAAATCTTTACTCTATCAACTGACCTCTCTGAGCCTTGTTCTTATCTGCAAAATGGCAGTTGTATGAGGTTTAATATATATTGTGAGAGTTTAATGACATATCTTGTATAGGCTCTACAACATAGCAAGCCAGGTGCTCCTCTGATTTCCAGGAAGGTATACGTCTTCCTCCTGCCCTCATAGATCAGGCTCTGGGAACCCACTCTTTCCCCATCTTCTCCACTGCCAACTTGCCTTCTCAGCTGCTAAGAAATGATCCCAGCAAGACCGAGCCCAGGAGGCTCAGGCCCTTATGCTCTATGAGGCTGGTGGGAGGGTGGGGGAGGTTGGAAGCCCTATTATAGGGAACTGTAAAGGGAGTCGGGTGTGAGGCCAGGAATGATCTAATGTTAACTCTTCTTCTGGAATCTTCCTTCCTTGACTCCTATGATACTCTGTTTTCTAGGGCTCCACTCACCACTCCAATTGCCCTGTCTCTGGATCGTCAGTGGTTCCCAGGGCTCAGACTTGGGTCTTTCCATCTGTTTATTTTCTAGAATAAACATTTGCATGGCTTCCACAGTTACCTCTATAGGAATAACCAACAATTCAATATCCTCATGTTACCTTACTCCAGTGTCACCAACTGTCCACAGAAGCCTTCACCCAAATATTTTTACTATCACCTTCATCTCAGCCAGAATTCATATTCTGCCCTCAGTCCAAAGCAGTCCCATCTCCCAACTTTCCAGCACCTGAGCTTCAATGCCAACAGTGCATCTCCTCTGAAGGTCTTGATGATCCTTTGTACTTGTCATGCTCTTCTGTCCCTTGCTCTCAGACACAGGTGTCAAGCATAGGCTTTAGGCCAGGCTAACTTAGACTCATTTAAACCCCAATTCCACTACTTCCTAGAATGGGGATATTAGAAAACATATGTCATAGTCTCATGGGGATTAAGATATAGTTATATTAGATATGATGTGCTTGACACCTAGTAGGTGTTCCATAAATGGTTGTTGGATTGCTGTTACTAATATTTTTACCTTTGAAACTTTACTTAGTAGCCTAGATTTTCAGTGTCCTAAACCTGGATTCCTTTTACAATCTTCCAACTGACTCTCCTGCCTCCAGGCTCATTCTTGCTAATCATTCTGCACACTGCAGCAAGGTTAATTTTCCAAAAAATAGCTTTCGGTCTCAGCACACCCCTGATGAAAACTTCTGGGGTATCCCAGTACCCTCACAACACAATCTCCACTCTTGGGTCAGCACTGCCAGGCCTACACGCCCAACTAGATCCCTGATCCCAGAGCTTCCCCAATCCAGTCTCCCCACCGTCCTACAAACACAGCATGTCTATTTCCTTTGCCTATGTGAGCCTCTTTCCTAGAATGCCCTTCCTTAAGCTTGACCTCATCAGCCCATTCTGATCTCCTCTCATCCCTAGCACACGGAAGGTGCTCAGCCAATACTCACTGGATTGAATTAAGGATGGATAGTCCTCTATCTCTATTTTCACCAAAGGTTTGCTCAGGGTGGGGAGATAAAGCAGATCAATTACTGAGAGAATGACTGGGGAGGAGGCTAGACATGGGGAAGAGAACACCTATGGGGACTGGGAATGACCAAGCCTCCAACCCCCAGGGGAGGCAGATATCTTATCTCTGAGCTGAGATAAGATAGTGGCCGTTCCATCTTCTGGGGCTCAGCAGCCAACCTAAGGATCAATGGATAGTAGAGGGCAAAACACCTGTCCTCACTGAGAGGATTCTCTGAGTTGGGAAGGGGAGTGGCTTTTCTAGAGAGACCAGAGCAGGCAGTGATAAGGATGGAGTGGCCATCCCATGAACCCCGTCCCAAGAGGCTACCAGAGATGACTGGTCATTCCTGGGATCTATGTGGATGAAGTAGATAACCTCTGGGGCCAAGGGAAGAAAAGATGCCATGGTAAGGGGGCTCCATGGGGTGGGAGCAGTCTTATTTTTGCTAAGGGGAAGGAGAGGCATTCCAGGGCTGATGTGGAAAAGGTGTCTAGTCTCCCGGAGGCATAGAAAGGGCGGCCAACTCTCAGGGCAAAAAGGTTGGAGGAGTCATCCAAGAGTCCCCTGGAGACAAAACCTGTTACCTGCTCTCAATAATGGCGGCAGAGAGGTCTTGCTTCAGGCTAAGGAGGAGGGGCAAACATCCCTTGGGGTCAAGGAGGTAGGGGCGGCCATCACTGGAGGCGGAGGGAAGGGGGAGCAGGCCCGTCTTCGGGGACAGAACTCAGCGACCTTGCCCAGAGTTGATGGGAAAGGCAGTCTCCCACCGCCAGAGGTAGGGGACAGCCATCTCTCGGGGTGGAGGGAATGAACCGATCATCCCAAGGGACCAATGGAATAAGATCGGTTACCCTTTGGGGACGATGGGATAGAGCAGATACCGTCCACTACTGAGGGGGAGGGCGGCCATCTCAAGAGAAGGTGGGTAGGCAGAGGCCCTGTTCTCTCTGAGGTGACAGAACAGCCATCTCCTGGGGCCGATGGAGAAGAAGAGGATGTCCCCCAACTAAGGGGACGGAGTAGCCTAACGGTGGGGCCGTTACCCATAGCTTGCAAGTCCTCTGATCTACCGTACGGGTCATTTCCGCCTGGCTAGCGGGACTCGGCGAGCGGTCTGACAGCCCCTCCCCACAGCCCGGGACCCTGAGGGCGGGGCCTGGCCCGAGCTGGACCTGAGGGCGGCCTCCTCTCACCTCCAGGGGCAGCGACTCCGCCATCGCATCCCTGCCGCCTCCGCCCCCGCGCAAGGCATCTGGGAAGTGTAGTCTCACGGACCCTGGGGGGCGGGGCTAGGAAAGGAAGTGGCCCACTCACTTCCGTCCCAGTTGTGACGATTTGGGTCTGCACCGGAAGTGCCTGTGCTGCCGATGTGGTACTTGGTGATTGCGGTTTCATTCGCTATTCCTTGTTTCCCCGGCTGGGTATTTGCGTCGCACCATGGCGGTAAGGAGAGCGGGTAGGGCGGGGTCCGCATCGGCAAAGCGCTTCCAGGTCTGGGAGACTGAAAACAGAGGAAGGACATCAAGAGAAGCGGGTCGGCCGGAGGGAGGCGCCATTCAGTGGCCGGGCCGTACTAGATGCACGGGGGTGGAAGGGAGCAGCGCTGGACCGTACCAGAACTGGTGCCGGAGTGGGGGTGGGCGTCAGTGTCACATAGTACCAGAATTGGCTAAAGGTCTGAGGGGCCAGAAGGGTGTGGGTGTCAGCCGAGATCTTGCCTACTCCAGCGGAGGCCGGAGAGGGGCACTAGTCAACGCCACTCAGGAATTCCCCTTGACGGGGTCTTCAGTCCAAAGCTGTACCTTACCAGGGAAGCCAGGCAATATCAGCCTAGTGTTGTATTGTCCCAGGGTGTGCAGGCGATCATTGCTGAGGTTGTTGGAAAGATGGTTTCAGCCCTAAGCAGGATTGCCTGGAGGAGGGGTAGACATCCCAAGTATTGTGCTAGGTTTGAGCACCAACAGGAACTGGATGAGGTGCAACTGGAACTCTGTAGCTAACCAGACTGGTGGGGAGGGTGAAGAGGACCCTGCTGAGGAGGGCTCTGACAAGCATCTCATCATTCTTCTGCAGCCCAAGGGCAAAGTGGGGACAAGAGGGAAGAAGCAGATATTTGAAGAGAACAGAGAGACCCTGAAGTTCTACCTGCGGATCATACTGGGGGCCAATGTAAGTGCCTGGCTCTTATTTCTGTGCCTACTCAAGGTCCCAGAGTCCTCAGTTCTGTGTAGTGGGAGCTGCGGCGGCGGCGGTGGTGGTCAAGGCTTTAGAAGAAAATTCCGAAAATAAATAAATAAATAAATAGATAGATAGATCCTGTACAGAGGAAATGTTGTGTAGTCAAAACAACAAAATGAGATGGACTCGAGAGCCTTTACCACTCCAAATACAGAGGCTTCTTTCCTAGGCTGATGTGTCAGAGAGTAGTCTGGGTACTCAGGACAGGAAGCAGACCTCTTTTTCCCCAATCCTGTAAGAAACAACCTGTCTTCTTCCACAGCCTGGCCTAACTCTTGATCAGAGTCAAGGGAGGTCCATGGTTTAGGGTAGCTTTGATCCCAGCCTGATCCTGTGTCTGCTTGCAGGCCATTTACTGTCTTGTGACCTTGGTCTTCTTCTACTCATCTGCCTCATTTTGGGCCTGGGTAAGTGTTGCCCATCCTGGGAAGTGGGTAAGCACATAGGGTTAGTGGCTGGCTTTTGATACTTCCATTCTTGTTCTGCAGGTGGCCCTGGGCTTTAGTCTGGCAGTATATGGGGCCAGCTACCATTCAATGAGCTCAATGGCACGGGCGGCCTTCTCTGAGGATGGGGCCCTGATGGATGGTGGAATGGACCTCAACATGGAGCAGGGCATGGCAGAGTGAGTGTCCCCCGCCGCCAGCTCAGGTGAGCGGCCCCAGGGCTGTGGTGCTGGGGCCCAGATAGCCCAAGACCCACAGCTGCCTGCAACTTGAAGGGGTGGGAGGTGAATTGGGGCCCATCTACTATTTTTGGCCCCTGCAGTCTCCCTTCTATCCACAGGCACCTTAAGGATGTGATCCTACTGACAGCCATTGTGCAGGTGCTCAGCTGCTTTTCCCTCTACATCTGGTCCTTCTGGCTCCTGGTGCGTGGGTTGTTGGACTCCCAAGAAGGGGCTGGGGCACCTAACCCATCTCTTCTTTTATTTCCTGAACCTGGCTTCAAGTTACCTTTTCTCTCCTAGGCTCCAGGACGGGCCCTTTACCTCCTCTGGGTGAATGTGCTGGGCCCCTGGTTCACGGCAGACAGTGGTGCCCCAGCGCCGGAGCACAATGAGAAAAGGCAGCGCCGGCAGGAACGGCGGCAGATGAAACGATTATAGCCACTAACATTGTGACTACTGGTTGCTGAGCCCTAGGTGGCTCTATCAGGCTGCATGGCCCCCTGCTAGGAGTAATGAGGGCCTAGTCCAGGGGCCCAAAGCAGTCTAAGGCATAGGATTGTTGAATAAATGGCTTAGAATGTGGCTAATGGCTGTGTGATGGTGAGGCATGAGGCAGGAAGAACCAATACTTTGGTATTTCCCTACTGCTGTAGACCTTGAAAGCATGGTCTATACCTTGAAAGAAAAAGGCTCTTGGATTGGCTAAGAAAACTTTATTATGCTCCACGTGTTTTGGGAGCTCATACATACATACACACAGACACACACAAACACAGATAATACTGCTCAAGGCACTGGCCACTGGGTACAGAGTGACCTCAGGGTTGAGAAGATGCCCAGAATTCTGCTCTGGCCCCTCCTCACTTTATATAGTCTTGCATGCAAGCTGTGGCCCAGCTAGATATCCTGGAGGCAGCGGCTTCACACCTCCAGGCCAGGTCCCTTGCTCAGTCCCAGTGCCTGCACCAGGTCTTCTCCAAGTCCGCTCTTCAATGTCCGTCTCACTGCAGGGACAGAGCAGGGTTGGAGGGGATTGCTGGGGATAAAGTGGGCAGTGGGTATGTGGGGAGTACTCACAAGATTTGCGGTTGCCACGGGAACGCTTGCGTTCCCGAGCAGCTAAGGCACGAGGACTGCTCTTGGTCACTGACTGCACCAGCAGGTCCATGATCTCATCTGAAGTGTCACTGGGTGAACTGGAGCCTGGGGATTCTTCTGGGGGTGCATTGGAGGCCCCCACTGCTGTGGGCATTGGGGAGCCGCTCTGGACCAGGCCTGAGGGAGGCCAGATAGGGAGGTCAGGCCAAGGTGGCCCCAAAGCAAAACCCATTCCCCCTAGCGGCCACAGGTCCCACCTCTGCTGCGGCGGCTGTGTGTGGTATCTTCAGGCTTACTGGTCAGCAGACTCTTCATGCTGGCGTGACTGTCTGCATCACCCTGGCCTGGCCCACTACCCACAGCCACTGGGACAGATAGGTTGCTGGGGGCTTCCCCAGCCACTCCTGAGAACTTCTCTGTCTGGAGAGGGGAGAATGATGAGCTGGGAGCCAGGGAAGGAAACCATGGGAGTGGCAGTCAAGACCTGGAAGGGGCACGCACCTCAGTGATCATGCGTCCCCGGGTCTTGTTGCGCTCACGGTACGTGGCCCGCTTCTGCTGCTGTTGGAGCACCCGATCTCGGCAAGTCCGGTACTCCAGCGAAAACTCCCGCAACGTGTGGCAGAACTGCATGATGCGTACTTCGCGGGCTGCCTGTGCGGTGTACCCCAGGTACAACAGGAAGGCGTGGAACCTAGGCAGGCCAGGATAGGAAGGGATGGTGAGTCCTGCTTGGGGGTGAGGGACAGGGTGGCGGTCCTGCCTCAGGCCCACAGTCCCACCTGTTGCAGACACGGCGGTGCACTACTCGCAGCATATTAACGCGTCGGGAACAGTGGGCCAGGAACTGGGTGAGGCGGGTACGCAGGGCTGGGGCCAGCTCGTGCTTGGCCAAGCTCCGCAGACTCTCCTCAGCTGCACGGCTCCGATGCTCCAGCTGCCCCAGGTTCTCAGCCAGCTGTTCAAAGTCCACCTGGAAAAGCAGGGGGGTACACAGGCTGTCCCCCCACAAGAAGGTACTGCCTGAGGCTGCCTCTGTGCCAGGCTGGTGAGCCAGGCCAGAGGAACACAGATGAGATACAACCTTTGCCCTCCAAAGGTTCATGGTCTACCACAGGAAACGGACAAGTTCATTTGGTCCAATGGGGAACAGAGAAGGTTTTTTGGGGAAGTGGCAGTTAAACTGAGACCCAAAGATTGAGTAGTTATAGCCAGGCCAATAGAGGGAAGCATTTCTGGCACAAACATCTGTAGCTGAGCCAGCCTTGGCACAGCTGTTGAAATAGGAGGGGAGAAGCCAGCCCCAGGAAGCAGCATTCCCTCATGCCCTGGCCAATTTTATTCAAGCCCCTGGCTGGTGCTAACCTTGGCACAGCGGGTCAGGGCGGGGATTTCCGAGTAGAGGTCGGAGGAATCGGGCCGCATCTGGAGCACCAAGGAGCAGAGATGGTGCAGCAGTGACTGCCTACGCACTGTGTCCTTCACCTCTGACACTTTTTCCAGGTAGCTCAGCTCAAAGCCACTGCTCTGAAAGGACTTTGTCTGAGCCTGGGCCTGGCTGGCTCCAGAGCCTGGCCCCCAGCCTCATGTGCTGTCACTCACCTGGGAGCCATTGAGGAAGTTGCCCACAGCCAGAAGGGTGGCCAGGATGCAGCGGAAGGTGGCATTATGCACCAGCTGTTCCATGCCCACCTTCAGGTCAAACAGTGGCTCTGCGATTTCCTGGTGGGGGAGACCAGGGACTCAGACTACATGGTCATCATACTCATCTACCCCCACTGCCTGTCCCACCCATGACCCCAGGTACCCGTTCCATGCTGTCATAGTCCAGCTTGAAGGCCCAGAGTTGTAGGCGGGCAGCCAGGCCCCCAATGGAGGCAAGAGTCATCAGGAAAGTCTCAGCTGGGCCCAAAGGTATGTCAGGATTGGCCAGTTGGGCCTCCTCGATCTTCTGCCGCTCTTCTTCCGTGGGCATCATGGTCAGTAGTTTCTGAGGACACAACCACCACCCCACACAGGCCATAAGTGCTGGCCTGAGGCCTCAGGTGTTGGTCTTGACTCCCCCTAGGCCCGTGGTCGGCAAACTGCGGCTTGCAAGCCACATGCGGCTCTTTGGTCCCTTGAGTGTGGCTCTTCCACAAAATACCACGGCCTGGGCAAGTCTATTTTGAAGAAGTGGCGTTAGAAGAAGTTTAAGTTTAAAAAATTTGGCTCTCAAAAGAAATTTCAATCATACTGTTGATATTTGGCTCTGTTGACTGATGAGTTTGCCGACCACTGCCCTAGGCTATCTGGGGGAGCCCCAGGGCCTGGGGACTACTATGCCAAGCCCATGCCCACTCCTAGAGGGTCAGGAAATGCCCACTGACCAAAGGAGAGGGCTGGACCTCCCACTCCCTTCCACACCCCCAGCTGGCTATCCCTACCTCAATGCCATCCTTGCTGACAGCAAACTCATCGAAGTTGACCAGGGCAGCCTTAATGACATGCACAGGTGGCAGTGTGGTTAGACCAATGTTGATAGCGTTGCTGCGCTTGGGGTCCAGCACTATGGTCATTGTCCGGCGGCCCTCACCAGCTTTCTTTGAGGTTGAGGGAAAGAGAGTGTAAGTTTGGGAAAGGGACTAGCTGGGGCAACAACCTAAGAGGACACTTCAAGGGCCCCCCTCCAAATGGTGGGGTCACCCCACAACCGTGAACCTGGGATGTTTAAAGCCTTGGGATGAGCTTAGGTAACAGGGCTCTGCTGATCCCTGTTGAGATCTCAGACAAATCCTGCTCCTCTGTTTGCCTCGCTCTCCCCACGTGGGAAATGAGCCGCAGCCCCAGTAGTTAGGACCCTTGAGCTCTGATTCCCTCCCCTCTCCACTGGGGTTACCTTACAGATGAGGGTGCGTTTACCTTGGAAGGTAATACGTCCTTGGCACGGGACTCAAACAGGTGTTCCAGCCGCGCTGTGTCCACAGAGACAGGCTCCAGGGAGGCCCACAGGGTGGAGCAGGGCCCAAAGCGGCTCCCAGAGCTTCCATGGCCCCCAGCCAGCTTCAGCTCCCGCCAAAAGAGTTTGACTGTCTTCCTCTTGGTGGGGAGGGCTAGGCCGTCAGGCGCTGATGGGGGGAGAGGGGCAATTGGCGGTGGAGGTGGTGGGAAGGAGCCTTTGATGGGTGGTGGTGGGGGTGGTGGTGGAGGTGGGGGGCCTTCAGAGAGCAAGGGCAGTGGGGGTGGTGGGGGTGGGACCCCTTTCCCAGCCTCCACAGTCTCTATGTTCAGTATATCCTGGTCTTCATCCTCCCTCAGATCTGAGAAGTCCAGGTCCCCAATGCAGAGCTTGGGTACATGGATAGGGAACTCCTGGGTGGGCTCAGCCTTGGGGCTTGGTGGGGCCAGTGGCTCCTTGGGCTCTGGCTCAAGGCTCCTCTGGGACCTGAGCAGGACTCGGGGGGCAGGGCTCTGGGGTGTTCTGGGTGCAGAAACCAAGACCGGTTCAGGGGTACTCCACAGTTCCCGGGCATCTAAAAAAAGAGAAGCAGCTGTCAGTGTCATGCCCTCTGTGGAGCAAGAAGGAGACATGGGTAGATTCTGCCCACCCACTCACCTGGGTGTCCATCAGCCTCATCGGGCACTGCCCCAGCCAATGTCTCTGCCCGGCCCTGGGCCAGCACAGCCTGCTTCTCTGTTTCTGCTGCTGCCACATTCTCCAGGAACCGGGCTCTGGGGGGAGGCACATGTCAGCGAGGGTGTCTGACACACCCCAGCCCAGCGTGGTGCACATGCTGGTGCCCTGGGCACTGCCCCTAATTGCAGGCACACACAGACACACAGGAACAGACCATGCGCCGAGCAGACCCAGGATCCGACCCCCCCCCCCCCAAGTCCAGCCCCTGTTCAATCCTCCACATCTGGGGAGGGTCACTTCCAACCCAGCATTCCTATGGCAACGTACAGAGACAAGTTCTACTTAATGTCTAACTGGCAACCTTGCTATTCATGTTAATTGTCCTGATTCTAGACAAGGACCCTTAGAGCAGGGGAAGAGGATAGCTGTGCCAATGGGCACATCCCCCCTTGGCATGTCTGCAGCTTCTGAGAACTATGACCTATGCCCAGAAAGGGGCCTGGTAGAGACAGGCACTCAGTTTATGTTGAAATAATGAGTGATCCAATATTTCTTTCTGGGCCCCTCTAGCCTCCATTGGCCCTCAGTCCCGGCCCTTACCTTAGCCCTAGGTTGTTCCTTTACCTCCACACTCACAGCACCCTAATTCCCCTCCCTGCCCTATTCCTGGCCTATGCCTGGGAGAATGGGCTCCAGGTTGGGAGTCCATGTCCTCATCTCTGGTCAAAGCTATCAAGGTATCACTATTGAAGCACAGGGACCACTATGACCTCAGGGAACCAATCCCAATGCTTAGTCCTTAGGTAACCGAGGAGGCAGAAGTCTGGGAGAGAAGGGGCCCGAGAGTCCCCAAGCTCTGGCTGCAGCAGGCAAGTGGAACCCCGCTGGGAGAAGCAATGCTGAAGCCCTGAGCACATGGCAGGCCTGGCAGGCTGGCCTCTGTACTTACTCCAGCCTGGCCTGCACAGTAGGGGGCTGGGGGACAGGTGGGCTCTCAGGGGCCCTGGGTGGGGGTGGGGGGGAATGAGAGAAGAAACAGTAATTGTGGTGTCTGCTCCACCGGGAAGCCCAGTTGCTCACACCTACACAGACCTGGGCAGTGCTATCAGGGATTCCTTCCCAGCCACCGTGGGAAGAGGAGGGGGTTGGGGAAGACATGACAAGGGGAAACTGTAAGTGGAGGGGAGAGACGGACATGAAGCCGAACAGGGTACAGTCAGAGACCAAGACAGAGCAGAACAAAAGTCAGAGACAGTGCCGGAGAAACAAGGACAATAGGGGGTAGGGAGAGAGATAACACTGGCCGAGACCAGACATAATGCCAGAAGGAGATGAAGAGAAGCCCCAGGGGGAGGAGGTCGGTCAGAGCCGAACCCCACCCCTAGCAGTCACTTACCAAATAGGAGCAGTTTGGTGAAGTCTGGAAAGAAAGAGAGAGAAAGCACGCGTTTGGGCAGAGGAGGCTGAGGGTCCATGGAGGGGAGCAGAGCAGAGGGACAGGTGGGGAGAGGATTCCGGGAGCGGGGGGAGGGGGGTAGCCTCTATCTCCCTACTTACTTGTAGATGCTTCTCTCACAGGAGCTGTCAGCTGAGGATGCCACGGAGAGGGCAGGAAAGAGGTTCACAGAGGTACAGAGGCCAGAGGCAGGGCCCATGGGGCTGGGCACTGGGCTTGTGAGTGGGTCAGGGCCGGAGGAGGAGGAGGAAGAAAAGGAGGAGGCGGGGCCTGTGGGGCTGGAGGCAAGGTCTGTCAGGAGACAGGTTACTCCTGGTGCATCCATTCCTCCTCCCCAAGTGCTGAGGCACTGTTCTTACCCAGGCTCCGTGGTGCGCACATGGCAGCCCCCGCCTTCTAGAGATCGGCGGCTCCTCTTGCCTTCCTCTGATGAGGGCTTTCTACGCTCCCGCCGCCCACCTGCGGCAGCTTCCTCGATGTCTCCATCCTCCATCCGCAGGGCACTCTAGCAGACATGGGTCCAGATGTGAGCAACTGAGGTAGAGTGGGCGCTGGGAAACTGTGCCCCTTCCCTCCCCTCTTCTGTTGGGCCCTGGCAGCCCAGCCCAGAGCCCACCTCATAGAGCACAAGCTGTGCACGTAAGTCGATGTCAGTGCCCGCAGCGCCCAAGTGCCGCTGGACCAGTGCCTCCATGCCCTGCTGCTCCAGTGCATCCGTCACGTCGTAGAAGGAGTCCTGATCTGGGAGCGCTGCCAGCGTCTGGAGGGTGGGGATAGGAGGGCAAGGCTAAGGCTCATGGGGGCCTGAAGGCAGGAGCCTGAGGTGCTCATACCTGGCATTTGGTTCCCCCTCCACACACACCTTGTTGATGAGGGTGACTGTGTACACCAACAGCTCAGGGTCTGCACCATTCTTCTCCTCTAGGATGCACACCAGGTTGGCCCATGGAAGAGCACCTGCCACACAGAATGGGGAGCAGTCATGGGGAGAAAGGTAGGAGAAGGCTCTGAGTGATGGGAGAGGGAGGGACAGTCTCTGACCGGTCGTGCTGGCCACAGAGTTGACTGCGTAGATGAACAGCGGTGCATTGCTCTCAGAGTATTCCACAAACACCAGCAGCAGCTTCAGAGCTGTCTTCACCACCAAGCGGGACTAGGGGAGGGATCACCACATATGAGTGGGGCTTGGGCCACTCCTGGTGCAGTGGGGGAAGGGCTCCTGGGGCTGGACCCAGACAGGAGAGTCTCAACAAAAAGACCCTGGCTGTAGGCCCAGGCATTGAAGTGCTTTTAGGCTTAGAGGGGCCACAGACTCACTCCATTCTAGCCCATCTTACAGGAGAGGAAACTGAGGCCCAGAGAGAGGCAGTGGGAAAAGGGTGCATGGCTGGGGGGAGGGCCATTTACCAGGCTGGCACACAACATGTACAGCCACTGCACGGTCTCAGTGTGGGCCACCACTCCCAGCATCCCATCCACAAAAAGCATCACCTGGCCCAGTGCTGAGGACACAGAAACAAGAAGAGGTCAGTAAGGGGTCGTTGAAGGCAAGGGTCCTGGGGGAGGAGTGGGGCTGACCTCGGAGGATGTAGCTCTGGTAGTTGTGGTCAGCAGCAGCACCCACACGGATCAGGCAACTCAGCCCCTCTGAGTGCACAAATTCAGGCACCAGGTCCTTGTCCTCCTGGGGGCACCATGGGGGAATTTAGGGGGGCTGAGGCTGGGATGCCCACCCCCAGCCCACCTTTGGGCCTCACCTGGAAGATCTGCTTTAGTGAGAAGAGAGAGCGGCGGAGCTCAGGGCCACTGGAGCCATACAATTTTTCTGCAAGGGGTGAATGGACATAGTAACCTCAAGGGGACATTGGCAACCTCAAAGAATATTCTAGTATTCTTTTTTTTTTTTTTTTTTAAAAAGGTTTTACTTTCATTTAAAAAAATGTTTCTTTTATTGATTTCAGAGAGAAAGGGAGAGGGAGAGAGAGATAGAAACATCAATGATGAGAGAGAATCATTGATCAGCTGCCTCCTGAACGCCCCCCACTGGGGATCGAGCCCACAACCCGGGCATGTGCCCTTGGCCGGAATCGAACCTGGGACCCTTCAGTCTGCAGGCCGATTCTCTATCCACTGAGCCAAACCACCTGGGGCTATTCTAGTATTCTTGAACCCCCCACCTCCTCCTCTACTTACTCCCTGGCTCTGGGCAGCCCCCACTACAGTCTAGCTGCAGCATTAGCCTTGGCCCTAGAAGGAAAGGTCAGAATAGGAATGGGGAAGGTCTACATATTCTATCTATGATCTGTCCTGTCCACTGTCCAGCACATGCCTGAAAGAAACTGAGCCAGCTGGGCTGAACATTGATGCCCTCACACACTCACCTAAGATGGCATTGACCCTCACGGAGAGCTGGGTCCGCAGGATCAATGTAGGCTTCCGCCCTTTGCTGGAATCAAGCAGCTTAGTCAGCACCTCCCAGCTCATTCTGCGGGGTCCCTTCCCCCACACCAAAGCAGCCAAAGACCTCCCCACATGCCAACTTAGGCCCAGCTCCTTCCTCCCCAACTGCTCCTCCAAGCCCAAGGGTTGGCCAGACAGAAGGATTTATGCAAATACAGGTATCTCAGATATGTGGGAGAGCCCCCACTCCATCTTGGGTAGCAGGTAACACTGGCCAGGCCTTGGGATTCCCCTGGCACAGTTCCCTGGGGCAGCAGGAGGTGACCTACATGTGTCCTTAGCTAGAGAGCAGGTGTCTTGGCTGCTGACACCTGAGCCAGCCTCGTGGGGCAAGGTTGTGGCTAGTCTTATCTTCCTGGTCTCACCAGCTCTGACCTGATCTCTTCATAGAAGCCCTCCAGCATTTCCCGCTGCTCTTCCAGGGACAGCTCAGGGTCCAGGTAGTATCCAGAGGGAGACACTTGCAGGGCACAGTCCTCTAGCTGGGGGCAAAGAGAACAGCTGTCAGGGATGGGGAAGAGGTAGCAGGGGTAGGTACGGAGACCTCACGACCTCCTACCTCCTACTCAGGGTGCTGGCAGAGAGGCACACCACAAGGTCTGCACCGTAGCCAAACATTCCTTTAGCAATCCTTCATGTACCTACCATGTGCAAAGCCTTTGTATATACTATGGCTTCTCCTGACTAACACTTATCCATTCTTCAGGTTTCAGATTACATAAGGCTTTTTTGAAAAGACTTCCTGGACTCTTTTGCTATGCAACCCACTCCATGCCATGTGTGTACCCTACTCTGAGGCCTTCCCCAGGGCAGTATAATATCCTAGACACTAGTCTTCTTCCCCTTTAACCATGTGTTCTCTGGGTTCGGGCACCATGTCAGTCCTGCTGCATGCTATATCTGCAGAGCCTAGTATAGCATTTGGCACATTGTAAGTTCTCTCTAAACATGTATTGAGTTAATGAACATAAATGAGGAAGGAGAATGGAGAGAAGATGGAAGGAAGTTCCTGCCTTCGAGGAAGTTCACAGCCCTGGGGTGATAAGCTGTAGTCACAAGCATTCAAGCCCTGGGAGAAAGTGTTAAGGGGAAAAAAAAAAAAAAGAATGCTGGTGTTATTGGTGGAAGTGGGGTATCCACTGGTGAAAGTGGGGGATCCCTTTACCCACTGGGTGTTGGGGGTCGGGTTCTTATGATATTTTGAGAAAAAGAATTTTCTAAGATTTGCATGGGAGAAAGTGATTTTTATTTGCGTGGAGTATATCCCTGGGTTTCAAAAGCCTCATCTCCCTTAAACCAGTCCAGGAAAAGGTGCAGCTGGGGATTCAGCAGAGCCAAAGCAAAGCCAGTGACCACAGTTTCCGTCCCATGGTGGAGTTAAGTCCGGCATAGCATCAGGCTAGTCACAGTCCATTAGACTAAATGTTACTGTGTAGTTGGAAGCTGTGAGGATTAGGCAATTGTGGCATATTGTGTGCAAAGAGGTTAAGGGTAGTATATGTCATATATGATTAGTCCATTGTGTGGGGTCCACGTGGCTGTGGGCCATGTGGATGAATATAGGGGAGTGTGCCCCTGCAACAAGTGGACCAGGAGCCCAGCACACAAGAGAGGGAACCTGTTTGTTTAGGAGCTTATGTATCTCAGATTTTGCGCGCTTGCAGTGGCCACACCTCTTCCGGCCAATGACCTGGCTCCTGGGTGTGACTGACAGATAATCACCTTTCTTCCGTCACCCAGACCTCATTGGGCATGCCTAAATATCCCGCCTTCCCTTTGTTCTTTTCCAGTTAATTAATAATTGGGTTAAATACAACATTATCACTGGGAGGTGCAAACCCAGCTGGGAGGTGTATGTGTGTCCCTGAATTAAGACAGCGAGTAGCAGGGGCTAATCCACAGGCTCCCAGTCCCTCCAGGCCTGAGGGTCTTTGCCATGTCAAGTGGGCTATAGTGACCATGGTCCTACCTGGACCTCAGAGGCCTCCAAGGGGCCTATTGAAAATCAGATTTTAGGGTCTGACTCAGTCAGTCTATAGTGGGTCCCTGAAACCTGCATCATAACAAGAAGGCACCTGCTTCCCATGCCTCTCTCCCCACTGAGCCTGGCTCGCCTCCACTACTGGGCAGGACACTTGGCTCCTTGAGAAGTACTTGTAGAAGGGCCTAGTAAGGTGACTGTGGAGAGGCTGATGGCAGCACTGTGCCTCCCCTGGACACCTTCCCCATAGCAAAGGCCCCTTGACTTGAGTGGCTCTCCTCTTTGAGGTGCTATGACCCAGAGAGAGCCCCCTCTGCAGAGTCAGGGTGCCTATGGTCTCCATCTTACTGGGACTAAAAGTCCTGTTGTTCTGCCAGTCCTGCCTTGCTCTGGACCGAGCCCAAGGGCTTCCAGCTGCCCTTGATCCCTTGAGGGGAAAGGGAGCCCAGCTCCTGCCCCCACCTCTGCCTCTGCGTAGCATCCCTGTTGCGCCTGAGAGCCTGACCCAGCTCCTTCCTGGCAGTTCAGGCCCTTCCTGTGAGGCCCTTGGGTGACTACCTCCCCCCACTGACTGGGACATGGGACATAGAACAAATACTCCAGCCTGTTCTGTCCCACTTCCTGCCTGGCTGCCTGCCCTTCCCTGGGCGCCTTGGGCGGGCCTGGCCTCTCTCCCCTCCGTAGGAGCAAACTCATCTTCTCCATGGCCTACTGGGAATAGGCCTGAGATGGGAGAGGGTAAAGCCTCTGGGCTGGGGTACATTGTCCGGGGCCAGCTCAGCTGAGGGCAGCCCCACATTCCTCCTGATCCCTCTTCCCACAGATGACTCAGCAGCCTACCCTCCCTACCCCCATCCAGGCACAGCTACATCTCCTTCTGGGACCCTAGAGAAACATATCTCCCCCAGAGCTGCAACCCCACTCAGTGATTCCCCCAAATCACACACATATAGAACAGCTCATCCAAACATTCATGAACTGGGCTGGTTTTAGGTTCTGAGGACAGAGCAGAGAACAAGACACTGCCTCTGCCTTCCCTGCTTTCCAGCTAGTCCTAGAGGTAGGCAGGCTTGACTCAGAGAAAGGCCACAAATAAATGTAGAGGCAAAATGGCCAAGGGTGCCAAGCAAGGGGAGAGGTGGAGTTATATAAAGATAAACACTGGAAGGGTGATTGAGGATATGCAGTAACTGCTTACAAACCCAGGTATATATGGTCAGGTATATACAAGGTGTCCCCCAAAAATGTATACACACTTGGTATAATTATAAAGGCAATGTTTATTAAAATACATTTCATTTTCAAAATATAATAGAAATTAGCTGTTAAAGTTTGTATACAGCCTAACCGGTTTTGCTCAGTGGATAGAGCGTCGGCCTGCGGACTCAAGGGTCCCAGGTTCGATTCCGGTCAAGGGCATGTACCTTGGTTGCGGGCACATCCCCAGTAGGGGGTGTGCAGGAGGCAGCTGATTGATGTTTCTCTCTCATCGATGTTTCTCTCTCTCCCTCTCCCTTCCTCTCTGTAAAAAATAAATAATAAAAAAAGTGTGTATACATTTTTTGGGGACACCTGTATATATATGCTCACTGGCCAGGCACAGGCCCAAGAAGCACACCCACGGAAAGCTTGGGCCCAGCACACTTTCTTCCTCTCCTGCATGCATACTTGCACGCTCTAGTCTCAAGTGTGCAGGGTACCTGGGATGCCTGTATCCCTGTGGGGCAGGGGGTCCTCAAGACTAAGTGCTTACCACCCCCAGCCTCCTCAGATGAGCAGGTTTAAACCCTGGTGGTTAGTGGCTTCCCTAACCATGTCACCTGTCTAATTCTGCCAGTGCTCCATTTATGGAGAGGAGGCTCATGGGTAAATGGCAACTCAAAGCCTATAGGACAATGTCCCCCTCCTCCAGCTGTTTGTCTTGGATGGAGATGGGGGAGGGGGTTAGAGTTAGGCAAGCAGCAAAGAGCAGAGACTTCCTGCCAGCTGCGTGGTGCTTGTCCCTCACACCCCTGGCCCCTTCCTGGGGTCACCCTTCTGACAGCCAAACCTCTGGGCCTTGTTTCTCACACCCTGGGGCTGGGCCAGGCCTGAGTAAGCCCAAACTCTGGTCACTGCTGACAGTGCTTAGGGTCAGCACATGGTCAGTGTAGGTCTACATCCGTGACTCCCTCCTGGCTCTTGTCTTCCACACTTCTCTGCTGTCCGTCTTGGGGTGGTGTCCCTTCCCCATTCTTCCCAGGCTCAGCCCCTCACTTCAACCTCCAGACTATGTTTCTTTGTATTCTCTGGGCTCAGGTTTTTCTGGCAGCCCTAACTAACTTGTTACATATGATTTTATATGCAGGGCCAAGCTTAGGGGACCCTGGTGTCTACTCCCCAGTATTTTTTTTTAAATATATTTTATTGATTTTTTTACAGAGAGGAAGAGAGAGGGATAGAGAGAAACATCGATGAGAGACATCGATCAGCTGCCTCCTGCACGCCCCCTACTGGGGATGTGCTCGCAACCCAGGTACATGCCCTTGACCGGAATCGAACCTGGGACCCTTCAGTCCGCAGGCTGACGCTCTATCCACTGAGCCAAACTGGTTAGGGCTCCCCAGTATTTTTCATAGCAGTGTAATCAGGTGAGAATGAACATGCCAGGGGCAGGGTACAAAGAAGATGGAGAAGAGGACAGAATTATATGCTGGAGGATTCTTGTTTTAGGAAATAATTTAACTGCCCTTTTCTTTCCTTTTCCTATAAACACAAGACCCTGTGCTCTATGAGCCTCTTTTCCTGTTATCTCTGATCTCCAAGGAGACCATGACTTCCTGGTTGAGATAACATGGATGGGCTTTGAGGAGGGAAACCCACTTGTTTTGCCTCCTCTGTATAATACACTGGGCTGCCTAGTTTGATTCTGGTAATCATTTGACAGGTGAGGAGACCAAGAAATTCAGTGAATTTGCACCTGCTGCACAACCAGGAATGGGCCTAGGGCTAACTGACCTAGATCTTAATTACGCAGAAGTTCATTGGAAGTGCTCCAGGGAACCCTGAGGGCAGGTGGAATGAGGGTTGGGGCCTGTAGGGTTGCCAAGTGCTGAAGACAGCCTCTCAGCTGTCTGGACTCTACAAATACCCCAAACTGGTCCTCCCAGTTCCAGCAAGGGAATGCTAACGAACACACACACACCATGCATGTTGGGGTAATAGTGCCTACTTTTGCCAGGATCTAAGTCTGAGTCCTTCACCAGGTTACTTAGCCCAGAATGATCAGTTAATTGGACATGCCAGCCATTGGGAGAGTGGGGAGGCCATGACTCATGCCCACATCCCAATCTTCTACAATCTCCCAAAGAAACCTCTATGTCAGGGGGCTAAGGGTCTCAGTTCATAATCAGAGCACCCCTTCTTACCCTTAAGAATCCTCTGGGACCCCTCCAATCAGTCCCTGTCCCAGTATGTCAGTTTAACACTTAACCTCCTTGCCACAACTGCTTCTGAAGGGTAGACTGAGGCTGGAGCAAGGAGGGGGCAAGGTCAGGACACATTCTAGGATAGTGCCACCCTGTCCTACTCTAATCTTTAGCCACAGCTGGGGAAACAAAGTTGCTGGTAATGGACAGATTTCTAGGGCTATCTCTGCTGCTAGGAATAGGGGGTTCCTCTAGCCTTTGCATCAGGGTCGGAGCAACACTAAGGTCCCTCTGCTCAGAGCCCAGGGAGAAGTCAGTGCTATCCCAGATGTGGCAGGGCCTTTGGGTGTAAGGGAGGGGCTCCTGAGGCACCACCCCAAGAGCAAAGGTAGTAGAGGGCGGGTAAGGAGGTGAGTGGCAGGGCCAGAGGGCCAGGTTGCCCCTGGGGCAGGGGCAGGTTCCTGGAATGGGAGAGGTTCTGGCACTAGAAGGAAGATAGATATTCCTGAGTTTCCCTGGAGACATCAGGCATGGCCCAGGGCACTGCCAGGACCCTCCTCACCCCCCTTAGGGCCAGGAGATGAGTCAGAGGCTGTGGCCAGGAGCTTCCTCCTAGACTGAAAGGAAATGAGCAAGGCCCTTTGTGGTGTGAAATCTCCAAGTCTTTTAAAAAGGAAGAAGCCCTAGGGGAACTCAAAGAGGCTAAGCCTCGCCCAATGGGGTGTGTGGTGTGGCCCCAGAGGGAAAGTGGGCTGGGTCTCTGTACATCCACAGAGAAGGGGGCAGGGTCTGCAGGGATGATGGGGGTCAGTGCCCAGACTGGGAGGGCAGGCTTGGCTATGTCCTGTTCCTTTGCTGGACAACTGTACAGAGGACGAAGCAGGGAGTTCAAAACCCCTCCCTCATTTCTGCTGTACAGCCCTGCACAGATATGCCTGCATTTCTGGGTCACCTCTCCCCTCTAGAGACTATCAAGGCCTGAGTCATGTCTGTGCCCCTGGGGCACCCACTTATAGGACTAGGGGAGGAACCAGTTGTTGACATTTCTTGCAAAAAAGGGCCCTGCTCCCCCTCTCACAGATCTCTGATGTCCCTGACCCTACCCTATTCTGAGCCCTTCTTCCTCCAGCCTTCTATTCTGGGGCTGTGGTCACAGTTTATATTTGGGATGAACACATCACAGTGCATCTGACCACTGCTGGCAGAGCTGCCAGCCCCAGGGAGTCCTGCTCTAGGCACTGTGGTAACCCAATGTGTCCATCCCCATATCCTGCCTGTGGGGGATATGGCAGTCCCTCAAGTACACCAGGTGGGAGGTCCTGAAAGTGGGGAAACTAGGAAGGACTGAGTTGGCAGAGATGACACATTCTCTGAGTTCAGTAGTGTCCTCAGCTAGGGAGCAGAGAACAGAGGGCAGAGCCTCTTTCCTGTAGCTGTCCTCCCAAATCTGCCCCTAGCTGGAAAGTCCTGTCCTAGAGTAGGGGTGGTGGTGGTGGGTGGAATACTGTGTTCTCTGTGGAGCTCCAGGCTTATTTCGGCACCAGGAACTACAGGAACCTGGACTCAGTTCAGCACCCCTCTCTCCCTAGCGCCCAAGCTGAATAGGAGGTGGCCTCCAGCTGGAGGAGGCGCTTCTTCCAGGCCCACCTGTTTGCCCCTTTCAACAGAGCAGGATGAGGGTGGAGCGGGGGGGGGGGGGGGGTAGATGTTGCATCAAAACTCTGGAATGGGCAGCGTGCTGACACTTTCAAGACATGGCCTTGAATACCGGGCTTTGGAGGGACACGTGCCATTCCCCAGGCCAATAGTCCCACTACCTCTCCCGCCCATTCTCGGAGGCGGGGCTGGCCCGCAGCGCGAGGAATGCAGGCCGGGGGCCTGGCGCCCGGGGCACATTCCAAGGGAGACCCCGAGCCCGGGGGGCAAGTTTGCGCAACTCGGCGACCCAGCTAAGGCTGGGAGCAGGGGATTGCACCACCACCAACTCTCTCTCCGTTTCCGCACCACTCGGTGTGGACTGGCTGGCGGGGTGGTAGTGGCCTCCCAAAGTCCTGGCCCGGAAACCCAGCGCGCCGGAAAGGGCTGCCTGCGGGGGGCTGAGCGCGGCGAGCCGGAGAAGAGGTAGGGCCCGCCATCTGGAAAAGGGCCTTCCCCGGTATTGTGCGCGAGTCGGTTCTGGGGCGCAGGCAAACTAGGGCAGGCCGGCGGTTTAAAATTAGCCCGGCCCGCCCCCTCCCTTCCAGCTGTTGGCCCGCGGCGGCGCGAGTACGGGGTGGTGGGGGCGGTGACTCAAAGGGCTTTTCCACCAGTGGAGCCTCCCGCGCTGCGCTAGTCCTGGGCTGGGCTGCTTCTGGAGGACGCCCCTCACCCCGTTAAGTCTCTTCTTCTCCCAAGCCATCTCCCCACCCCCACCTGCAGAGGCAACACTCTACACAGCAGGATCCAATCCAACCTCCAGGAACCGCTCGAAGCCTTTGCCACCTACAGTGGCCCGCCCCTCCTCGTAGTTCCGCCCCCGCTTCAGGTGAGGTGAAGGCTGGTCCACACATCCCCAGCTCCGCCTCCTGGGTCCGCTACCACTCAAATATCTACCGTCACCCAATTCAGAGCAGTTACCCAGGCAGACAGGCAGCTAGTAATACCCCCTCCCCTCGACCACCTCCCCAGGGGGCCCTCACTTTTAGGGGCAGCCAGGGTGGCGCAAACCACAAGCTCCCATCTCCCTTCTTCAGTTTCCCCACAGTTTGAGAGACGTTCCCGCAAGCAGGGCTGCGCGGACCTTGGGTCCTCAGCCCAAAAGTATCCCAGAGGAGCGTACCCACTCCAGCCTCTCCCCGAGGGGTGCCTCCCAAAGACTTTCATGGCACCAACTCTGAACCCTCGATCGCCCCCATACTTTCTCCGGCGCCCCTCACCTTGAGCGGCGCCCCCAGCAAGCGGTGCAGCGCGGGTATCTGTGCGCCCAGGGGCAGCGCCCCGTCCAGGCTGCAGGTGGGGGCCCGGCGCGGCTCCGGGAAGTTGGCACAAGCAAAGGGATCGGTGTCTTCCAGGTACTGTACCCGCACGGTCACCACTGATACCGGGTCCCCGTCCCCGCGGTCTTCCCCGCCAGCCATGGCTCTGCCACTGGCTCGCACCGCGCGTCTCGGACCAGGTCCTGGTCCCGCCGCGACAACTAAACTAGATTTGGGAGGGGCAGGACCGGACGCTGCTGAAGAGGGGCGGAGCCACCAGGAGGCGGGGCCGAGGAAGGAGGTGGGGCCAAGATTCGTCCCGGAAAGCGCGGGGGGGGTGGGCAACCACTGCCGGAGGCGGGGCTTGCGGCGAGCCACTCAGAGGACGCGATCTTAATCCCGTTAGTTCTCTGGCGAGGCGGGCGGGAAAGCCCGAGCTCGAGCCCCGCCTTCGAGAGCGCGCAGGGGGCCGGAAGGCTTTCTTTGGGCGTGGAGCAGTGAGGCTGCGCTCCTTTGAGGGGTTGGTAGGGCAGGTGGGCGGAAATTTCCTCAGATAGTGGCTAGCCTGGTCTCCCTCAGTTTAGAGATGAGATGGTCCTGACTCCTTTAGTTTGAGGAATGGAGTGGATGGGATCCTCTCATTTGGGGAAGCAGGGAGATGATCCCTTTCAGTTTGGAGCAAGAAGAGAAAATAAATTCCACTCAGTTTGAAGGAAGAGGTGGGATCATTTTCCTTTAGTTGGGGGAGAAGAGGGAGCGGTGCTCCTCAGTTCTGGGGAAAGGATGGGATGACACAGTTTGAGGAGGGAGGTAGAACATGTTTCCCTCAGTTTTGGAGAAGTGGGATGGGCGCCCCTCAGCTTGACTGAGAAGTGGAGACGGACCTCCTCAGTTTGGGACGAGATTAAGCCCAATGCCCCTCAGATTTGGGGAAAAAGTTGGGTGGATCCCTCTTAGTTTGAGGGGAATTGGTAGTCTGTGTTTTCCATAGTAGGGGAAGAAGATGTGTCCTCTTGTTTCATGGGAAAGGTGAGAAGAGTTCCCTACAGTTCGAAGGAAATGAAGAGGAATGGTGCCCCTCGGTTTGGGAGATGAGGGGAATGGCCTCCTTCTCAGCCTGGAATGAGCTGGGCCCAGTCTGGGCCTTGGGTTTTCTGGGGACGTTGGGGACAGCGCTGTCCATCACGGCTTTCTGGGAGCGCCCAGTGCGCGTGCGCAGCTCTGGTCTGGTCTGGGGCCCAAAGGGGGTCCCAGGCTCTGCTGGGCGGCGCGGAAGGCGCCGGCAGCGGCTGCGGCCGGGGCCGTGGCCTTGGTACCAGGGGCCAGCTGCTCGCCGCCGGGTGGGACTCGCCTTGGAGACCCGCCCCTTTTGTCTGGATCTCGCCCCCTGGCCCTACCGCGGCGGGCTGCCACCTCCTGTGAGTGGGACGAGCAGGTGACTCGGGAGTGCTGTGGTCGCTCACAGCGCGAATCCGAGCCGGGGAAGGTTTTGGGTAGGCGGATTGAAGGAATAGGTTGCGGGACCTGGGGGAGGGCTGCACTGGAGAATTTCCAGAGCTGAGAGTGGGACGGAAGGAGCCGGGGAGCCTGAGTACGGACGGGACGCCCGGGACAGGACCTCAGAGTCCAGACCTGGCTTGGGGGTATCAGATCCGGGATTGGGGAGAGCGCGTCCCACGTGCCTGTGACGCGGGGGCGGCCGGTAGGCGGCGGCGGCGACGCGGGGCCGGCTGCCGCGCGGTGCCGGGAGGGCGACTAGGCAGGCGGCAGGATGCTGCGCGCAGCGCTGCCGCTGCTAGGGCTGCCCCTGGTGGGGGCGGCAGCGACCGAAGAACCCACCCAGGAGCCAGGGTCTCCGGGCGAGCCTCTCCCAGGGTTGGTGCTCTTCCGCTGGCAGTGGCACGAAGTGGAGGCCCCCTACCTGGTAGCCCTGTGGATCCTGGTGGCCAGCCTGGCCAAAATCGGTGAGTGCGTATGTTCGAGTGCCGGCTGGCAGCGGACCCGCCCCCAACCCCTAGTTCCCAAATCAGGGCCGGCTTCTTGCACAGTGCTGGGACTTGGGTTGTGATTCCACAATCCGGGCTCTCACAGTTGCTGCGTTGCCTCTTGAGGGTTTCCCTCCTCCCCTTCTCCTCGCGTGGGAGCTCTGAGGATTTGCCTTTTCCAGGGGTTGCCCTAGCTCTCTACGTCCCCACCCCTAGACTCCTTTGCCCTCTCTGCTCCCCTCTTTCCCTTGCAATAAGCCCTTAGGTCTCGCTTCTCCACCAATCCCCAGCCACCCAGAAACCCGTGGCAGTGGTGAGGACGTGATGGGACATTGAGGGGATGGTGTTCTTGCGGAAACCCCAGGCATCCTGGTCCTGAAGAACAGTTTTCCCTGGAGAAGAGGTCCAAGTGTCCCACTCTTTCGGGATACTAAACTGTCACTTTTCCTCTAGTCCCCTAAAGATATCTCCTTCTTGTGCCTAGCTGTAGGACTCCACCCGAGCCCTTCAAGTTCAGGTCTGCAGTCTCTTCCCACTTCAGGGCATAAGAAACTTCCATTCATTGGGGCCTTACTCTGTGCTGCCAGCACTAGATGCTTTCATACACCCGACCTCCTTCAGTCTACACAACACTGAAGGTTATGCTTCAGAATCCTTTCCTGGAATAGTGCAGCTTTTCCTAGCCTCTGTCCCCTCCTCCCTACTTCTGAGCAGCCAGTGGTCCCTCCTCCCACCAGAGACCCTCCTCCCTTACCCTGTTGTTCAGACTCTGCTGTGGGGGTGACTAATTATAGCTGTGTTGCTACTCACTCCCCATCTATGCTGGTACAGTCTGTACTCCAATCTCACCAGTACATGTAGGAATCACATAGACTTGAATTTGCCCCCTCCTCCCCCAGGGACACTGTTGAGAGGAGGGAGGCTGAGCAGGAACTGAAGAACTCTCCACTCTGCTGTGGCAGCCCATTGATAATGGAAAATGGGGCTTTAAATGCTGTCAGGGAGCCTAGTTCTGTCAGAGAACAGGCTTTGGTGATGGGTATTGAATTGCTGGGGTTGATGCATGCTCTGGAGATGAGAATGGAATAGGGTTCCTAGAGGGGAAGAGAGGGAGGAACCAAAGGTAGTCTGTAGAAGATCTATGACTGAACTTAGCTTAGGGCCTGGCAGCAAGGAGAGCAAGGCGAGAGGAGCCTCAGATTTGGGAGCCAAGAATTGGGTTTGCTGAGAAGTTTGTGAGGTGTAGGAGAGTTCCTGTCTTACTTAGGCGTATAGCAATGACTGTAGTTTCCCCCATAAATCACAGAATCATAGTGCTTTTCCTAGATTGGATGACACCTCCTCTGGAGGTAGAAGAGAGCCTCCTTTGCATCAGTTAAAAAAAAAAAAAAAAGCAAGGAGGAGAAAGATAGGCAGAATGTCAGAATGTTCTGGGATACCCTCCTCCAGCTTCATTGCTAGTAGATCCCCTCCCTCACCCCTTTTATTCAACAAATCTTTTAAAAAATATGCTTTATTGATTTTTTTTTTTTTTTGTAGAGAGAGGAAGGGAGAGGGATGGATAGAGAGATAGAAACATCAATGAGAGAGGAACATCATCCATCAGCTGCCTCCTGCACGCCCCCTACTGGGGATTGAGCTTGCAACCCTAGCATGTGCCCTGACCAGAACTGAAACAGTGACCTCTTGGTTCCTGGGTTGATGTTCAATACCTGAGCCACACCGGCCAGGCTCAACAAATCTTTATGTAGATCCCACTATGTGCCAGGCACTGTCCTAGGTCCTTTGCGGGAGGGGCTTCAAAAGGGCACTGTCTTGGCATTGAATCTCACACAGGCTAACATGGAGGCCTACCCCACTACCCACCACCCCAAGGGATTGCATGGACAGAGGTGTTCATTCATGGCCTCAGGGACCAACAGAAAGCCGGAAGAACTTATTTTAGAGGCAAAGGTAGAAGTGGAAATGATGTTAGAAACCCATTTCATACCACCTTCTCTTTTCCTAGAGACAGATCTGTTATTATTTTGCCCCAGAGTCATATTTAATTAACATTTGAGAACCAGCTATTTATCCAACATCCTACTAGGCACATTCCCACTATATCATTTTATCCTCACCCCGTGTAATGGGTATTTCCCATATTATAGGAGAAGAAATTGAAGTTCAGATAAATTAAATAATATGCTTGAGATCACACAATTAGAAAGTGATAGATACAGAAGAATTGGAGATCTTCTGATTGTTAAACCCAATACTTTTTAAAGTACTGAGTCCTTGGTGAGCCTTTTAATGAAAAGCACATTGGACTAGCATAGTGCTCCTAGGAGGTATAATATTCATTAAGGTCTAGTTAGGGAGACAGGACACAGTAATATAATAATAGGTAACATTTATTGAGTACTTACTATAAAGCACTGGACCAAGTTCTTTTGAGTAGATTGTCTTATTTAAACCTCACAACAGGCCGAAACCGGTTTGGCTCAGTGGATAGAGCGTCGGCCTGCGGACTGAAAGGTCCCGGGTTCGATTCCGGTCAAGGGCATGTACCTTGGTTGCGGGCACATCCTCAGTGGGAGGTGTGCAGGAGGCAGCTGATCGATGTTTCTCTCTCATTGATGTTTCTAGCTCTCTATCCCTCTCCCTTCCTCTCTGTGAAATATCAATAAAAAAATATATTTAAAAAAAATAAAATAAACCTCACAACACTTCTATGAGATCACTACTGTTTTTATTCCCATTTTATTCTTGAGAAAACTGAGTCATAGAAGTGAAGTTATTTGCTCCAAAGTCACAGAACTAGTAAATACAGGAGCCAGGCTTTGGACCCAAGCAGCCTGGCTCCAGAGGCCCTGATTTTTACACCTATGTTATACATAGAAGTATATTGAGTAGCATTTGCTGAGGTTCAAATAATGGTGATGAATGAGGGAAATCAGAGAAAGGCGAGGTCCCCTGAATATGAAGTAGAGAGGAGGGGGAATTTCTGAAAATGGAAAAAGCAAGCAATGGTCTAGGTTACCATGGTAGGAGCACCAAGAAATAGACAACTTTGTAGCCCTGGAAGGTTGGAGATTCTAGAAGTCCTGCATTTCTTTTCTCCTTCCTTGGTCCCAGGGCCAGGGGTCCTGACCTTGGATAACCTTCTAAGACTGGGAGGTTATAGGCCAGTATGTGTGTGTGTGTGTGTGTGTGTGTGTGTGTGTGTGTGTGTTCTGTGAGCTGAAACTTCTGGCCCTCTTCTTGCATTGCAGTGTTTCACTTGTCTCGGAAGGTGACGTCTGTGGTCCCTGAGAGCTGCCTGCTGATTTTACTGGGACTGGTGCTTGGAGGCATTGTCTTGGCTGTGGCCAAGAAAGCTGAGTACCAGCTGGAACCAGGCACCTTCTTCCTTTTCCTTCTGCCTCCTATCGTGCTAGACTCAGGCTATTTCATGCCAAGCCGGCTGCTCTTTGACAACTTAGGTGCCATCCTCACCTATGCCGTGGTGGGCACACTCTGGAATGCCTTTACAACAGGTGCTGCCCTCTGGGGCCTGCAGCAGGCTGGACTTGTGGGTGAGTGACTCTAAGACCTGAGCTGGCAGAGGGAGGTTTTGCCAGACTCATCACCGAACTCTTTTCTCCTCCAGCTTTGGAGATCCCATGTTGGCAAGAGCCATACCGGAGAGCTCCATCTTGGGTCCCTCCCACCTGGAGTGTAAGGCATTGCTCCAGATGGGCCCTCAAGCCTTCATTTAGGTCTTTGCCAGTTGAATCTGGGCTCCTACAACATGACAGATAATCAGGGACCTGACTCCCAGCTGTGTGTGGGCTGCCATGGCTGGGAAGCCTGTGTCTCCTACCCTGCTGCCTCCTACCCTGTTACCATTCTGCCACTTGCCAGCCCTGTTCCCCTGAGGCACAGCTCACCATTTCTTTGAGGGCCTACCATCCTGACTCATTTTATTATTTTTAATAAATACATAGTATACATCCACAAAATGCAAGATACTACACTGGGTGTTCTCTTTACTTATCCCACTGACTCATTATAGCAGCCCTGTTGAGGTATATTTTATCCCATTTAATGGATGAAGAAATAGAGGCCCTTAAACTTATTCAATATCAGGTCCAAGATTAGCAGGAGAGATCCATTTTACTGAGGCTCTTTACATTCAGGCTGCTGTGACCTGCTCCCTTCCTCATTTCTTGCCCTCCCCCCCAATTCATTCAATTCTGAATGTTCGTTAATTGAGCCTTCTTCCAAGGTGCAAGGAAAAGTTTGCAATTTTCACTTGAGGACTCCAACCTGGTTTTTCTAAAGGGTCAGTGAACTCCCTGAGCTGTAAGGAAGGGAGGACATGAGACCATGATATTAACAGTAATCCTAATAATAGGGTACTTTTAATGCATTAGGCACTGGCTAAATGAAGAACTTCGTGGGGAAAATACTGTTGTTATTCCCAATAGATACATGAGGAAACTGAGGCTCACAGAGACTTGACATGTTCAAGTCTCACCTGTGGTGCTTTTCATATTCAGCCCTCAGAGATGGATAGCCTCTCCCACTCCTGCTGAGAACTGGGAGGGTCACAGCCCTTAGGCTGAGAACCACAGGTGTGGGAGAAAGCACGCTCTTTTGTTCTCCCTAATAAAGCCAGTCAGCAGCCAGTTTCCACCTGCTGGTGGTTATGATTACTGCTGCTGCAGTGTTTATTGTCAGTGCCACTTCAGCTTTTCAGGTTACATAGAGCTTTCTTAGCCCGTCTCCTAGGTTGATTTTTGCAGCAGTCTTGTGAGGTAGGCACAGGAGGAGGCATGGCTAAGAGGTCATGTGACAACGACAGTGCCAACATCGCAGAGCTGGTGAGTGGCAAAACCAGGCCTTAGGCTTAAGTCTCTTGATTAGCAGGCTGATGCTCTCTGTCATCCCAGGTCCTCTCTGGGTGTCCTTGTTTTAACACTGGGGTGGAGTTTGGGCTTGTCACAGGGAATGCAGTAGGAGACTCAGTACGTCACCAATTACTGTCCCCCCTCTGTCCCTTGAAAGCCCCTAGAGTGCAGGCTGGCTTGCTGGACTTCCTGCTGTTTGGGAGCCTCATCTCAGCAGTGGACCCCGTGGCTGTGCTGGCTGTCTTTGAGGAGGTGCATGTCAACGAGACTCTCTTTATCATCGTCTTTGGCGAGTCCTTGCTCAATGATGCAGTCACCGTGGTGAGAGTGCTCAGCTGGCTGCCATTCCTGATCCCAGGCCCTCCCGCTCTGACTAGTTGGGTATATGAGCAGGCTCAGACCCGCCCCCAACCCCAGATCCTCTGGGGAAAAAATATAGTCTTAGCGCTCACCTTCTCCCAGCAGTCCCAACTGCTGCCTTCCCCTTGTTCCTTACTCTCCTTTTCTCATTCAGGTGCTGTACAAGGTCTGCAACTCCTTTGTGGAGATGGGCTCTGCCAATGTGCAGGCCACTGACTACTTGAAGGGAGTCGGTCAGTATCTCCCCACTTTCAGCTGGCACTGCAGGTCTGCCTCCCCTGGGTTGCTGCATTCCTGTCCCCACTGCATCAGGGCAGAGGAGGCTTTTCAGGCCGCCTCATTCCCTTCCCTCCTTTAAGGAGAAATGGGCCCTGAGAACCTAAGAAGGAGGGTCTTTTTGGGATCCTGCTCCCCGGGGAGTGCAGTGGGCATCCTCCTCCACTCCCTGCCAGGCAGAAGTCTTGTCAGCCTGGGTCTGGTCCAGGGGTCATGCTGACAACCCACTCCTCCCCCAGCCTCCCTGTTTGTGGTCAGTCTGGGCGGGGCAGCCGTGGGCTTAGTCTTTGCCTTCCTCCTGGCCCTGACTACACGCTTCACCAAGCGGGTCCGCATCATCGAGCCACTGCTGGTCTTCCTCCTCGCCTATGCAGCTTACCTCACTGCTGAAATGGCCTCCCTCTCCGCCATTCTTGCGTGAGTCCTGGGGAACTTGCAGGCAGGCGGCGGGGAGGGGGCACTGGAGATGGTTGGCCCTTACATGGACAGATGGAGGGCCCTGAGGAGTCCATCCGTTCCCCTCAGCCCCTGTGGTAGTGGGAGCCTCAAACTCCCCTTGGGAGACAATAAACCTCAGGTAACGTTCCAGGATCTGTGTCCAGAACTTTCCTGGGGATCCCAAAATCCAATCTTCCTCGCCTGAAGTGCTCTGTGGGGTGTGGGCTGAGGTGGAATTGGCTTCAAGGCCTGGTGCCACTGGCTAGGGTGGCCACAGCAGTCCCCTAGGTGCCTCAGAAAGTGTGCTATTCAGAGTATGTTTCTCCTACCTACCCCTTTAAGAGGCACTGAGCAGGAAGCCTGGAGATATGAACCCTTATCCTAGGACCACCTCTAGCTATTCTTGGATGGTCTCCATGCCTCCTGGCCGGGAGAGTGTGACATCCTGTGATGGGCCACACCCTCTCCTGTAGCATGTTCAGACCCCAGAACTGTGCTTCCTGCAACCCCTTCTCACTTGCCTTGTCTCTCCATTCTTCTCCCAGGGTGACTATGTGTGGCCTGGGCTGTAAGAAGTATGTGGAGGCCAACATCTCCCATAAGTCACGCACAACTGTCAAATACACAATGAAGACTCTAGCCAGCTGCGCTGAGACGGTCATCTTCATGCTGCTTGGCATCTCAGCTGTGGACTCTTCTAAGTGGGCCTGGGACTCCGGGCTGGTGCTGGGCACTCTCTTCTTCATCCTGTTCTTCCGAGCCCTGGGTATTGCATTCCCACTCTCCTTCCTGCCCCTGCCCCAGCTTATCTCCCAATCTGAGTCCACATCCTTGTCAATTCCTAAGCCTTCCCTTGTTGCTATCCCCTCCCAGCCCCTGTCAGACCTTAGCTCAGATACTTGGTGCCATCCACTGCCAGTGCGCTCCACTCCCAATCCCCTGCTCCTACTGGCCTCCCTCCTGCTGTAGGTGTAGTCCTGCAGACGTGGGTGCTGAATCAGTTCCGGCTGGTCCCTCTGGACAAGATTGACCAGGTGGTGATGTCCTATGGGGGCCTGCGGGGGGCTGTGGCCTTCGCTCTCGTCATCCTACTGGACAAGACCAAGGTTCCTGCCAAGGACTACTTTGTGGCCACTACTATTGTGGTGGTCTTCTTCACAGTCATCGTGCAGGTGGGAGAGTCCACAAGATTGGTTGGGAGAGGGCGTGGCAGGGCCTGGGGGAGGCTTGGAGCCCTTGGGATAGGGGCTCTTCTTCCTGTTGGGGGTACAAGGGCCTTCCTTCCCAGACCTTGAATGGATTGAGGTCAGGATACAGAAGCTGAAGCCTAATTATGGGGAGAGAAACACATCAGGGAACTAGGTAGGGCAGGGCTCACCTGCTGCCTGTCTGTAGGGCCTGACCATCAAGCCACTGGTCAAGTGGCTGAAAGTGAAGAGGAGTGAGCATCACAAACCTACCCTGAACCAAGAGCTGCATGAGCACGTGGGTACCAGAACCCCATCCCTCTACCTGTCCCTCTCTCCCTTTTCCTATTTTGAGCAGAGTCCTGATCCAGTCCCCCTACCCACCCCCCTTCTAGACTTTTGACCACATTCTGGCTGCAGTGGAGGACGTTGTGGGGCACCATGGCTATCACTACTGGAGGGACAGGTGAGGGAGCTGCCCCGAGGCTCCTTCAGCAGCAGCAGCCCCACCAGCCAGGGCAGCATGGGGGATGTGCCACACTCCTGAAAAGGGACACAGCGGGCTCAGGCTGGGTGACCTCTGCCTGAACCCCTTCAGTGGCATCCCAGTACTGTCAGGATAAGACAAGGCCCCCCAGTGAGGCCTGCCTGGCCCTGCATGGTCTGGCACCTGCTGGACTCCACCTCATTGTGCTCTGTTCTGTCTTTGACCATCTGCCTGTTAATTACATGGATCCTGGTTCAGAACTTCAGGACCCACCATGTTCCTCCCACCCTGGCCACTGGGACGTTTACACATGTAGTTCTCTCTGCTAGAACATTTCCTCGCCTCCCTTTCACCTGCTTAATCTCTGCTCATCCTTCAGATATCACCACAGCCATCAAGTCCGTAGGGAGGCTGTCCCTGGCCTCTCTGCTAGGACAAATCCTTATCACTCTCAGTAATTATTCTTTGTAGTTCTCGTCACGGTTGCAGTTTTACAGTTATTTGTACTAACTTCAGTTAGTGGCAGGCTTTCCCATAACACAATAACTTCCATAAGGGCAATGACTAGCTTCAAGATTTTTCCTGACTGAGGCCCATATGAAGAGAGCCAGGCCAGCACTGGTAGTGTCCCTGCCCCATTTGAGGAAGGGCCAGGTGGCCGGGCCATGGGAATGGCACTCAGGGCCGGGCCTGGCATCCTCCGTAGGTGGGAGCAGTTTGACAAGAAGTACCTGAGTCAGCTGCTGATGCGGCGGTCAGCCTACCGCATCCGGGACCAGATCTGGGATGTATACTACAGACTCAACATCCGGGATGCCATCAGCTTTGTGGACCAGGTGGGTCTGCAACCTGTGGTGGGTGAGCAGGTGGAAGGCAAGGCAGGAAGGGGTGACTGACAGCAGACAGGCCCTGAGCAGGAAGTCAGGAATTGCTAGCAGACTCAATGGTCTTGTGGCGTGGCAGCTGCAGGAACCAGCCTGGCCTGATGCTGACATTCAGAGTCTGGCAGACAGCAGAGAAAGATGGGAATCAGCTAAACTCTGGTTGATAGTTCAACCCTATCTCATCTCAAATGTGGTTCAGTTCTTATCACTAGGCTTGTGACCTTGGGTAAGTCACTTACACTCTCTGAGCCTCAGTTTCCTCAACTGTAAGAAAGTGGAAATAAGAGTGCCCATGCCACAGAGTTTTGAGGATTCATTAGGTAAAGTTGAACCTTGACCATCAAAAGAACAGAATGTGTTAACTATTGTTATTTTTGTTGTTGCCCTCTGACACATTCAATCTGATTGTCCTCTGACCTTTGTCTTGGTCCCTCCAGGGAGGCCACGTCTTATCCTCCACTGGGCTCACTCTGCCCTCTATGCCCAGCCGAAATTCTGTGGCAGAGACCTCTGTCACCAACCTGCTGTAAGTCCTTGAGCCTGTTTCCCCTTCCTCAAGCTCCTCTCCCTTGGGCCCTCTCTCTGAATCACTTCTGGGAAAGTTTGTGAGCACCTCTGCTTCTGCCCTTCCCCTGACCTGTGCCTCCTGGCCCTTCCCCAGCATGTGTGTTCCCTGCTTCTTGCAGGAGGGAGAGTGGCAGTGGAGCGTGTCTGGATCTGCAGGTGATTGACACAGTACGTAGTGGCCGGGACCGTGAGGATGCTGTGATGCACCATCTGCTCTGTGGAGGCCTCTACAAGCCGCGCCGCAGGGTGAGGGCAGCCAGAGAGTAAGAGTGCTGAGGGGGTGAGGGGGATCTGAGGAGGCCATGATCGCAGGCTCAAGAGGTGGTGGGCACCAGCTGTGGGGGGTTATAGATGCCCAATTGAAGAGTGGGGGCTTCATCTTGTCAGTAATAACTTTCAGCTTTTCTTTTCTGAGTAAGGGCTGGTCTGATACAAGCACTGTTTAAAGATGTCTTCTCTGGTAGCAGAATGCAGATCAAATAGGAGGGGGTGAGTTGAAAGGCTGTGTGAGCCAGTTGAGAGGCTGAGTGAGTTAGTCAGGAGGCTGGAGTGCAACACTGGATTAGAGCTGGGTGGTGGGAAGGGGAAGGAGCATAGGACTGGGTGATTGGCCCTGGAGGGGAGAGAAGGAGATCGAGAACAGAGGGCTTGATGGAGTCAGTCACAGACAAGCTGGAGTGCTGAAAAAGCCTGTGGGACCGGCTTGGCATGGGGAAGGCAGACACTATTTTAGGTAACAGTGAGTTAGCCGGGTGCAGGTTGTTTGTAAAGTTTGGGGGCTAGAAAGGCCCATCCCCATCCTGGAGGGAACCTATCACAGCCCCACAAGGGGGCAGCAAGCCATTACCTTGAACTTTCCTGAAATGGGGAGCCAGCTGTTACCATTTCTGGCAGTTTTAACAGTCAAGGCTGTTTCTGTCATTGAGACAGAATTGGCCTCCTTTTAACTTGCTCCCACTGGTCCTGATTTAACTCCCCGCAGCTCTGCGGAATATATTTTCAAAGGTTTCAAGGCAGTTCCCTTCCACAGGCCTTCTGCCCTGAGGCCAGAATTTCTTCTTCCTGCTGTGTCTTCTCTGGTCATAGAAACAGGCCTACACTGGAAGGTGCAATTCTAGCTGCCATTAGCTGTGGCAGGGCATGGAGCCTCTCTTACCTTTCTAGTTCTAGAACTTGCCATTCTCTTCTTGTAGCCCAGAATCTCTTCAGCTTTGGCTCACCACCCTGCGGCCCCATATTGTCCTTACAATCAGACAATCCCCCAGTGTCTTCTTCAGTTAATGGGAGTTTAACCCTATCTCATCTAATTTATTTTGTTTAATATATATATATATATATATATATATATATATATATATATATATATTTTAGAAAGGAAGGGAGAGGGAGAGACATGGAAACATCAATAATGAGAGAGAATCATTGATTGGCTGCCTCTTGCACACCCCTGTCTACTGGGGATGAAGCCTTGACCAGGCACGCCCTCTCTGCCTGTCTGTAGGGACCAAGCCAATGCTCAACCACTGAGCCATGCCTGCTGGGCTTGTTTACTGTTTTCTAATGGAAAATTTCACTCATCCACAAAACTAGAGAGAATAAAATAACTCATTTATCTATTACCCATCTCCAGTAATTATCAATGCATAATTTAATCTTATATTCTGGACCCCCACACCCCATCCACACTTTATCACAAAGCAAATTCCATATATCATATCATATCATATCATATCATATCATATCATATCATATACCATCTCTAAATATTTCAGTATGTATCTAGGTGCAAGAACTCTCTTAAAAAACACACAACATACTACCATTATCACTTATAACAGTTAACAATAATTCCTTCTCACATCAAATATCCAGTGTTCCTAAATATCTTTTTCCAGATGGTTTGTTTAAATCAGGATCCAAATAAAGTCCACACATTGCATTTGGTAAATTTGTCTCTTTATTTAAAAAAAATCTATAATATTTCCTTCTCCCTCCTTTTATCTCCTTGTTATTTATTGATTGAAGAAACTAGATACTTTGTCTCAGAGAATTTTCCATTTTACAGATTTTGCTGATTATATTTCAGTGATGGTTTTTAACTTGTTCCTCCCTCCTCTATGCTTCCTGGTAGTTAAGTCTAGAAGTGTGGTCATATTCCAGGAACATTCAATAAGTATGCTATGTGTTTCTTACTGTGTCACATCAGGATGTACATGATGATTGGTTGTCTATGGATATGTGTGTGTGTAAGATTGGTTAGTGGGGTCTGTCCAACCTGTTCTTGCGTAATTAAAAAAAAAAAACTGGAGTAAGATTGTACTTATCCCTGTTAAATGTCATCTTATTTGATTTAGCCCATCATTCCATCGTTTGGATGCCATGTCTGCCACCAAATATCCGCTCAGATTCACATCATATGAAAATTTGCTAACCTGTTAACTCTGTATTCATCCAAGTTAACATAAAAATGTTGAACATGATAGAGCTGAGGACAGAACTCTGTGGCATCCTACTAAAGACTTTTCTCCAAACTGACATGGATCAAGCATTTTTGGGGTATGGTTACTCAACCAGTTCTGAATCCACTTAGTTATACCATAATACATAATTCCTTGTGTTCTCCACAGAAATATCATCAAGGAGAGACAGGAGTGTCTAGTATGCAGTTAGAAATCTAAGATTATAGTTTAAGAGAGAGATAAGGGCTGGAGATAGATTTGGAAGAATTCTTTATCACAGGTTTCCTCACCTGGCTACATCAGCATCCCCTGGGGAGCTTACTGGAATACACATTCCTGACTTCACCTCCTACAGATTCTGATTCTGTAGTATGAAATGCAAAAAAGAAACTGTGTGTTTACATTTAAAAAAATATATTTTTATTGATTTCAGAGAGGAAGGGAGAGAGAAATAGAAACATCAATGATGAAAATATTTGATTGGCTGCCTCTTGCATACCCCTACTGGGGATCGAGCCTGCAACCCAGGCATGTGCCCTGACCAGGAATCGAACCATGACCTCCTGGTTCAATCGAACCTCAATCACTGAGCCATACCTGCCAGGCAAGGATCTCTGTTTAATACCTCCCCCTGGTGATTCAAAGCTGCTAGTCTGATGGCTGGTGTTTGGGAACCACAGATCTTTATCACTGGGCTAACTGAAGCTGAAAGAATGGATACCTTTGCTGGGGAGAGTATTTAGAAGGGAGAGAGGAAGGCCAAGGACAACACTGTGAGGAATGCACATGGAAGAAAAGAAGGGGGAGCCAGCAAAGGAGGAGAGAGAAGGAACCCTTGGAGTAGCAGCTGGTGTCCTGGACGCCTGGGGCAGAAGTGGGACTGGATGCTGCACAGAGGTCAGGCCAGTGCTTAACTAGGGGCCATGGCACTGGTGACCAGGTAGAAGGTAGCACCGGGGAGTTGCAGACCCTGAAGTAGTATTTCTGGGAATAATGGGTATGAGGGAGAGTGTCAAAGTATAAAAGTCTGGCAGCAAATGGGAAGCAGTGGAGTCAATGGAAAGGTTTTTTTCAAGGAGGTAAATGGGCAGTGGTGAAGGAGGGATAGAAGAAGCAGGAGAGGGAGAAATAGGAGTAGGGAACTGATGGAGGCAGCAAGGAGTGAGCTGAGCAAAGCAGAGGCTGGGTTGGAGATCGAGGACTCCTCCCTTTACCTCCCGAGAGAGGGGCAACTCTGGGTGAGTATGTAGAGGAGGGCAGATGGGAGACATGCAGGGAGCTCTTAGAATTGGTTCAGGGAAGCAGGAAATGTGAGGTATAGGAAAGGGGAAGACTGGGAATGGGAGGCAAGGCAAGATGATCTGGAATGGTGGAAGTACTTGGGAGATTACCACTAGATAATGAAAAGACTGCCGGAGCCAAGGGCGGAGATGGAGGCAGTCTTAGGCGAGTGTGTAGTAGGTTTTTATGAGAAAGAGTTGGAAGGAGCAGTTGATGGGATTAGTCCTGAATTGGGCACAGGTGGTTGTTGTATTGAGAGGGTTTGGGGTGTCAGGAGAGAGAGATAGGGGAGTTCCAAGTGCTGCCCGAGGTATCATGGAGGTGGTTGTAGGAATGGCTAGCTTGAGAGTTCCACCTGGAGAGAGAATCCTGTGTAGCCAGAAGGGGGCGTGTGGACCAGGCAAGTGGACAGGTTCATAACTGGAGGTGCAAAGAAAGAAGTATCCCCCATGGTCTCATAGTAACCCCCTGCTTCTGGTCACTTTAAATCAGAGAGAATTGGGGAAGGGCATTAGTGGAGAGGGGAAACCAGACTTGGGGGAATAGGTTTTGGGGTAAAGGAAAACTTCCCCAGTGAACTGAAGATACAGACTGGCTGGATTCCTATTATATTTTTGTTTTGTTCTTGAAAATCTGGGCTGGCAGGGCCTATGGTGCCCATGGGGCTGTGGCCTGGGATTCCTGTGGGAGGCCAAGGCACCCAGCCTTATGGCAGGTTGGGGCTGTCATTGCCAGTACAAAGCCAGCTGCAGCCGCCATTTCATCTTGGAGGACACGCAGGAGCGGCAGGACAAGGAGGTCTTCCAACAGAACATGAAGCGGCGGCTGGAGTCCTTCAAGTCCACCAAGCACAACATCTGCTTCGCCAAGAGCAAGCCACGACCCCGCAAGGCTGGCTGCAAGAAGGCACGTGCTTTCTTTGGGACCTCTGTTTGGGGCTGGAGACTGACGGCATGCAGTTTTGAGCCCCCCAAGTGCTGGAGTCCAGCCCAGGGAGACCCTTAGTTGGATAATACTCAGGGACTTAGTGGCAGCAGCAGTCTGGGTTCCCTTTTGCATTTTCCTGGAGCCCCCAAAGGGCAAGGTGAGGCCTTCAGAGGGAGATCAGCCTCTTGGCCATGCAGTCACCTGCTGGGAGGCAGCAGGACTTCCTACCAGAAATGAAATGAGCAGGAGAAAGGCAGATTCCTTGGAGGGGGCAACTCCATAAGCCCCTAATTCAGCCCAGACTGGGGTATGGGTTACTCAGACTCCACACTTGCCTGGGGGCCCAAGGATGGTAGAATCACTGGGATTGACACAGATTCCATCCCCTGCTGTGTCAGGAAGACAACAGGGTTGGGGTTGGAGCCAGGACCAGAGGCTTAGGGTTTTTTCTTGCTTCTTAGAAGAATGGTGTGGCTAACACTGCAGCTACAAATGGGAAATCTCCTGGAGACCTGGGCTTTCGGGACACAGGCAAGCAGGGAGTGGGGGGAGGGGGAGGCTGAGGATGGGAGGGGTAGGGAAAGGGCAGGGACCCATCAGCCAGAATCCCGGAAGATCTACTCTGTGCTGTATTCAGTGCCAGAGCTGGGGTGCTTCCCCTCAGGGACTAGATGGACACACTTGATTTTAAAGCTGGATGTGTTCAAAGCAGTTATTAGACAACTAGAAGCCTGGTGCATGCATTTGTGCACCGGCGGGGTCCCTCAGCCTGGCCTGTGGGGATCAGGCTGAAACCGGCTCTGACATCCCCCGAGAGGTCCCAGATTCCGAGAGGGTGAAGGCCAGGCTGAGGGACCCCAACAGTGCATGATCGGGGCCAGGGAAGGACTGTGGGAGGGCTCCAGGGCGTGTCCGGCCCTGGCTTGCCCAGTCCCCGATCGGGGTGAACAGGGTAGTCTTGCTCAGTCCCGATTGGGCCAATCTGGGCTGGCAGGCTGGGGAGGGACCATGGGAGGTTGGCTGGCCAGGGAGAGACCTCGGGAGTGCTCTGCTCCAGGGTGTGTCTGGCCTGTCTCGCCCAGTTCCGAATGGCCTGGACCCCAGCAGCAAGCTAACCTACCGGCTGGAGCATTTGCGCCCGCCCCCCCCGCCCGGGTCGGTGCGTATCATAGTGACTGGTTGAACAAATGGTCGGACACTTAGCATATTAGACTTTTATTATATAGGATTTGTGACAGGAGGTGTCTGATAGCTAACTACAAGTTACAGGCCCTGAGGACGTGGAAAAGGTGTCATGGAGAAGGGGAGAGCTTGGTCTGAGCCTTGAAGGATGGGGAGACCCTGGGGCCCAGTGTCCCATCTGCAAAACCAGGATGAGCTGAACATTGATGGGCCTTCCAGCTCTCCAAATGCTCATGTTTTTTTCTTTTAAATATGTTTTTATTGATTTTTAGATAGAGAGGAAGGGAGAGGGAGAGAAAGATAGGAATTGAACCTGGGACCTCTTGGTACATGGGATGATGCTCAACCCACTGAGCAATACCAGCCAGGTCAAATGCTCATGTTTTCAATTGATGGGATCTGGGGCTGAGAGGATACAATGGGAAAGCTAGAAAGTGTGACTTCCCTGATGGCTTCCTCTGAGGACTCTGATTGCCCAGTTTGCCTCCTTGGGATCTGTAGCTCCACTTCCCTTCCTTGCAAGCACCCAACCCCCAGGCCAGTGCTGAAGCAGCCAGAGGAGAAGCAGGTGCCTCTGCCAGCTGTGGGCTCTGCTTGGGTGGAGAAGGAACTGGCTTGTGCAGTACCAAGAGGCAGCTGCTGGGCTGGCCATCCCGACTCAGCTCTTGTCCCTATCCAGCTGCTGTGATCTTAACTGTGGAGTCTGAGGAGGAGGAAGAGGAGAGCGACAGTTCTGAGACAGAGAAGGACGACGAGGGGATCATCTTTGTGGCTCGGGCCACCAGTGAGGTTCTGCAAGAGGGCAAGGTCTCAGGTAATGGCTTCCTCCCTGCCTCACTCTCCTCTGGAGCAAGGTGGAGCTGTGCAGTTGGCTTCTCCCTTTTCACTCACGGTCTCTACTCCAGACAACTCCCTTTCCCCATTCACTCACTTATTCACCAACCAGCATTTACTGAGCATCGCCTTTGTATCACACACCTGACGTACATGATTTGATTCAACCCTCCCAACGACCAAGAAGGGGAAACAGCTCAGAGAACCAGAACTTGGGACTTGTCCAGTATCCCACAGCAGGTCCAGAACTTGACTCCAAAGCCCACAGCCTTTTCACTACCACGCTGCCTCCCTTTATAGTCTGGGGAGGAACATGAGGTGACAAGCTAATATCTGGCCCTGTTGTGACCCATGCTCAGCACACCTGCCCTCAGGTAGAGCCCCTGTTGAGGGTGGCAGCCTTTCTAGAGGTAGAAGCCCGAATTCATAGAAATGGGATTACTGTGGCTAAATAACACTATTTACTTTTTTCCGTATGTGGAGAACGAACCCACTCATAAATATCACTGCTAGTTGACTCAAGCACCCTCAAGTGTCTTTAAAAGTTTTTTTTTGTAGACAATTTCAAAATATACATTAGATAGAATGGTAAAATGAACTCCCATTGATCTGTTACCCAGCTTCAAGAATTATCTACTTCTAACCAATCTTACTTCATCTATACCAGTGGTCAGCAAACTCATTAGTCAACAGAGCAGCAAACCACGGCTTACGAGCCGCATTTTGCCAACCACTGATCTATACCATCATTATTCACTGAGTTCTTTTTAAAACATATATATATATTGATTTCATAGAGAGGAAGGGAGAAGGGGGAAGAGATAGAAACGTCAATGATGAGAGAGAATCATTGATCAACTGTCTCCTGCATGCCCCACACTGGGGATCAAGCCTGCAACCTGGGCATGTGCCCTGACCAGGAATCGAACTATGACCTCCTGGTTCATGGGTTGATGCTCAACCACTGAGCCACACTGGATGGGCTCAATGGGTTCTTTTGAAGCAAATCCAATATATCACTTCATCAGTAAACACTCCAACATGTATCTCTAAAAGATGAGGATTCTTCTTTAAAGATACAACCATAATACAATTATAAAATTTTAAATCGTGGTTGTCAAATATCCAGTTAATGTTCAAATTTCCCTGATTGTTTTAATATTTGTTTTTTTACAGATTTCTTCAAATAAAAATCCAGACAAGGCCCACATACTGCATTTAGTCCAAAAGCCTTTTTTAACCGTTAGCAATGTATCTCAAGGGGGTGGTAGTGGAGAGATTTTTGCCTTTAGAAGACATTTAGCAATGTCTGGAGACATTTTGGGTTGTGATGACTGGAGGAGTGTACTTGCATTGAGTGGGTAGAGGCCAGGGGTGGTGCTAAACATTCTACAATGCACAGGCCAGCCCCCACAACAGAGAAGGATCTCTGCCAACACGTCAATGATGTCAAGTTTTTATAGGTTCCCCCAAACCTCTGCCACCTACTTTTTCCCCCTTGCAATGTATTTATTCAAATAACCTGGTTATTTTGTTCCATAGTCTTTCCTTGTCAGGATTTTGCTAATTGCATCCCAAAAATGTCATTTAGTGTGTTTCACTGTTCCTTATATTTCCTTTACTTATTTTTATTGGTAAAAATCTTTAAAAACAAAAGGAATTATTCCATTCAATGAGTGGTTCCTGGCCACCCTTTGACCCCTCCTTCCTGTATGTTCTCCAGCAACTTCTCTAACTTTGTGTAGACTCTGTGTCATTTTCTTAGCTATCTTATATTTCCTCTAAACTGGTAATTACATCTAGATCAGATTTCAGTTTTAAGTTTTTGGTAAAAATATTTTATAGGTGGTAATGGTGTACTTCCTATTGCAACACATCTGGAAGCCCATACCATCCAGTTGTCTTTTTGTGAAGTTAACATTGACCACTGGGTTCAGATGCTGTTACCCTGAACCCGCCATTATCAAGTTCCCCGTCAGCTTTTCATCGACTGGTCTTAGCAGCCACTGATGATCATGACCAGATCCAACATTTCACAGGGGGTTGCACAATGGTGATATTCTACATTTATTTTTTTGGGGTCTGCATTATTAAGACCTCTCATCAATTACTCAATTATTTTGAGATATAGTTCATACAGGAAAGAATGGATAAATGCTTGATTTGTTCCCTTTTGTTTATCAGTTTTCAGACCACAAGTTAGTTCCCTAGTGTCCAAAGGTGAACACTGAAAGTTTTTATTTCATTGTGGTTGTTAATATTTCAGGTCTCTCCAGGGAGGCAGTTTTATTTTCAATCACAGTATCAGTACATTTTATAATATACTCAATCTAGTCTAGTTTATTGGGCTGCTCAGGACTTTATCAATGAGCAGACACATACTGATCTGCAAGGCATTGTGCTTGACATTGGTCAGAGACTTCTCTTTCCCAGGTTTCCTCTTTCAGAACCTCAGACTTCCTGTCCTACAGGGGCCGAGCCTTCCATCCTGGCTGCCAGCATTCTGGCATTTTCAGCTCATGTCCTCTGTGCTCTGGCACTTTCTTTTTTGGCACGGCTTTAGTCTGCTATTAGGTTTGTATGAGCTCACACTCCTGGGCTCTGCCCCACCAGAGGGCTGTGGTGGGTGCTCAGACAGGGCTCCCAGCAGCAAAGCCTTTGGGTGGAGACTTGAGATCTTCCTCACCCTTGCTGCCATCTCACCCTGGGATGGGGCTTGGCAGGATGTAGTTCCTGAGACTGCAAGTCGGGTGAGAGCTGACTACCGATGGGGCTTTTCTCCTGCCTGGCTCATTGCTTTAGTTACTTTCATATTTCTTTTTTTTTTTAAAATATATTTTATTGATTTTTTTACAGAGAGGAAGGGAGAGGGATAGAGAGTTAGAAACATCGATGAGAGAGAAACATCGATGAGCTGCCTCCTGCACAACCCCTACTGGGGATGTGCACGCAACCAAGGTACATGCCCTTGACCGGAATCGAACCTGGGACCTTTCAGTCCGCAGGCCGACGCTCTATCCACGAGCCAAACCGGTTAGGGCTACTTTCATATTTTAAAGGGTATTTGTTGAGCAACTACTATGTGCCCAGCCCTGTGCTAGATGCCTGGGATACAGTGGAGAGCAAAACCAGCTGTGGAGCTTCCCTTCAGCAAGGCATTCATCAAATAATCACACAAATGGATGTAACATGGCAACTGTGGAATGAATTTATTTATGAGTCTAACTTGAGAATTCCATTGTGTTGGTACTGAGTGTGTGTGTACTCTCTGTTTCCAGGGAGCCTTGAGGTGTGTCCGAGTCCACGTATCATCCCCCCGTCTCCAACCTGTGCAGAGAAGGAGCTACCCTGGAAGAGTGGGCAGGGGGACCTGGTGGTCTATGTATCCTCGGAAACCACCAAGATTGTGCCCGTGGACATGCAGATGGGCTGGAACCAGAGCATCTCATCCCTGGAGAGCCTGGCATCCCCGTCCTGCACCCAGGCCCCAACTATGACGCGTCTGCCTCCCTGCCCGCTGGCTGCTGAAGAGCCTCAGGCCCCTCTTGACCCGCGCCCTAGCTTTGCCTTTCCCCCGAGCCTGGCCAAGGCTGGCCGCTCTCGCAGTGAGAGCAGTGCTGACATCCCCCGGCAACAGGAGCTGCAGCCCCTCATGCAACATGAGGACCAGTCGCATCTTAGCCCAGGCACTGCCAGCTCTCACTGGTGCATCCAGTTCAACAGAGGAGGCCGGCTGTAGCCCAGGGACTCGAGGGGGAGCAGGAGACTGGAGTCCCTGTGGGAAGTCCCCGCACAAAGGAGCCCACTCAGCCTGACACGGGGTCAGAGGGGCCTGGACTGAAGTAGCAACTGGGCTCCTTAAGGGCAGGTCAGAAGGGTCTCCTGGGCTGGTCCTTAAAGGGGCCCTTTTCACCACCACCACTGCTTCTAACTCCTGCCACCTCCCCTTTTAGTGAGACCCTAACCCTGGCTCAAGACCCAGTCCAGAGCTAGGGACTGGGCCCAGAGACTTGGATTGCTGATGTCCCTTCCCCAGAGGGTCTTCCTGGGGTCACTTTAGGCAGTTTCCTGCCCCCAGTGCAAGGGCATCATTCCTCAGCCGACACTGGCCTTTCCTGCCCTCCATCCCCTCCGTAGCTCCAGCTCAAGGACAGTGGCAATGAGGTTCCTCAAGGGCTGGTCCTTAGAGGGCTTAGGTTGGAGGTGGAGCAGGTTTCAACCTCGGGCTTTGCTGCCCTGTTATGTCAGCTACCTATAACCAAATTTTTTAGGGCATTGGGAATCCATCTTCACTTCTTTATCTCCTTCCGTTTGCTGCCAGTTATTGGGGTGATAGCTCCTCCTTTTCCATGACTAGGGCCACAGAGCTGGGCCAGGCTTCAGGTCAGGGCTGCTTTTTAGCCAGGGTCACTCTGAGGCTCTGCTGCTCTGTGTCCAACTCTGGACCTTTCAGGTCCTTGGATCTGGTTTCCTAAGGAAGGGAGACAGTGACTACCTTGACATTTCCCAAACAGTAATGGAGCCAGGGCCACTGCTCCACTGCTCTGGGGGCTGACAGGGTGGCAGGTGACTTTCCTGGGGTTAGCACCTGCCCTGTGTTTTATACCTTGAACCGAAGCTACATTAAACATCCCTCAGATGGATGGGTGTCCCGTGTCCAAGTGTCTGGGGGTCTAGGGGCTTGGGGTGACAACAAGGGCATTTAGTGAGGGAAATGGAAACTTCCAACCACCTGCCCCAGGGCCTCTGGGACAGAGATTGGAGGGGGATCCTGGGAAGGACTGCTAGGCCCTCTGGCCTTCCCTCCCTCCTCTCCTGGACCTTCCCAATATTGACCCCTTTCAGGGGCCTGCAGCAGCAGTCCAAGACCACTATGGGCACAGGGGCACAGAACTGGGAGTCCACAAAATGGTGAAGGCCAGCAGGAGAAGAGACCCCAGAGGTCAGGTGCCCTGGTGTCCAAAGATGCCGCTACCACACGACGAATGAGCCTTCCTTGAAAACGTGAAGGCAGGTGCAGGACAAATGAACAGAAGTGCTCTGCACATGGTGGGTGGGAGGGCAACCTCAAGGAGCTGGCTACTGTGAGTGTTTATGATGCAAATCGGGTAGTGTGGGCTCCAGAAACATCTAGGGATAGAAATTCCTGGTAACAGCAGTTCCAGATTCAATTTCCTTAAAGGGGAATTGTGTCTGAAGGACTTTTAAAGATTACATCTATCTTGCTCTGGTCAGTGTGGCTCAGTTGGTTGAGTGTTGTTCTGTGCACCAAAAGGTCCCGGTTTGATTCTGGGTCACATACCCAGGTTGCAGGTTCCATTCCTGGTTGGGATGCATGAGGAAGCAACTGATTGCTGTTTCTCACATTGGTGTTTCTCTCTCTCTCTCCTTCTCCTTTCCCCTCTCTCTAAAATCAATAAAAAACATTAAACAATACATCTATCTTTACTAAGATATAACATGCATACCTTAAAATCCACCCATTTACAATGTACAGTACAGAGATTTTTAATATATTGAGTTGTGCAACACCACAATCTAAGTTTAGAACATTTTCATCATTCCCAAAAGTTACTTCTTATCCCTGGCTCAGCCCTAGGTAATCACTAACCCACTTTCTGTCTCTAAAGATCTGAAGGACTTGACATACTGCCAAGGTTACAAATTGAGTCACTTTTTCTGTTAGGCATGGGGAAAGTGGGAAGAAAAGAGTGATGTAAGCTTTGCACTCAAGTTGTTTACAGATGGCAGTGGTAAGCCCTAGCAGTTAACAGTCCCAGCTGCCATTCACCAGGTATGGCATCAGTGTTTTCATCTCTAAAATGGGATAACAATCATACTTATTTCATAAGGTTGCTGTCAGGATTCAATGGTAAAAATAAGAAGAATCTAGTACAGAGCCTGGCCCACGGGGATCACAAATGTTGGTCATTATTGGTCTTATACTATAAGGCAAAGAGCCCTGACAGAAGGAGGAGGTCTGAGTAGGCTCTGGGAGTGTGTGTGTGTGTGTGTGTGTGTGTGTGTGTGTGTGTGTGTGTGTGTAGAGGCTCAGACAATACAGGCAAAGTTGGGTGGGTGCATTCTAGGTAGAAAGAGCAGCATGAACAAAGGATGCCTAGAGCACACCCAGCAAAAATCAAGAAGCAGTGGGTGATGTGGTTGGGAGAAACCAGCCAGGGACCCAAGTCTTGGGTAGGCAGACTCTGCTGATGTATTTTTTTTTTTTTTTTTTTTTTTTTGCAGATGGCTACCTGCTGAGTTTTGGGGGTCTTCCAGAGAGAGCTGGCCTGGGAGAATTTTGATCTGGGAGTGGTGTGGGCACTGATGTGCTTTAGGAAGCTCAAATGTAGCTGAGCCAGATGGCAGATGTGTGACATCCCAGGATGGGGTGGTAGAGGAAAGGCTAGAGAAGACCTGTTGGGAGGCTACATCCCAGGGACGTGAAGGGGCTGGCACTGGAGAGGACAGGCAGCCATCCTCAGACTTTAGTGTCAGAATCATTGAGGAGCTTATCAACCATGCAGATTCCCAGGCCTACCAGAAAGGTCCTATGGTGTAGGGGCGAGGGTACAAGGGGGTTCCTGGGCCTGGTGCTGGGTAACTAAGAACAGGGACTGCCAGCTGAAACCGGTTTGGCTCAGTGGATAGAGCGTCGGCCTGCAGACTGAAGGGTCCCAGGTTCGATTCCGGTCAAGGGCATGTACCTTGGTTGCGGGCACATCCCCAGTGGGAGGTGTGCAGGAGGCAGCTGATCGAAGTTTCTCTCTCATCGATGTTTCTAGCTCTCTATCCCTCTCCCTTCCTCTCTGTAAAATATCAATAAAATACATTAAAAAAAAAAAAAAAAGAACAGGGACTGCTAGGCGGATAGGGTTGGTCAGAGGCAAGGGGACTGGGGGAAAAAAGCAGGTGAGCACAGGCCGGGGAAACAGGCATCTGGAATGCAGGAGAGTGAGCAAGTCAAGAGCTCATCTACGGGTTACCACCTGACTGGGCAGAACAGCAGGAATGGCCTTCAGTGCCACCTGAGCTGTATCCAGGCCTTGAAGGAGGAAGGATTTTGACCTGGGGAGATGGGTGTGGGCATTCCAGGTAGAGAAGAGGTAACCAAGACTTGTAATTAGAACCGTTTTGCAGGCCAGTATAGGACCTGGACAAGGAAGGCTCGGATGATGCCTCTGGATGGCCTTGAATGCCACACTAAGGAAATTGGAGTTTATTTAGGTCAAAGGTGAGAGAGGTCTAGAAGGTTAGGGGTATATGTCACTCTCACTATCTGGGGCAGTATTGAAGAGCGTATGTAAATTTGGGATGGAGTAAGGTTAATGAGTACAGGTCTCTTATCACTAGGTCCACTGAGGCACAGGGCATTTTATTTTTGATTTATTTATATTGGCAAGAAATGGGAGGATGAGAGAAAGTGAGGGAAGGCTGGGAAAAGGGCAGGGGAGGGAAGCCCATTCCCATTTTATGATCTCAGCGGAAAAGGCTGCTGTGAGTATATTCTGCCAGGAGAGCCACAGAGATGGGCCCCATGAGTCACTGCTCAGTCCTGCAGCCTCAGCCCACAGAGCCTGCTGTGGTCAGCAGCCAAGGTTGGCTCCAGGCCCAGACCCCAGTATTCCAGTATTCCTCACGAGGCCTCAGGCTGTCCCCATTTCTATCTATATTTTTGCCATCCTGGGGCCGCGCATCCTGTAGGTCTCTGCCTCTTTTGTGTCCCTTTCAGATGAAGCCTCTGAATCTGTCTCCATTTGTGAGTCTGGCGTACAACTGGCTCATGGATGGAGAGCCGCGGGAGGGCAGGGGCAGTGTGACCAGTTTCAGGCATCCCTTAAGCATTTATTATTGCTGGAAGTACAGAGTGGACAGCACATAGTCTCTGTTTTCATGAAGCTTACAAGGCACATTCTATGTGGAGTGAATAAACCAAACCCTGGCCCGAATCTGTTTGCCTGTGCTCAGTGGTGCTGGGGTTAGCTATGGCCTGTGGCTCGGGGCCTCTTATTTACCTCTGGCATTAAAAGGGTATGTGTGCCTGCCAGCAGGTTCCCCCCTCAGCTCTTAGGGCTCCTAGGGGGCCTGGCTAGTGGGCGGGTGTGGGCAGCAGAAGGGGTGGGAGGGAGCAGGAGGCAGTGACTCAGTGGGGCGGCCCTGGGACAGCTGACGAGGGAGCCAAGGTTGGACCTGATGCTCACTGAAGCTAGAGGAGGGTGGGATGAGAGGACCCACTGGGGGTTGGGGATGGAGCAGGACAACTCCAAGGCTCTTTTCTTGCAGCCAGATGAGCTCATGAAGGAGGCTCCTCGGTAGCTGAGAGTCTGGGCTCTGGGTGCTGATGTGAAGCTGGGAAGAGGAGGGATTGCTGTTCCCACTATGCCTGCTTCTGGTGCTCAGCTTCCCTGCTCTGGCAGCCTCCTTGGGCTCACGAGGGAGGTCCCTGCCTTAGAGTCAGGGAAGCCATTGCACCCAGGAACCAAGGGCCTGAGCATATTGTGGGGCATAGTGCCTTCTTTTGGCCACATAGCCTACCTTCTAACCATCTTCCCAGAAAATTTGGGAGTGTTAGGCTAGGCCCACATGTCTTAAAGGGACCTCATACTTCAGAACTGGGAGGGATCTCACAGGTCAACTATCCAAGTGACTTTCACCAGTTGAGGATCCATGATCGAGGGTGAAGTGAGGGGCAGGGTGCCAGCACAGGCCAAGTGCTGGCAGCAAGTGGACGTTTGACATAAGGGGTCTTCCCTAATCCTCATGGCAATCCCAAGAGAAAGAAATGACTTTTTTTCTTTTTTAAACAGGCGAGTAAGGTGAGGCTCAAAGAGAACTGAGTTGCTCGAGTTCACCCAGCAGGTAAGTGGAGGAGCAGGCCTGCGGTACCATCTCTCTGCTCTAGGACCAGGCCTCATTCCTAGCCTCCTTGGCTGGATTTTATGGGGAAGGGGTGTTGGCTGAGGAAGGTGTATGTGAAAGAAGTGCCAGGAATGTCAGGCAGTGGAGGGTCTGGGCCTGGTGGATTGGTGGATTCTGCCAGGCCTGGGTCAGCTCCCACCCCAGTGACCTCCCTGCCCCCTCCCTCTTCACGTCATGGGATCATACAACTTGTCTCTTGG